>NC_086283.1:57055774-57413481 GCF_021018805.1 Prinia subflava
CACCTGTCATGGCACTCCCTACTCCCTCTGTTTTATCAGTTTTTCGTGAGACATCCTTGTGGACAGGAGGTTCTTCTGGTTTTCTTGTTCAACATGGAAAATTATTTTAATACTGGGAAAGCTTGCTTGAATACTGTGACAATAACATTGTATGACATTGTGTAAATTCTGCTTGACAAAGGGTATTTCTCCTATACATATATGACTCAGCTCCCACTGGTGAAGTAGGGACAATGTGCTATACACAATGAGAAATATCTCTGACCAGGGATGTAAAAGTGTGCTGGCAATGTTGCTGGATGTGTACTGCTATTCCTTCTCATAAGACTTCCACAGCCTTGGGAGGAGGAGGAGGATTTTTAGACATGTGAAATCCTGCCATGGATAGATCTGCATGGGGCAATTTATTGGATGAGGCATGGTACACTTCATCTGTGAAGTGGAACTGTTGCAGAATCAGAAAATGCTACAAAGCCAAGAAAACAGTGTAAGCCCGAAGCAAAAATGGGCCTCTGTGACTAGAGTCAGAAGAAAGCAATGACTCATGTCCTTTGCATATGAGAATCCCAGCTTTACTGGAACAGTGTGAAGAGAAAGAGCATGGTGGAGAAATGCTGAAAGGGTGGAGAAGCAATGGAGGCCAGAGATAAAAGCAAGAGTTACAAAATATAATATAGTTCATAGGATTTCAAAAGCTTACAGGATTTGACACACAGAAATCTCTGTGGTTTTTTTGACACAAAAGAAGATTGGGCCAGAGAGTATTTAATGTAGAGGTAGAGGAGGAGATGGCTGCAGCACTTTTGAGATCCTGGATTGAAAGGCTAAAGCTCTAAGGAAGCTATTTTAAAAAGTAAATTCCACCAAAAAGAGAAAAAATAAAAGGAAGATGCCAAAGAACAGTATTTTCATTATTAATGCAGAGAAATATCCTCTGAATTTATATCATTGATTTGGGTTTTTTTCTTCCCAACATGATCTTAGGGCGCACCAATGTAACTACACAAGTACCACAGCTGAGACCCAAAGTTTACGTTTTCCATGCTTCTCCGTTCAGTGATCTGCTGACTCTTACAGCTCTGGCTATACAGTGAGGGCTGAGACCCAGACAAGTTAACAGTGTAGTTACAGCCTTTGCTTTTACTTGGTTCTGTCGGCTGCACTGCCCTCTGTTTCGTGGCTTACTGAATGGCTTTTTTTTAAGAAAAAGTAGAAATTAGTGCTTAACATTCTTACATTAGAGAGCAAATAAGAGAAATAGATATAAGTATGATGTGGCAAATTGCACTTCCTTCTTTCATCTGACTTCAAGGCACACAGAATCAAGCTTTTTACAATCTGCAATCCTGAAATTCAGCTCCTAAATCAAAAGTAGCTTCGTGTTAAAAAAAAAAATTCAAAGTTACTGAGTACTTGCAAGTTCTGTTAAAGTCCATGGGATTTATCCTGCAGTACATCTGTGCTTTGGGTTACTTTAATTTTAGTGTTCAAGTAAAAATTCAGGCGTCCCCTTTTATGCACCTTGGTATGTAAAATATGGACCTGCAGACTCTTCCATCAACTTTGCAAGCTGTTTTCCCTGGATCACATTTTGGATATCAATTATATTTGTTTTACACTGTCCCCCATTTTCAGTCTTTATGATCAGGTTTTTGTATTGACAGTGTCTAGCAGGATCATCAAAGCTTACAGGGATACAGCCTGTTGGAGTCAGCTGAAGCACTAGGAATCAGAGGAGAGTATATTTAATGTAATCAGGCAGTGTGTTCCCACAGACACAATCATCAGTAAATAAATTAGATGTTGACCTTTAAATCATAATCCTTAGGTTAGACACTTGCTCACATCCAGCTTCTCTTGCAAAACCTACATTTTGCTTTGGACGCTGTTCCTGTCTCTGAGGAGACCTAAATTCAGAAACTGATATCTTGAGTGTCTGCAGGAGAATAGACAGCCTGTTATTATCATGTTACACTGAATAAATGGGTGCTCTCAGGCTTTCCTCCTGGACACAGTACTTCTAGACATGCTGTTTTGTCACTACTGTCCTTTTTCACCCTACTGGAGATGATTTTACTTGTCAAGTGGGAGTGGGGGGCGAGAGCGAGACTTACTCCATGTGCATACTACTGCTTCCATATGCCTGTTTTCAGTGTCCTGTTGAAAATCCTGCCTTCCCAATGTGATATTGTGAATTGACCCATGGTACTCATTGGTGGGGTTTATTGAGCTTGTGACAGAGAAAGCGGAGAGGAGATTCAAGGAGAGGAGATTCGAGGAGAGGAGAGGAGAGGAGAGGAGAGGAGAGGAGAGGAGAGGAGAGGAGAGGAGAGGAGAGGAGAGGAGAGGAGAGGAGAGGAGAGGAGAGGAGAGGAGAGGAGAGGAGAGGAGAGGAGAGGAGAGGAGAGGAGAGGAGAGGAGAGGAGAGGAGAGGAGAGGAGAGGAGAGGAGAGGAGAGGAGAGGAGATTCGAGGAGAGGAGAGGAGAGGAGAGGAGATTCGAGGAGATTTGAGGAGAGGAGAGGAGATTCGAGGAGAGGAGATTCGAGGAGAGGAGATTCGAGGAGAGGAGAGGAGAGGAGAGGAGATTCGAGGAGAGGAGAGGAGAGGAGAGGAGAGGAGATTCGAGGAGAGGAGATTCGAGGAGAGGAGATTCGAGGAGATTCGAGGAGAGGAGAGGAGATTCGAGGAGAGGAGAGGAGATTCGAGGAGAGGAGATTCGAGGAGAGGAGATTCGAGGAGATTCGAGGAGAGGAGAGGAGATTCGAGGAGATTCGAGGAGAGGAGAGGAGATTCGAGGAGAGGAGAGGAGAGGAGAGGAGAGGAGAGGAGAGGAGAGGAGAGGAGAGGAGAGGAGAGGAGAGGAGAGGAGAGGAGAGGAGAGGAGAGGAGAGGAGAGGAGAGGAGAGGAGAGGAGAGGAGAGGAGAGGAGAGGAGAGGAGAGGAGAGGAGAGGAGAGGAGAGGAGAGGAGAGGAGATTCGAGGAGAGGAGATTCGAGGAGAGGAGATTCGAGGAGAGGAGATTCGAGGAGAGGAGATTCGAGGAGAGGAGATTCGAGGAGAGGAGATTCGAGGAGAGGAGATTCGAGGAGAGGAGAGGAGAGGAGAGGAGAGGAGAGGAGAGGAGAGGAGAGGAGAGGAGAGGAGAGGAGAGGAGAGGAGAGGAGAGGAGAGGAGAGGAGGGGAGAGGAGGGGAGAGGAGATTCGAGGAGAGGAGATTCGAGGAGAGGAGATTCGAGGAGAGGAGATTCGAGGAGATTCGAGGAGATTCGAGGAGATTCGAGGAGATTCGAGGAGATTCGAGGAGAGGAGAGGAGAGGAGAGGAGAGGAGAGGAGAGGAGAGGAGAGGAGAGGAGAGGAGAGGAGAGGAGAGGAGAGGAGAGGAGAGGAGAGGAGAGGAGAGGAGAGGAGAGGAGAGGAGAGGAGAGGAGAGGAGAGGAGAGGAGAGGAGAGGAGAGGAGAGGAGAGGAGAGGAGAGGAGAGGAGAGGAGAGGAGAGGAATGCAAGCTCACAAAGAAGTTTCATGACTAGGGATAAATATCCATGAACACTGGCGTGACACAGCACGCACTTGAAAACATCTCATGCCAAATATTAGTAGAGATCTATAGGCTTGTTGGTGCAGCATTACTTTGAATAGACCAAGTGAGACTTTAGTACCATCACACTTAAACCTGGCTATCAGATTAGCAGCCGGGTTTCTGGCTGGGTTTTGGGAGTAGTTACTCTGATTTATAGAGGCATTTGCTGCTTCCATGTTGTTCCAGAGTTTAAAGAGCCTGGCTGTAGTGCTATATCTCTATTGCTCTATTTCTTGGCTACTGACCAAGTTGCTACCCATTCCTTTGCTAGTTTCTTTTCAGCCCTTGCAATAGCTAAAATCTCTCTAAAAATTTAATTTTAGCATCACTAGAATTAATGATATTCTGTAAATCTTGGTTTTATGTATAGTTCAAGGGAAATGTCAGGTTTGCATTTTTCCTTTTGCTATTCTGCACAGACACAAGTATTCAAATATCAAGACGCAGAGCTGAAAAGTATCTGGCAGTATTTTCAAAAGAATTCAGAAATTCCCATTAAGTATCTAAATGATTTGTTTGGTTTTTCAGTCCTTCAGCTTGTATTCAGTTACTCTGGCATTTTGGAGAGCTGAGTGTTTGAGATTGTCTCCTATCTTTACCCACAGTGTTTTATCATGTAGGTAATCTGCAGAGAGAGTCAGCATGCTTGCAGGAAATAGTCAGATTTTGAAAAGTGTTCAGAATTCAAGTGTTGCCTAAGAGAATTATAGCAGGATTAAAACCAAGAGAAGCAATGCAAATTTTTGTAGGTATTAATTTTTTATTTGTTTGTTTGTTTGTGGATTTTGTTGTTGTTTGGCTTGGTGGTTTGTTTGGTTAGGGTTTTGGGAGCTTTGTGGGGAGGATTTTTGTCTAAACAGGAGCAGTATACATTTTAAAGTGCAGCTTATATGTTTAGAAAACCTGGTCTGCTGATAGTAAGCCTGACCTTGATTACAATCTCATATGCAATGGGAGAAGGCTTTTGGAAATAATATAATTTGTCCTGCATTACTTCCATGCCTTGAGCATTATGCAGAAAAACAAAAGAAAGGGGGAAAAAAAAGGCAGTAATCCTGAGGCCAAAGCAATGGGTGTTATTCCTGTGGCTTCTATTACCCCTCACCAAGCTGTTGGTCACAATTTTGTGCAGCAAACTCTGCACGTGTGCCTACTGGCAAGCATGCCTAATACATTCCTGTGCTCAGGCTCTCAAAAGGCTTTGCACCTTCCTAGGGAAAGAAAAGACAGGGAAATAAAAACAACTACTCATGGAATTTCAGCTGAGTGTGGTTGTGTGATAATATTTAGCAGGTTTCCTGTTTAATTTGTTCAATGTGTTGAGCTTCCATGCAGATTAACTATACAATCAAGCACTGAAAGTGAGGAGATTGATGTTCTTTGCCAAACTCACAAGTCCTGGGAGAAGAAGTTATCTGCACTCATACATTATCAGTGAGTCTTTGCAGAGAGAATATGGAAACCTGTGTTCCTTATCTGCAATGATAATAATGTCATGCAGGCCAGCAGGACAGTTTCTGAAAAAAATTGCTAACAAAATGACAGCTATTCAAGCCATCTTAATAAGGAAAGATCTAACACCTTGCTTGCTTTTGTCTATTAAATGCTTCCAACTGTGTGGGGCTTTTGCTGACACAATTGCTCCGCTGCTTTGTGTTCTCTCGCTGTTATCACCCTCGTTGCTTTCTTAGAAAGTCTGTCAAAGCAGGGGAGGTCCGTGGGTTACAGAGAGACATCCTGACTGGGCAGTGTGAGAAGTCTGGGTGCCTTTCTGTGTGTCTAATTGACTCTTTATGTGAGGCCCTACCACATATTGGCACAAGGAGTACAGATAAAGTAGATGCCCAACCACATCTTTCATTCAAGCAGCTCCTCTTTCAGGGTACTTCCACACTTAGTTTGTGCTGTTTCTCTTCAGGATCTGTCTGTTTTCTTTGCTCCCTGGCCCTTGTCATTCTGTGATGGATGGCATGTTTAAGGGCTCTGCTGCTGCCATACCAGGGCTGCTCGCAAAGGCACTGCCCAAACCGTGATCTGTAGGAAATGCTATGAGGCTCCTTTCCATTTCCAATTTGACTGAGTCCTTGTGTCCTCGATGGGGCTTCAATCTCCACCTACGTGTAGGAAATGCAGAAAGTGTTCTGGTGGCCCTTCCTGCCTCATTCCTGCCTGCCATGGGCAATCTCACACAGCGGGCAGAAGCCTTGCCGGCGGGAGGAGCGGTCCTGCGTGACAGGCACAGCAAGGAGAAGTGGAAAGGAGCCAAGCTCGCAGGAGATGCTGAGGGGACAAAGGGGGAAGGCGTGAATAGGCAAGGGGAGGGCGGTATCAGGAGCCATGTCTAGTTATCATGTCTAGTTATAAGCATTTTTGCCTCTTCTAAAAGCATTTTTACCCTGTGGACAGGATCCTGTCTTACCAGCACCGTAGAATTGGCACAGACTCTGATGGAAGTCAGCTACCTCTCTGCAATAGTGGAAGCTGTAGCTTGATCCAAGTGTTTGATGCTGTAGTTTTACCAGCACAAGCTTTCTCGTATGCCTGGCAGGTCTGATTAACTTTTGCAAAACTGCAGCTGAAATGAAACAAACATAGTGTAAATAAAAAGAAAAAAAAACCCTCCCAAGAAACAATCTCTTTTCTGTCATGTCTGTGAACAGCTTTTACTGTTTTCCCTGGAGAGCCTGCATGCTTGGACAGCGAGTTACTGTGAATTAGTGAGGGTCACTGCCATTGATTAAATCCTCTTTTACGTTTCCCGGTAACTCCTGAATTATGGCAAGAGTTGAGCATATTAATTTAACACTTTTCTTTTTTTCACTGACAGCTCTGATGGAGGAAAAAATCTGCAAGTCATTTTGCGCAGATAATGCTGTATTAAAATTAAAATAAAAATCAGGAACAAAATGGCATCTCTCTTTTATTCCCAGTTTCACATTGCTATGTTGAAAGAACAGTCAATAACAAATTGAAGTCTCTAGTACAAAAAGTTTTCATCCTTGCAACAGTGGTTATGCTTTTAATTTATGCAAGATACAGACTAGGACTATAACAAGTGAAATATGGTAAAATAAGGAATAATGCCTTTGTATTTCAAACCTCTGAATCTCGTTTTCTTACATAGTGACAAAAGACTGTAACTTTAATGACAGAATGACACTATTATCACAAGCCTCAGTAGTAAGGCTCTTACTTAATGCTAATTAATTTTGTTGGAAATTTTAAATATTATTATTTAAAAAAAACTAAAATCTTATATTCAGACAATATTTACAAGTGTTTTATATAAATGTGTATGCATATATGTGTATTTATAGATGTATATAAATGCATATATATATGTATATACAAACACACACAAAAGTGTATGTATTTAAACATATTGGTTTCAGGATGGTGCGTGGGCACTTGTTTTTCTGATATCAGAATCTGTTTTCATAGCATTTTGAGAACACACTGAAATTGCCAAAATTATCCTGGGCAGTGGGAGAAAATGGAAATCAACATATGAGAAGATTTTCTCATAATGAAATGCTGGGGCTTTACCTGATCCATCTTAGTGCCGCCCTGACAGATATGCCTACGCTGTGTGTACAACATCCATGAATGCTATTCCCAGAGAATTCTCCTTCTCGGACACTTTGCTGATGTCTAGAACACTTCCTGCCAGAAGCTTGTTGTCCACACCAACAGAGATGCATGGGAAAAGTTGTCACCTTCCTGTTAATCTAGAAGTTTTTTCATTATGGAAGGTTTTGTCCATTTTCTGTCTTCTGATGGTGTCACAGCAGGCATCCCCTCATTTGGTCACTCACTGCAGACCACATTTTCCCAGACACCACTGTTTATGCTGCTCTGGGCCCAGATTCCAGAAAATTAAAGGTTTTCCTGGGCTTTACTGGTGAGAAAGGCTGCCTTACATGTGGGGCAGGCCATGCTGCTGCCTTCAACAGTCACCCACTTATTGGACATTGTGCATATCAGTTCTTTATTTAGGCTTCCTATAATTATGGTTATGATGGTGCTGCTTGTTTTTCAACTTATTGGAATAATAATTAAGGGCAGCTTGTTGTCAGCAAGTCTCTATGAACACACAAGGAGCATATACCAAAACATAATGAAGAGTGACTGGTTTGTTAGGACATTTTCACAGGACTCTGTTGGAGACCTTTAGGTGTCTCTTCAAATGCTCCTGCATGTTATGGAGAATCATTTGACCATGGGGGCCTTTTGTGTCCTTGGACAATGTTACAGCTGTTTAAGAAACAAAATGCCTGCAGCTGGAGGCAATTCACAGCCATAGTGACTCACCGGAGGCTCAGGAGGGGCACAGCTGAGTGAGGATAGACCCATCAGCAGACCAGTTGCAGTACCCCATATTAGCCGTCCCCAGTTGTGTGGTAAAGATGTTGTCTTAACCCTCAGGGGAAGCAAATTCAAGTATAGGTGTTTTACCTATACACCGGAGCACAGTAGTGGCTGGTTTACAGCTAAAGCATGGAGTCAAATGAAAGGTAGCATCTCACAGGGGGATTGCATCTTCTTGTGAAGCCTGTGCTCAAAGACCAGTACTTGTGTGGAATATTGGAGGTCTATAACTTAGAAAGCCTGAAATGGTTGGAGGTTTACACATACCAGAAATGTTATTGCTACAACACTGTAGAAATTGAGATGCATCAGCTGGAACCCTACAGTGTGTGTTGGCTGAGCCTTTTCAATGCAGTGTCCCCTTCTGGGTCCAAAATATCCTTAATTGATATTGATTCTGTTGATGGGCTTCCAAGACTGTTGTCTTTTGCCTCAGGGAAAGGATATGGCCAAGCTGAGGTTTGAGGTAGGTGTATAATGTGGGTTATAATGTTTGGCTGGAGCAAAAGCCTTTCCCTGAGATGAGGAAGGCTGTAGAGCTTATATTTATGCTTTTAACTCCCTGTCAGATCAGTTGCACCTTTGTGTAGCCCATGACTCATAGCAATTGAAATTAGCAAAGCAGGAAGATACCTTCCCTTTGCCTTTCTGTGCTACCACTCAGAGGTGCCTGCCGTGGTGTGCTGTCTTGTGCCTAGGTGCACACAATCAAATAATGATGTTAGTGTTCCACGCTGTATTCAAAATCAGCACTGTGTTTCTTGCTGTGGCTTCCATGTTGTAAGAGAGTTGTAGGAGAACTCCAGAGCATCAAAGTAGGCTGTCATTAAATGAATATGCCCTTATGCTTTAAGGAGAATACAGATCTTTGTTTTTCAAGGGGTTTTGCAGAAGCATTGCTAGACTGGTTCGGGTTTTGCTCTCCGTGGCTTGCCTAGCTCAACTTGAATAAACTCTATTTTCCCTTTTGAGGATGGCCTAATCACCAGCATGTTCTTTTATTTCTTTAGTGGTGCCCCTCAAATTGAAGGAAATGAAAAACCAAGAGGCTGCTGTGGGTCAGAAGCTAGTGCTCAGGTGTGAAACCACTTCAGAGTATCCTGCGCTCAGATTCAAATGGTTAAAGAATGGGAAGGAAATAACCAAAAAAAACAGACCGGAAAATATCAAGATCCCAAAAAAACAAAAGTAAGTACGAAGTAATATATTTCAAGTGGGGCTGGGAGGACTGGGAAGTGATGGTCACCAGAATGTGAGCATTGAGGTTGTTAAATGCAGTAACACAAAGCTGAAAGCTGTGAGTTACAGAGGAGGAAAACCTAAGAAAACAGAAACCAATATTACTGTTCCTGAAAGTGTGGATGAAGTGTGAGTGTGGTATAAAAATTTCATAATTAATTTTCCCTTTTAATTTCTACTTGTTTTCTGATTGCCAAAGGCTATGATTTTAACCAATAAAGCTTGGAGACAGGCAATTTCTAAACTGATTACAAGAATAAAGGTACCTTTTGTTTATTGTCTAAAATCAAAGAACACTTATATACATCAAAGGATTGCAGATTTTGAAATATTTTAGGGATTTTCTTTTCCAGCAGTTTAGTCCTTAACAACAGCTGAATGCTGTCCTCATTAGCTCTGAATGTCTTATGCAAGTGTGCAGTAGTCCTTTACCAAAGTCATTCCTGCATTTGCAGAACAAGGCACTGGTTTAGCAGATGTCAGATGAACAGCAAAACGTGCAAATGCTATCCTCCTGTCTGGTGGTAAGAGCCCCCTACATTGACTGATGACCAGTGCCAGAAGATAGACTGCTGCCTTGTTTCTGCAGGGGAAAACTATACAATGATTTTACTGCATTGAGACAGGACAAGGCTTTTGCTGTGTTGTCTCTCCCTTGTTGTTTAGTTTAAAAAGTTTTAATTGTCACCAGCTAAGAAAATCTGTTTGAACAGGGTCTTTCAACTCTCACTTCTGCTCTCAGTGGGTGGGGCAGCTCTCTGGTGCATGATGCCATGCCTTCCCTTCCTTCAAGACACAGAAGATTTGGAATGCACTCTGCAAAAGGCTTTTCATTCCAAGGTGTTCAGTGCCCCATACTTGGTGTTAGGGCTCACCTCACTAGACAAAACAAGCCATAAACAAATAAACATTTGACTTTTTAGTGCTATTCAGGTAAAAATTCAGAAATCCTGCCCTCCTTGTCAGCTTCTTGTTCCCCATCCTGGGGCACAAGGTGAAACATGGAGAGGGACAGAGCAGCATCACCACAGCCCCCGTGCCACAGTCGCACAGATGTCAAGAAGGAACCTGTGATGTCTCCTTCCAGCATTTGCGAAATGGAGCTGTTCCAGGTGGCAGATAGCCTGGCAAATTGTCTGGACTCATTTGCAGAGCCATATGTCTCTGTCAGAGTTGTATTTTCAATCTATTCTGTAAAGAAAATGTTCAGATCAGAGCCTAGCCCTCAGCTTTTCCAGCAACACTTTTCCAGTGCTGCCTGTGAGCGGCAATTGGTATTTTCTCCACTTGTATTTTGGCTGATGCTGATTGACCAAATTCACTGGGGCTAGGATTTCACCTTCTAGGGCTGAACATCACCAGTTCAGCATTGAATCAAATAATTGCCTTTTGCCAGCTCACTTCTTTGTGAGGTTTTTTGGCCCCAAAAAGCTTTGAGGGGCTGTCAGAAGGGAAACTGATAGCTATTGATTTAATATAGATGCATGTGGAATGTGTGAGACTCTTTTTCAGCTTGATGTGCCAAAAAGTGTTTAAAATTCCCCAAAAGATACTGATAATGAAAAATACTGAAATGGTGCTTTTTTTCTGGTAGACAGAAATACAGAGTCATCCTCACTCAGCATAAGTGGTCAGGGTGCAGGCTTTGACCTGTATTTCACACCTTTGTGCTTCCCCAGTCACAGTGATACCACACACTGTTGGAATTCCTCTCTTGTGCTTTAGAAATGTCAGTGTGGAACAGAGATGCACTAGATATAGACTACAAAAAAGGAAAAGACAAGGGATGTCTGCTGACATCTGAAGGATATTCTTTGCTTTCCTACTTTGACATTTTAGTTTGGGGACACGTCATTGCCTTGCCATTTCTTTTTTTGCTGTTCATGTGTGCATCTGGGACTGAGTAGAAATTAACAGCTTAGGAGAAAATAGATTTTATTTTGATAAAATTGAACAGACACATGTTGTAAACATTAAAGAGAAGAGAGGAAAATGCAGCGTAAATGAACACATAATAAGATGTGCACATTTCAGTAAGCAAAGCCGTGTTAAAAAAAATCCCATTGCAAATTAGAGGAGTATCAGAGATCAAAGAGGTTTTTTCCACCCTTATGTTCTAGGTTTCTTTCATGATAGCACACTGATGAGTGTTTGTCATGTTCATATGCTTCTGTATTGTTGCATAAGCATTTTAGTGTGAATTTTTTACCATTACCGAGTGTTAGAAACATCAACTACGAAGGTTAGAATAATTGATAAGGTGTCTGGGATTAATGTTCACCTTAAATTTCAAATGGCTACATAAAAAGTAGGCTATGTTTCTGAAGAACCGTTAGCATGCAGAATGCCACAGCTATACTGACATCCTCAATCCAAACACTTGAAAATAACACTTTCTAATGTATTTACAAAAAGCTCACGAAGTGTATGTGTAGTACCCAATGGCCACTGATTTCTATCAATGTACTATTTTGCAAGAAATCACCCTTCTTTTTGTGTGCTGGCAAAATAAAACATGCTTATTGTTGGAATAAAAATAAAGGTTTCTTTTGTTTGGCTATATAGTCACAGCTAAAGCTAAACAGCTTTAGGTGTTTTAACAAACTGCAAAATATCTGGCAGTATGATGACATGTCTATCAGAAACTGAAAATGAAGACCTTAGCTTTACACCTGAAGTAGCCAAGGAAAAGATAATACATCAGCTTGGTGGTTTTGGGCACATTGGCCAGTGTGAATAGTACTGGATAAAAGGATTTACCAAAGTGAAGCACATGCTGACCTTTTTTAAGAGTTTGGAAGACCCTGTGGCAATGCAGGCTTCCTCAAAGCTTAGCCTTCCAAAGACTGCTTTGCATGTCAAATGGTTTCACTCCTCTAAGCCTAGGATAGTTTCAGGGTGGTTGACTCAGAGAGTGCAGAGCCCCAAGATGTGATGGCCCCACCTGGACTACCGTGTCCAGCTCTGGGGCCCCCAGTGCAGGAAAGACATGGACCTGTTGGAGTGAGTCCAGAGATGATCAGTTGTTCACAGGGCTGGAGCACCTCTCCTATGAAGACAGGCTGAGAGCGTGGGGGCTGTTCACTCTGGAGAAGAGGAGGCTTTGGGAAGACCTTACAGTACCTTTCAGTGTCTAAAGGGGCCTACAAGAAGGCTGGAGAAGGACTTTTTATGGGGATGTGAAGTGACATGTCAAGGGGGAGTTTCCTTGAACTGAAGAGAGTAGTTTTAGATTAGGTATTAGGAAGATATTTTTTTACTGTGAGTGTGGAAAGGCACTGACCCGTTGCACAGAAAGGCTATGGAGTCTCAATCCTTGGAAGTGTTCGAGGCCAGGCAGGATGGAGCTTTCTGAGTAACCTCATCCAGTGAAAGGTGTCCTTGTCCATGGAACATGAGTTGGAACTATATGAGCTTTCAGGACCCTTCCAACCCAAACTACTCTGATTTTATACTTCTATAATAGTACGGCAGGTGAATCACACTGAATTACTCTATTCCTTCTCATTACTCTGGAGAGTCAAGAGAAAATGAATGACTTTAAATTTTAATGAAATGCATTTAAAACACTCACTTTTACCTCAAATTTGTCAGAGTAAGAGCATGCAGTCAGTGAGTTTCTGCTGATGATTGCTGATGGTTGATGAGGCCATGACTGGTTGATTTTTGTACATTATTCGTTTGGGCAGTGTGCTGTACAAGTCAGATGCTCTTCATTACACATAGAGAGGCTCTCTTATCAGGGCTGGGGTTTTTTTTGTGGCAGAGACAACGTGTTTGACACTTCTAGATGATGGCTCTGGGTGCAGTAGTGCACAAGGAAATTTGTGTGTAAGTGCCCTGCACCTTGAGCTTCATCCAAGCTTAGCCTGGATATTTGCCTGCAGACAAGCAATTCTGGATGACAGATGGAGACTGGAAGCAAAATGAATTCGAGCAACTAGATAAGGTGGGCTGGGACAGCATTCTGCAGGTGTGTTTCTTTCCCCTTCATGTATGAATACAACCTCAGCAGTATCATAGTGGTAATGAGCTAAAAATTCAGCAGAAGCAAATCTTATAGGGAGTGGCTTTGGCTTTTTTTCTCTTTTTCTCTCTCTCTCTCTTTTTTTTTTTTTTTTTTTTTTTTTTTTTTTTTTTTTTTTTTTTTTTTTTTGAGTAGCGTGGTATCATTTGAGAAAAGGACAAGCCTTTGACAACAAAATCCCTTATCAGCAGCTTTAAGAGCTTTAAGTCAGTACTGTTGGAGTACTGCATTGCTAGGAAACTGCTTCATTTACAGCCATTAATGAGTCATCTTCTGCTCTCATGTTTTGAATTCTGTTCCAATACCTCTCAATGATATTTTTAAGGCTATAAATATTCATATTATTTCTCCTGCTCTCAGAGACTAATCTTCTTACAGGGCTTTTTCTGAAACCAAGAGTAAATACGGCTTGTTAAAAATGGATTTGTAAGAAATATTGATGCTTCACCTATTTTAATATAAAAATAAAATCATAAAAGGAAGTCACAATTCCTTGTCTTTTCCCATACATATCAAGTAAAACAAAAACAATAAAAATAAATGTGCAGGGCAAAGAGTTTCTTCACAAAGCCAAGCAGGCCACAAAAGTAGTTTGCATCAATATTACTTAATGTGTGGAGAGGACTGCAACAAGTGTACAGTGGGTGTCTGCACTAAAGTGATGTAGCTGCAGCTGTGCTTCCTTCCTTTTCACTGGGTTACTACTCTTGGTTTGAATTCTTAAAAAGCCTAAACCTGTTTACATTTCCTTTTGAAGCTTCTTAAGACTACAACTTGCTCTCCATCTAGACAAGTGTCTGCAAGTATGGCTGGAGATAACCTGTTGCAATATGGAAATATCACATGTCCACACAAGCTGTTAGGTGGTGTAAAACACCACATGATGTTCTGGTCAGGCCCTCAGCAGGCTCTTGTGAAGGCAGATGGCTGGCAGGCAAATTTAAAGGCAGGCCACTTTTACTGGTGTTTAAGCAGAGCTGTTAGTCAGGTGCAAAATTTTCACACAAAGATACAGTAGCACTCAACTTTTGGATGTTTCTGTCAGTGGCTTTATCACTTTTTTCTCATATATTCATGGTCACCACGAGCTAGAGTCTGTTCTTGTATGCCATCTGAAGTGCAGCCCTGTTAATTAGTTCAGCACTGGGAAATGGGCTCCTAACATTTCCTGAGAAGGGAGCCCAAATACTCAGCTATTCATTTCTTTACCATTTGAGAAAACCTGAGTAAATTGCTAATCCTAGCTTGGCTGCTCCTCCCCTTGCAGGCCCAGTGGCCTTGAGAAAGCAGTCCCCTTTCAGGACATGGGGGAAAACTCTTGTGATGCAGGTTTCTGGCAGAGAGGGGTCCAGCTAGCACACTGCTTTCATTCCATGAGGGCTGACTCCTCAGCATTAGAAGCTTCATGTAGAGGCAGGGAAGGCTGAGCTGCCAATAGGCAGATGTTTGGATAGCAGATAACAGATGGGATAGTAGGGGTGATGGAGGTAGGGGTGGCTCACAAGGATGTGTAATTGAAAAATGACATTGACCACTTTGGTTGCTTCAGAAGCACACACTGCTGCAACAGACCTGCTTGTGGTCTGAACCAAGCCCTTCTCAGTGATTTGCAGAAGGGTTAACCAGTTGTGATTTCTGCACAGAGTTAGGAGACCTGACAGTGCTGAAGCAAAGCAACTCCCCAGACACTTTTAGCTCAGCAGTCATGGTGGTGACTATGAGCTTCTGGAGTGAGAAACTGCTGCCTCCTGGGGATCAGCCCTTCAAGTCAGGGTGGGCCAGCTTAGGGAAGCCAGTGCTCATGCACTCTGAATGACTGTTCTGTAGATCAGGTTTTGTAACAGACAGAAACTTCCCCAGACCACTTCTTTTAAACAGTAACAGGGAACAGCAGTAATGTGTGCATTTCCCCCAAGCTAGTCATTCTCTGCAGTATAGATAATGGGATTATTGCCATCCTGTGAGTTGGGGACCCCATGAATGACACCAGAACATGTTCCTACGAAATTAATGGGTAGGCAGGAGTTCTGCATTTGAAAATCTAATCTTAAAACCTTGGAGACTGATTAAATTACATCTCTGAGCCAAGAACAAAATGTAGCTTCATGCAAATTGTGCTCCTGCCCATGGATTTTTTTTTTTTGTTAACACTGGAGAATGATTTACTATTGAGGCTTCAGAGGCTGTTAAATAGTGTGGTGTGTTCTAATCTTGTGATTATTTAGTCAGATGTTAGGAACTACAGTACTTTGCCAGAACTCTACTAGTGGTAATATGAACCCATAGGGAAGGGAATCTATTTTAATATTACACCCATCTTGGTGGCATCTGGACAGCCAGCAATTTGGCTGAGAGAGGGTGGTTGTTGGATGGTTGTTTTCCAGATTTCCTTTGAAAGCAAAGACTTCTCTCATACAGAAAAGCATAAGCAAGTATCTTCATTTGTGTTCATGAATATGCCTGTTTTCCAGCAGCCTGTAAGAGGTTTTCTTTATTCTCTTCTCTTCCTTAAAGTCGGGTTAGTGTTGATCTGTCCATAAGAATGGAAGACAAGGCTCTCTGTTTAAATGGGTGGGGAAAAAATGCTTTAATTGATGCAATGAGTGTTATTCCAGTACAGGATGTTTATATGTTTTTCTGATTTCACAGGAAATACTCTGAGCTTCACATTTACAGAGCCACGTTGGCCGACGCTGGGGAATATGTATGCAGAGTGAGCAGCAAGCTGGGAAATGACAGTACTAAAGCCAGTGTTACCATCACAGACACCAATGGTAAGGCTTGACTCATTATTTTACTGTCACATTCAGAAAGACCACATAATAAAGCTGCCAGCAGGATAAAGGGCCTAGGAGCTTGGCAAGTGAAGTGGAAGCACTGAAATCTATTAGGTGTGCTAAGACAAGTAGTCAGGCCTGACTTGTTACATAGTTGAGATGCTCAGTTTTGCCTTACAGACAAACGGGATGTCTCCTCCAGATCTCACGACACATCAACATTTTCTGTGTAACATCAAGTCTAAGACACAATCTAAATAGTCAAGATCAAAAAAAGATGAAGGGAATATTATTCTAATTCCTGTTATACACAGTAGGGGAAGTCGCATTTAACCTAAAATGTGTCATAGTCCGAACTGCTAAACCAGAACTTTTCACTTTAAGTAATATTTGTATTGCTCTGATTAACACCGATTTTACTTTCACATATGTTGATAGATTTTTCTTTTGATTTCTAAAATAATAAATACAAGGGCATGAATGTATCTGAAGGCAAATTATTTAAAGGCATGTGATTCAGATACTTTGATTCAGGTATTGTGATTTAAGGTTATTTTCAGAGGAGGAAGGCTTCTCATGAAATGGATAGCGTTCAGAATTACTCAAAAGATTTACAGTTATTGTAGATTGCTGTTTTTCCAGGGCTCGTTTTAGTTACAGGGAGCTCCAATTGCTTCTGATGAAATTTTGTGTTTCCACTGCACATAAATGTATTGCAGTACCGTTTCTCCATTGGAAAGGCAGTGGAGGCAGAAGTTCAGCTAAAATCTTCTTTTTCAAGCGTGGCTTTGACTAATGCAATTCCCATAATTCAAACTCCAGTGTCCAGCCAGTTGTGAAGTACAAAACAAACGTGCCCTCATTAGCAAACAAAGCTGAAGTTCTCTGCATATCATAGATGAGTTAAAGATGTTATAGCAATGTGAATTTATCAGGCATGCTTTTCTGTTCTACATTTCTGTGCTCTTAAGTGGCAGATAGGCATTTACATAAACAGAAAACCAAATGTAAACCTTTTCCAGGGGGATTTGTCTTTGTCTATCTGCTGTTTTGTAATCACATAGGATTTGCTTGACTGTATTCACTTTGTGTATTTGCTATTCTATTTCATCAACTAAAGAATCTCAAGTGCTAGAATTTCATTCTAGCTGTATGGTATTATAATCATAAGCAGATGTCAGGAGACTGATATAAAAGATCAAGTGTTATTTACTGGAATGTTACTAAGAGGAAAAATGGGTAGGTGTTTCTGTGTAGTTTTGTAGACTCTCTTGGTTTCCATGAATACAAATTTTGGTTGCTCATTAGCTGCTTACATGGAAAGCTTTGATGCCATTTCCATAACTCAGCTGTAGGCACTGTGCCTAGGCAGTGATACAGATAAGTGCAAAAAAACCCTTGATCGTTTTCTATTACTTTCTCAGACAAGGAGCGATGTCATGGGAGTGCATGCAGGACCTCATTCCTATGTGCTACATGACATGGATTTTTTTCAGCATCCTTTTGGGCTATGCTGAATGTCTGCAAAACACTCCTGCTGCAAGGGTACAGGAGCTTGGTCTCAGTAGAAAGTATTTGTGGCAAGCCTTGTTATGTGCATCCTTAACATATATGTTAAAATCTATCTAATTTTGTTATGAAGTGTAAGTTGTTTAAATAGCTGGGCAAACTGGAATCCAGTCTAAACCTGCCAGCTGGCTCTTGTCCATAAAGATCTGAACTGGAAACTCAATGATATCTGAACTGGAACATCTCAGTGATATTTGATCATCTAGATTCAGGCATGGCAGCATTCATTGGTTGAATAAATCAATCATGCATATTTGGTTGCCACACATACATATGAGAGCCCTCTGCTTACTGTTCCTTATAAATTACCAGTAAAATTGTTCATAATTTTCCTGCTAATTATGGAATTTTCCACCTGGATTTGAGAAACAGCATGGGCAACATCTGGTGACTTAAGAGCAATAGATCCTTTACGGCCTCAAAGGGCAACATCTGCCTTGCAAACAGGGATAGACTCCCTGCACGGGTGACCTCCTCACCCCTCCTTCCCCCACATTCCCTGACCTCTCCCCCTTGCTAGCTTAATGACAGATTTGGGATCCAAAATCGGTAATGAGCCCTGAAGGGCAGTCATTACTAGGGTCCTGTATAGCTGGGAGGTCCTGCAATATTTGAAAGAAGGAAAAAGCTTAAAATTTAAAGAAAAAACCCTAACAACAACAACAAAAAAAATCAAGCATATTTAACTCTTACTTGCTATTACCTGTTAATGGACTTTTTAGGAAGCCCTTGAGGTCCAGTGTAGCCAAGGAGACCCTGTAGAAAACTAAAGTGTGGGTATCTGAGAGGACTGAATCTCTCAAAGTGAGGAGATTGCTTTCTTCCACCTCCAGCAGATAGGTTACAGTGAGGTAAAGAAAAATGCACCAGAGGGCCTGACTTTCTTATGGTGATGCTGGTCTGCTCTGCCATGTGAACCATAACTTAAATTATGGTCTTAATTTAGTGACCTACCCCAGTCGTATTTATAATGTGTGCCCTGCTATCTGCAAACTAGATCTTCCTTTCCCTTTGTGCTGGCTCCTTTAAGAGTGAGAGTAGACAAGATAATGGTCTTTCTGGGAATGGGGCTATTTTTATTTCCACTGTAAGAGTTGTGTTTTTCAGTATCTAAAAAAAAAAAATCTGGGTTTAAATTCCCTAGAATTTTGTCAAACTAGGATTATTTTAGTTGAAATTTTCTTTACTGCTGTATGCCACAAAAGAGAACACCAGGGCCAGCCCAAAGGTCTGTTTATCATGGTGCCTTGTCTCTAACATCAACTGCCAATGGACATTAGGAAAAAAACATATGAAGAACAAGGCAAATGTGTTGGGGTTCTCCCCCCAAGAATACAAAAAGCCGTACATTTACCATCAGGGTTGCTGATTTCAATTCCCTGCTCCAAACATAGAAAAACTAGTATTTCTCAATAAAATGGCTGTAAAACATTTTTGTTGTTTTCAGTGAGCAAAGACCTTAATTTTTCCTGATCTCATTCCCCAAAATGGTAAACTTTTCTGTCTAAAACAGTATCATTCAGTGCAATAGTAACTCTTGTCCTTTTTACTGTTGTAAACATTGTTGTTACATAAAACTGTCAAATTGGCTCTTGTGCAAGTTTTTGCTACACATAAACATGAACATACACTGCACACAAACTATATTAACCTACACAGACTTTTAAGTTTTCCCAGTTATACTGAAAGAAATACAAATGTTTGTCTATAGAGCCATGTGTGTGGATTAAAAATGTAACAATTATAAAAATAGCTAGAAAAACACAATTTTTACCAGTCTTAATAGCAAGTGATAGGAGCTATTCTGTTCTCTTTTAAATTTATTATGACTGTAACTTGCCCACAGGATATGAGCTGCCTTATTATTTTCATTCACTCGTACTCACGTATGCTCCCCTAAGAAAGATTGTAATTGAGGTCAGAATAGAGGCATGAAGTTCTCCTGGTGTTGTATAAATAGTACACAAGTTTGTTAATGCAATCAAAACTGCTTCTTTTTTTTTTTTTTTTTTTTTTTTTTTTTTTTTTTTTTTTTTTGTGCAACCTAATTTGTTACTTTACCCAGGCAAAATTCTTGCTGTGAATTTTTCAGGGATTTTCTCGTCAGCATAGGACCTTACTATGCTTAGTAAATAACACTGACAGAATACTTCACACTGCCAAAGCTTTTAACTTGCTCACAAAACCCTGTATTTAGACAACTAGCTAAGTGACATATTTTTGATAAAGAGTCAAGCATGCTCTGTCTGCATGTCGTGTCAGTCTTTTCCATTAAAATTTGTTGGCCTGATTCTTTTGCTTCTCTGAGGATGTTTTCTGTGGCCAGCATGTTTCAGGGTGCAAAGGGTGGATCCATGCAAAGATATTTCAAAAGCCAGCAGTCTGCAATGCTGGTTCTGCTGGGTTGTGTGCCAGATGTTGGGTGAGTGCTGTTCCTTGATGTCTGTGGAAAGTGAATTGATGTAGTTTGACTTGTGAGTGTGGGTGGCTGGGACAATTTTGCCTGAATTGATGGGTACAAGAAATGCTCGGGTGATCTGTTAATGTATCTCAATTGTAGGCAGAGGTGAGCCTTGGTAAATTCGTTAGCTACACAGTGGCCTGTGCAGGCTTCTGCTTTTGCTTCCATAGGACTTGCAGTAGAAGCAGCAGCTCCAAGTTGTACAGTAATCAGTAAGTATCTGATACTCATAATTCATTCCATTTTAATTTATTCTTCCTCTTCTGAATACAGACATTAGCTTAGCCTCAAGAAGATGACTGAATAATAAGTAAATTAAAACATCTTATATCCATAGTACCCATAGATCATGTGACAAATTATGAAATACTTCAAGTGCAAAAAAAAGTCCCTTCTGTCCAAGACTTGATTAAAGTAGGAGATCAGGGGGCCTCTTCTCTCCAGCACAATTGCAGGCAACCTAGGACATAGTTTGTTTTGAACTGGCTGGCACAATGAGTCAGATTCTCACCTGGAGCAAATCAGCATGCTTAGACCAATGTCAATGATCTGGTCTTAGAAAGAATGTGGCCATACCTCAACTTGGTATTGCAGCTCCCCCTAGGAGTACTCTTGAACCTTTCCTTGCAATTTGACATATTTGGATTGAGGGCAATGTTCTTTTAATCTGACTCAGGTCAGTAGTTTCTTGGGGGGAAAAGGGGAAAAGTATGTTTGTTTTAAAAGTTTTTGCATCAGGCCTCTGACAAACTAACTGAGGGGAAAAAAGCTGTGAAGGCATGCACAGAGCTGTTCACAAAAGCAGCTGTAAGGCTCTTAAATACTTGATTATCCTGGAGAAAAGGTTTGGCTGAGGAGGCAAAGGACCTCCTGCCTCAGAGCCATACAGCAGAGTTTGTTGCCCACACAATAAGGAGTGGTCTCCTCTCAACAGCGCAGACAAAATTCCCTATCTGGAAGGATGGTGATGGAGTTGCTGGGTGTCCTGTGTGAGTTGAAGGAGCTCTTCCCTGTTATGTTAGACTAAACAGCAGAAGGTACTGCTGGCCCGAGTACTAAGGAAATAGGACTGAGAAACTGCAGACACCTGCTCTTTAAAACATCCCCAAACAAGGATCTCTGATGGATCATTCAGTATTTTTACATAAGTATGCCTCTGCACAAACATACCCAGGAAATGAAACTTCACCAAGACTTAGTATTCCTAGACATGCCAGGGCACAGAACTGGTTGTAGCCTCTGAGGTAGCTGTTCCTGATGGGAACTTAAACATGATAATGAAGACAGGGCTGCAGGCTGCCATGTCCATACCCTAGCAGACTGCAGCAGCAAAAGTATTGTGATTGAAAAATTATTCTAGCTCTTTCACCTCAGGCAAGTATTGATGGCCTGCTATGAGAAACCTCTTTTTTGTTTGCTTCTTGTGTTCAGCTAGCTTGTCATGTGGATCTGTGCTAGTCTTCCCTGGCACTGTAAAACACCTTTCTTACAGTTGTAGTGGGCTGTGTGCAGTAAGAAATACACACAAATGTTGTGTCTTCTAAACCTCAGCATCCACTGTTAGTGTTGCTAACACCCATGTTACTAGTGGGGCATGATAAAGTGTGACTTTGCCACATGTTTTCCAAATGTATTTCTCAGCACATTTCAGGTGTAGGAGGCTCTGGCTGTATTTTCTACTGGCAGGGAAGCTTCCCGTCGGCGTTTCTACTAACACAGCTGGGGCTGGGTAGGTGCCAGTAAAAAATGCTCCATCAAGCTCAGCACAGGCACTAAATGGAACATGGTTTCTTTAATGGTGAAAGAAAAGTTTGCTCCAGTTGTGCCACATGCTGAGCTATGCTGCTGTCAGACCTGTTCCATCTCCTGACATGAGTAAGAAAGGTTAATTGCTTAGACAGCCCAGCTGCACAATAGAGAAACTGCAGTTATACAAAAAAAAAAAAATGGTCCTGAAAGTTGCCTGGCTCCAGGCCACTGTGTTCCAGGACCTAATGCAAAGATTTTTGACCTTAAAAATTTTACTTATGATACACTCTTTCATGCCGTGCATCACTGGCTGCCAAGGAAATGCTGCATAACATGTTCTCTCCCATTAGTGAGATGAAACTGGGATGTGCTAACTAGGCAAATAGTATATTTGCCAAAGAAAGCTGGACCAAAATGGAAAAAAATACAACAGAAGAGCAAGCGAGTTAATACAGAGTCGATGTTAAAGTTTACCAAGAGGGATGTTGAAGGGAAGGCGATTGGACTAGTTTTGTCTCTGGTCAAGTTTCTGTGAACTCTGGAGACAATGAGCAAAGAACCACTGGAATCCAGATTCACAAAACAGAATAAAAACATTCCGGAGTTTCCTTTTCCTAAATCTCGTATGAGGTATTTTCTAAATTGTTTGTTTGACCTACTAGGGGATTCTTGGTGTGCCTTGAGGTTTCAGGGCAAGATTTTTTTCTTGGCATTCAGGGCCTTTCTCCAGCTGTAACATTGAAACTTCTGCAGCTGCACTGAACTGCACCACTTAATGTCTGAAATGTGTTTTGAGAAATTGGGGAAGTCCAAGACTGTTGATGAATACAACTGAAGAGTGATTTGTTCACACCTAAGAAATTGCACACAGTTGTGGTTTGCAGGGACAGCAGAGCACTCACAAATCAGTGCTGTCATTGGAACAAGGTCTCCGTGCAAGTCTGCGAAGCCTAAACAAAGGCTTTTTACATTCTGCTTTCTCCCATCTGTGTGTTTTGCGTTAGCAAGGAGCTAAATATGGCAACATCATCCCCCTTAGCCATCAGCTGGTCCAACAAGTGAGTGGAAGCAGTCCATGCCAGTGTGTAACTAGCAATAGTGTATGGAGATATACATAGGACCAGTATGGAAGTGCAACTTTTCCCATCTCTTCAGCAAAGCAACTGTTTCATTTCTATCACAGAGCCACCAGCAGTCCATGAGAGACGGGGTTGGCATGTGTGGCTCAGAAGATTTCCCTGAAGTGGCAAGTGACACTATTGGATGTACTTACCAGCAATTCAAGTGATATGAACAGGGACACGTCTTTGCAAAATTTAACTGCCTAGAAGCATAAGGAGTGAATACTCACACTGACGTCTTCCAGAAACAGAGCCATCTGCATGATTTCTCCTGTTCCACTGATCTGTTATTCCCAGAGGAAAATGGGATATTGAACAACTGGCTTCTTTCAGAAGGAGCAGGCTTTTTTCTTCAGTTTTGCTAGTAGGCATCATATTTTTTTATTTTTTCCTGAAAAGAAACTTCTGCAAGTTGATATGTAATTGAAGCCTCTGCCCACAGAAGCAAAATTTAAGCTTTCTTCTTTGAACACTTTTTTCTTCTTGACCATTCTGGAGCTGAATGCTGTTAGAGGATCATCTGACACCATATTATAACTTCTTGTTGCCTCTTGTGTTTTCCAGAGAGTACCAGCAAGATACCAGTATCAACAGAAGTGACAAAAACTTCTTCACGTAAGTTGTATTAACAGAGTCTTTCTGTCTCTTTCTTTTCATTTCTTCTTGAAATTGCTTCTACAGCTCTGAAACAGCACCTTCTTAACAGAGAAAAATTCATCTACCTCCACCAGCTTCATTTCTGCATATCACCTTGCATACTTGAGCTACTTCAGGCACCAAGAAATAAATGAAGAAGGGTTAAGCATATTTTTTACTATCCTGAGGCTGTATTGAAGCTAATTTCGCCTACAGTTGTCAGGCTGCAGCAGCCCAAGTGAAGAAGTATTTGTGTTGTTAGGAACTATGTTTTTAAAAAGCTCTTACCTCCTTCTCCTATAAATCCTAGCAGCTGCTTATGAGTTTGCTGAGTCTATAGGCATATTGATATGACCTCAGGAAAGTGTGTTGCCTAGACTGCTCTGTTCTTCAAGGCTCTGCATACAATTCCTGACAGCTCTGCAAGGTCAGCCTACGCAGGTAACTCACTGTCAGTAATTTAACCACTTTTGAAGCTACCTTGGCATACTAGGAGCCTTCTCCTAGTGGTTTCCTTTCAGGCCGATGGAATTTGCTTTCAGCATCCTTCCTGCAGTCATGGATTGCATACTTTCAGAGTTACTCTTGGAACTGACCCCAATGAGAAGCTGCTTTCATTGCTTAATTGTTAAGAGTTACTTTATATATGGCCACAATACAAGCACTTGTCTCTACTGATGTCAGTGGCTGAGACAATTGTAGATAAGCATGTATAAGCCAAGCAACCCAAAGATTTACAAGATGCACATACCCTCCTTGGCAAGGAGGCTGGGGTCCTGCTAGCTTTTTTGGGAAAGCTATGTCTGGCAGGGATGGGTTTTAGTGTGAAATGACAGTGTTTGTAGGCTAGATCAAGGAAAACAGTGCCATTGCCAGATTTTGCATTTAGCATGCCTGCAGCCTTTCCTTTGATGCATCTGTGTGTGTGGCGACCTACTTCTGAAATCTTGGCATTGCTGCCTGACAGAAGAGACATTGGATGTGCCCATATTCTTTCATGTTCTCAGTGGGGCCTGTCACTGATGCTTCACTAGGAATATATGAGACCACATAGCTAATAGCAAGTGTCCTGTAACCATTGGAACCATTTTTGTTCAAAGAAGGTGACACGCTGGTCACTGACTCCACTGGGCTTGCCTTGCCTTCTCCCTTGTGCTGCAAGAATGTAGTCCCTGCACTTTGCTGCCTTCTTTCCCATGAATTAAAGTTCTTGAGTGGTCTCTTTCCCTGCTAATGTCCCTTCAAGTGCCTACTGTTACAGTACTGTCCTCCTCTTTACTGCTATTGTGCCACAGGAGAGGAGGAAGCTGGGATGTTGAAAAAGCTGGCTGCATTCCTGATGAATCCCTGCACAGGCAGATTCCGTGCCAAGCAGCACATCACCGTATTGTCCTCAATACAGCAAAAAGCAGTATCTTTAGTGGCTGCTTGTTGAGGTCTCCACATGGAGCTCTGAGGAGGTCTTTGATATGTGGCTGAAGCAGAGACCATCTTAGTCACAAACCCAGCCAGGTGCTGTTGTTCCTATTGTTCTATCCCTGTTCTGGGTCCAGACCATGTCTTTCTTCATGAGTTTCCTGGTGACCAGTAGTGCCTGAGGTTTTGGGCACTACTGATTTTTTTTCCAGGAGTTTCAAATGAAAATAATTAATTAGTGTGTTGTTTCTTTACTTGAATATAGAGTATTGTGAAACACTGGTGTTCAAATCACCAAGATCTAGGTCACTTGAAGTATTGCTACAGTTACTTTTTTGTGATAGGAGGACTTACAGAGTGGTCTTAGTTTTTAAGAGTGGGTTTTTTCTGCATAAAACCAGGCTTTGTTAGGAGTCACCTTTTCTGTGTGACATGACGTGTTAAATGTCTCATTATAAGCATGTGGTATGCCTGACCTGCTCCCTATAATTCACAGACTGGTTGTTAGCCACCTGCACATCACATTGCCAAGCAATACTGAAGCAAAGTATTCTCTCTTCAATTTTTTTCTTTCACCTGATAATACTTCTCAAGCCTTCTCTTGAATTTATTCATGCATGACACCATGTATGATTTGCTAGACAGTGAAAGCCTGTGAAGCCACCCAAACACATGGCTCTTAATTGCTGTGTGGTTCAGATTCCTGTAGGTCAGGAGGTTCAGACCTAGCTTCATGCTACCTACTTCTTCTATAAACTTTTCTGAGTACTTCCTTTGTGTGATTTGTGTTGAGGTCCATTTCCTTCCACTGTCCTACAAGATTATTTACCATTCTTTTTCCTTTCCTTGTAACCACTTTGGGGCTGGTGCTATGTCCACTTTAGGTCTGGAATGTGTTCTGCTTTGCCTTCCATCTACATCTCTCTGCAAAGGTGGTGGCACTCATGGACCCTCCTCTCTTTCAAGCCACAGAAGCCTTCAACCATAGTTGTGATGGACTGAAATTCCTTACTGTTCAATTGGAGTTATGTGAGAAGAAGATAAGAAGCTAGTGCTTCCTGGGCCAGCATGTGGAGCTTCAAGATCTACTGCTTTCCACTTTCTTCTGATGCTGTCAGAAACAGCTGAAAATTTTACTCTGTCTTTGCCAGTTTTCTCACGGCCTTTCCTCCCAGGACTATGGAGCATTTTTGCTATAATCAATTATTCACAGTATGCCTAGGACATGCTGAACCAACTTTGAAGTTCTTAGCTTTCTCAAGCTATAACATTTTTTTCTGTGCTCTGCTGGGTTTCTGACTACTGAGGAAAAAGTACAAAAATAAAAGAAATCTCTTCTGGGGGAAGATGTTCACGCTCCTCCACTATAGTGCTGTAGCTGTGGCTGTATTCTTACAACTTTATTGTTACTTCTGTGTGTTGCAGAACCCATGCTTAGGATACAAGCTTCAACAGAAGGAACAAACACTTCCTCCTGTAAGTATATACAAGCTGTTTAAATTATTGCTGGCAAGACCCTCAAGTATATTTCTCCCTTCCTAGCTCAGAAAGAAATGTGCATCAAGAGATCAGGAGTGACTGGGTGGAATTTCTGAACTACAGGTGCAATTGTTATTTGTTATATATTATTAGAACTCTCAGAGGCATGCTTTTTGTGTACTGAGGCTCAAACCCCTTCCTTCAGAACGGTCAAGTGTAGATTTGGGCAGGGCAAAGAAGGAGGAAACTACACCAGTGTTTCCTACTTGGAATTCCCTTCCCTGCCCTTCCCAGACAATGTACTGCTCCAAACACTGTCTCCTCTGCCACCAAGGGTCCTGCCCCTGGGGTAGGTAGCTGGAGCACCCTCAGGTCCGGCCATCCCCACCTGGGTGCATTTCCCTTCATCTGCATGCCAGCTGGTGCTTGTTAGAGCCACTTGCACACTTTCTTCTGTGCCCCACTACCCCTGGGAAGAAGATGAGGAAGGTGAGGACATTGTGTTGTGTGTCTTCCCTCAGCTGGAACAGAGAGCCAGGAATTCTTCTGTCCTAGTAAAGAGAGATCATCTTTCTGCTTATCTCAGGAACACACTGGGAGCTGCAGGGGTACCAATGGGGAAAGTTACTCTTTTCTTCCCAGGGAAGCATGGGTTACAGCCATAATCCTATACAAATTTACCCTTGAGAACCATTAGGAAGAGCCCTCTGATTCTTTACTAGAACCAAATTTACCATCCAGCTGCCTGGTTTTGAGCAGTCTGGAGGGCCACTTCATACAATAGAAATCAGTGGGGTAGGGTATTAATCTTGTCCTAAAGCAGTAAGTGTTGCCACCTGCTAAGAATAGGATGGTAGGTGAGGCAGACCAATGGTCCAGTCCACTCTGACAGTTCTAGGGCTGCTATAAAATGTGCTTTATGGCAAACTATACATGAATCCCCTTAACTCACATCTAATAGCTACTGTAGTAGCATCAGGAGGAAAGGTCAAAGTCATTTCTCTGGATTTTTCTGGATTTTCTTCCCAGCTACTACTCTGATAATTTTTAAGTGTGTGTTGAATGAATTAGAGAAATTTGATTGGTTATTTAAAAAGCTTTCTGCCAGCAAAGTGAGAAGAGTTGGATTTTGGCCTCCTTTTTCCCTTGATTCCTAGCAGCAGAGTAGGCAGGAATAATTTCTGGAGCAATTTAAAACAGTAAATCCTCTCTGTTCTCTTCTCAGAAGCATTAATGTATACTGGAGTTAGTACCAGTCAAGACACTATAATAAGTAGTGGAAGAGAGAGGGTAATGTTGGATGTTGCTGCCTGTGCTGGGTAGGAAAAGCAGGAGGGAGCCAATGTTTATTGCTAACAGATGTGAATGTCTCCTCACACTACAGAGTGGTAAGGGACTTGACCATGTACTTATTTTAAAGTTCCTTAGGGATTGTCTTTTCTGAATTTCCGTGGGACATGTCCATTTCACACATGTCACTGTCAATCTTGTAGCAGACACAGGAGATAAAATAAATTGTGTCCTTCCACTTCTCAGACAATAGCAGATGTTTAGACAACATGCCAGCACTGTCACTGTTGGCCAGACACTGGGAAAGACCTGGAAACAGCAGAGTGATTCAGTATGTTCTCTTGCCTAGGGCTTTCACAAGAGAAGAGACATGTGTCATTCTTTGCTTCTTTTGGAGTTTCAGTGACAGGTATTCTGAGAGGAAAAAGTTTAGGAAAAAATCCCACTTCTGTAAGACCCTCTGCAACTCCTAAACCTGAAGATCCCTTTTATGTGCACATATTGCTACACTCTTCAAAATCAAGTCCACTTTGAGAGTGTGGACCTCCATTCTTACATAAAGGAGAAAGAACAGCCGCTAGACATTCTGAGTTTCACATAAAGGACTGGTGATCTGATTGAGGGGTCAGTAATCCAAGAGAGAAGGAAGGAAAGAAAAAAATTCATGCTTTACTGTTTGCTTTCATAGTGTGCAACTCTTAGACACTGATTATTAGTGCTACCGCTAGCAGTAAAAATATTTCCCACCCTCTCTTCCACCCTAGCCCAAGGATTGATTCATAGATATTTATTTTGTACTATGTAATCACAGAATCATAGAATTTGGGGTTGGAAAGAACCTTAAAGATCATCTGGTTCCGACACCTTTGCCATGGAGAGGGACACCTTCCACAAGACCAAGTTGCTCCAAGCCCTATCTAGCCTGGCCAGGAACCCTGCCAGAGATGGGGCATCCACAGCCTCTCTGGGCAACCTGTGTCACTGCCTCACCACTCTCACAGCAAAGAATTTCTTCCTAATATCTAATCTGAACCTACTCACATCCAGTTTAAAGTCGTTTTCCTTGTCTTGTTGCAATATTGTAACTTTCCTTGCTAGCTTACAATATTCACTTTCCTTCACAATGAAGCTCACTGTGATAGTTTTTTTCCTGCCGAAAGAAGTGAACAAACCAGCAGCAACTGGAGCCTTGTATGCTCTCACCACCAAGGACTGCAGAGGCCATTCTTAATCACATTAGAAAATCTGGGAATGGAAGATATTTTTCTACCCCTTGTTTCCCAGGGCTGCCATACTCTGAAACAAGTGCCTTATGACCTTATGACTTTCTGCTTTTCAGAAGCTGGAATGGAAAAACTAAATCTGAGACCTCACTGTAATACCTTGTTATTAAGGGTTCAGTCAGCTCTGTATTCAAGACTAGGGAATGAAAATGTGGTGGTTTTTTTTGCTCTCCTAGGACTTGTTAAAGGAATCTTGGCTTCTCACCCCAACAGCATACATATGGCAGTTTTACTTTTCCTTAGGAAATTGGTCCCAAAACTTACATTCTTGTTTGTAAGTTACAACATACATGGAAAGACATTCAAAAGCTATTGGATTTCCTAGGCTAAAGTCACCAGCACTGCACACAGGCTTCTGGTGCCTCTGGTGGAAGTATTATGCAGGCACATTTGTATAGTGCAAAAAAGGAATTGATGGGATGCAGGCTGTTTACAATTACCACAGTTCTTGTTGTGTTGTGTTGGAACCATGAACAGCACGGTATGGGTATACAGACCCATAATGGTTCCACACTTAAGCTTCCTGTTTCTGTGGTCAACATCAGGCTGGAAACCCATGCTCTGGGAGCTATACTGGATCAAAAGCTGAGTATTTATAGCAGTAGGAAATGAGGAAGTTGCACAGAGACAGAACCTGTGGGAATATGTGTCAAACAGTAGCATTTGCTTAGCTGCACCTTGCAGCATTACCCTCATACTTGTTTGTGCTGCCTACTAAGGGCTTCTCCCTAAAATGTCTGTGGAGGCGCAGAGCACAGCAAAGAGTCAGGACATGCCATGTAGTCTGCATGTATCAGGTGAGACTGTCTTACCTGGGGATTCTCAGTTCAGATTTGTCTGTTTGGGCAAGATGGTGAGCTGGCATCATCCTTCCATCACTTGGAATATATTCTCTGCAGCATGTTTCCTCCTGTCCTCTGTCTAGCAGGTTGGTGTGCTCCCCAACTGGAGGCAAGAATATGGATAAAGAGCAGGTAGGATGCTCATCCTGCCTTCCCTGTGGCTTCTTTTTCAGAGGAATACAGAATGTGTTTGCTTAGCTTTTTCCTGGAGAGAAAGACCCATTGCTGGTCGTCTGCCTCACAGATGACTTTAAACTTGTTTTCCTACAGACTTTCTTCTTGGGCTCTAAAACCTGAACAGAAATTTTTAAAAGAGGCATTAATTGGGTAAGAAATGTGCCAGTTTGGATTGCTCATCTTTCCTCTCTGGAATTATTAACTTACTGGCTCCAGGCCTGGCACAGCAAGGCACTTTCCTAATACTTCATCTTCTTATCATGCAGTAAGAGATTCCAACATATATATTAAATTATGACCAGATACAGCACATAGAAAAGAAGTTTACAAAGACTTTCTGGTGACACCTTTTTAAAAGTATAATACTGAACTACTTTGATAAAAATGGTCAATGCTGAGCAATAAAGCGTTCTATGTTGTTAGGGTCATTGGTTTACAGAGGTTTTTTAACAGAAACCTTTTCGCATATACAAAGCAAGCAGTCTGACAAATGAATCATCTGTGTTATAAAACCTTAAAAAGCAAGTTAAGTTTTTTGCTAAATTCTGCTTTCCTTCATCTACTAAAGTGAAGTTAGTTCTTCCCCCTATACCTGACAGAAATCTACTTTCAAAAAACCTGGATTTTCTAAAACTCGTACAAACATTAATCAGGGCTTCTGGAAGACAGAATGCTTGGGCCCCAAATGATACAGTTTTATGTGGCTTTTTCCTCTGCCTTAAGGGTACCCAAACCTGAAAAGACCTTCTGATTTTGTTGCAAACAATTTTTAAAGGGTGATCTTGATCTATATCAAATCAAACCATTAAAGTTGTCCTGCTATCTGATTTTTAGAGGTTTGTTAAGGTTTCTGTTATTTTTTTTAATGCTGCTCATGCACAGATACCTACCTACCAACAGGAATGCACTTGTCTTTGATGTGTGGAAAAATTTGTGGAATCAAGGAAAGACAGATGGAAAGTCTTCCCTGCTTACTGAGGTCCATGTGAATTGCAGTTCCTTTAAGATACAGCATGATGTGATGACTACGTATCTTGCAGTATAGTGAAATTCAGTGTATATATTTTTTCTGCATTGATTCAGTTTACTCTGTTTTGGGGTTTTTTATTTTATTCTGAGTTTGACAGATGCTAATTTCTAATATTCCCTCTACAAAGGAGAGACAAAGATGATAGTATGATTGACAGTGCTGCTATACAGTTTAAAGATCAGAAAAAAACAGGGGATAATGCCTTACCACTGAACATGTGTTCAACTTCTTTTATCTCTAAAAATCTTTGCTGCTTTGTCATAAAATTTAAATACAGTGGTAGCACCTCAGAAACTTCTGAAATATGGCTATTTTGGGGCAAAAAACCAGATTTTTTTTTTATGAGATAGTACAGTCACTTGAGGCAGGATGTTAAGAGGAGAATACTGTAACCAATTTATAAAGCAGAAAGAATTCAGATGTGGCAGGCAATTACTTAGGTCACACTTATGCTATCACAGCAGGACTCCCAGCTCCTGCTCTTGTAAAAAATTAGTCTATCTTCAGCTATCAGAATTTAATTCATCTGTGCCATAGATTAAAAGACTATTTCTCCAGGAAAGCCAAACACTTTGTGCCCTGGTGGTACAGTGGGTCTAAGGAAAACATGACACCACCCCATGCATTTTGCTTTATCATTTCAATCAGTTTATTTTTTCTGAATAATGGTCTCTAGAGAGAATACTTTGCTTTGTTCTAAGGACACGGTGAATAACTAAGGGAAGTGCCAGATAACTGGTTCTTGTTTAATGTAAAATGAGTTTAAAACTCCTAGTTGGTGAAATCCTAATGAAAGGCCAGTGGTGAAGAAGTGTCAATCCTTTGTTATGAGATACCACAGTGTGCAGTATATTCCAGTTTCATTCTTCATAGTGGGCACCAATGACAGTGGACAATGCCGTGGTAGCTTCAGTACTTTTACAATTTGATCTGGCGTGACAAACCCTGTTTCCCATAGTTATATTTCACAGATAAGGCCAACTCATGGAAATAGAGAGCATCTCCCAGAGACACGGCTTTCAATCTTTTGTATGACTCCCAGTCTAAAGATTGTGTGACAATAAATGCCTTCTCCCAAACCACTTAATCTTGCAGGGTTTTCTATAGTTGCCTTCTTGGTCCCCTGTCCTTGCTTTGAAGGAAGAGTGTAGTCACTGAGAACCTCAGCTGGGTTAGGCTGCTCCGCTGGGAAGTTCATACATGTCAACCTTCAGAGTCAGTTCTCTTCTGTGCTGAGGTTTCTTTTCCTTGTTTCTTTCAAGGAGATCAGAGAGGTAAAATGCAATGATGGGTATAAGCAGTGCTAAAATTGGAAGAAGCTGACATAACAGTCACAAAGTAATAAGTGCAACTTTTTGTATGGCTTAAATACAGCTTAAATACATCTTTCAGCAAAACGATTTTTAAAGACTGTGTGTGTCCTTAGTGATGGAGTGGAGGAGCCTCTCACACCAAGGCAGCTGTCCAAAAGTCATGTTGTCACTGGATGCCTCAGCTGGAGAGTGTGGATTCCATCCCTAGCTTTCCTCAGGAACCCTCAGTATGTCTGGACATTTGTTTCTGAGACCCTGCAAATCGTATGGGAATTTGTCTTCAGCAGTCTATTAGTAAGACCTGGTTTCTCTGAGGTTCTTCCCACAAGGTCAAATCATGGCAAATCTTCTTTTCTAAGAGACCATTCATTTGTGTCTTTCTGACTTCTTCGTCAAACTTTGCTGAAATGACACACGCTGTTTGCCCACCTGAGAGCAAAACAGGCATCTTTCTGATCTGCCAGCAAAGCCTATGCTATACTGGAGGACACGAGCTGGTAGCACAGGGATGCGTTGGTGTTTTGATTGCAGTTGTTTGGTAACTGTGTCTTCTGAGGAAGTCCCTGGTACTGTCACAGTGACAAAAACAGGCACTCCAGGACTCCTGTTCCCCCGGCTATACTCTTTCTGGATAGCAGCTGTGAACATACTTTGTGTTACTGGATCAACCTTCTCAAAAATCTTCTCTCTTCTGAGGCATCAGGATAGTTTTACCAAGTAAAGGTACACGACCAGCAGTCATGCCAGTAGGGCAGGGATCTGTGAACAAAATGGAATATGTAGCCTTGACAGAAACATGCATCTCGTTCATATCATTATCCATGCTGAAATCAAGACTGTCACTGTTTTGTAGGAAGGCCTAAGGGAGACAAAGAGCTCAGAACAAGTATGAGCAATGGGTACTCTCAACCAACAAAAATTATGAGCATGTGCATGGGTACTGAATAATAAAATAGGGAGTTCCCAACTTACCCCTGTAGTCTAGATATGCTGTTCATCTCCTTATCTTCCTTCTATTGCCCCCAAAGAGTTTACCCTGAGCTACTCTTTTGTGTTAACTCCTGGAGAGACTAGCAATGTAAGTTCCTTTTTGCTTTTCAGGAGACCCTTCTGTCCTCCGAAAGACATGATGACAGCTCATTTTCTTGTTTTTAGAGGTGTAGTTTCTCTTGTTTCATGTTTAGAGGGAAAGGTCCTACAGAGATATGAATCCCAAAGGGAATTTAAGTTACCAAACTGGAGTTACTCTGTCAAGCCTGGAGGCTTGTTGGGCTCCTTTTGAGAGGGAGGCACACGGAGCAGGCTTTCTTAGGTGGTGCGTTCTGGGCTTTCTAGTCCACATTCCTCCAGGGAGGATCTAGGCTGCCTCAGGTGTAAACAGATAACTTGTGGCATAGCAGGGCCCTGGTCTATGAAGGGTTCATGGACTGGCAGTGGAGGTCTGTCATGAAGCAGAAACACAAATTTAATGAAATACACAGGAGTCAAGAGCCTGGATCCATTGCTTTGTTTTCATGATGAGCTTCAAATTTGGCAATTCTGGTCAACCACACGGGCAGATGATGATGTCTAGGGAGAGGGAACAAAGAATAAAACAGCAGTAGATAAAAGATGAACAGAAAAGTAAGCTGTTACTTTTCAGAATAACTTGTAAAGTGTATGATTTTGAATGTTTCCTTTTACTTAAGAAAAACCCCTTGATAAATCACTATTTACTTCTTAAAAAATGTAAGCTGCATCACAGAAATGGTATTTCAGAAGCTATAAGCAGAGTACTGAACACATAAATGTGAATTTTCTGTAGATGCATGGCTTTGGAAAGCCATTACTGTGTCCCCTCATTAGCTTCTCCACAAACACAGTGGCACTTTATGACTGAGACTCAATTTAGAATACAGCAGTCTCTATCAGGTAAATTAAAAGCAATACTCTTCTTTCACATTCCTATCTAGCAGTATTGTAATAGTGCAGTGGGAGCCAAGCTAAACCCTCGGGAAGAAATTATTATCCTATCCTTCATGTCCACATCTCTTCTAAATTGCCTTTTGGTAACCTCTTCTAATTGGATGCAAAATGGGAAAGTTGTATCTCCTGTGACTTTCATTATCAAAATGTTCCCGGAGGTTCTTAATGGTTTCTGCTGTTCTTGACATTCTCCCCCTGTACAGCAAGGAGAAGGAATCACTGTAGTCATTGCAGCAAATAAAGAGCAGCCTTTTACAGTGTGATCTTCCTTCTAGGTTTCCATCTTCCTAAATATTTAGCAGTAGCCAGCTAGTCAGTAACTTTGAGTTGCATCCACCACAGCTGACAAATATCACAAAACACCCACTCTGTGTTTTTTGAAAAGAAAGCTGTGTCCTAGAGCAATTGTCCTGTGAATATTGTCTGATGGATATCAGTATTTTCTTTCAGTGACTATGTATGTATATAAAAGCTCTTGCATTTCCTCATAAGATTTTCTTTTCCTGGCTGTCCTCTCTTCATTCTAGTTATTTCAGCTTCATTATGGATATACAGAGCTCATAGGCCTTACTGGTAGTTTATATTAATCACAGTATCCAGCTCTCTGAGATCCTTTGGTAAAGTAATTCCAAGTTTTTCCTTCTACAGGGGTCTGCTTTTTAGAAAAGAGGAAACTTTTTCTTAGCCTTCCAACTTCCAGATTTTATCAATTCTGTTGCAAGCTAAAATAGTATGGGGCATTTCTAATTTATGATCATCATAAAGGCTAAACCTAGGGTGCAGTGTGCAGTGAGGCTGAGGAGCGAGATGGGGTGCTGGAGCTGTGTTTGCCCATTTCATCATTAAAATGCTTTCTTGTGTCATTTCGGGCCACGTCAGCTAGTGATTTTCAAGACATCTAAGCACAATATGAAGGATTAAGTGCACTGAGACCTTTACCAGGAGGCAGTATGGGTACCACCCTGCCAGCCCAGCTCCCTTCACTCTGAGCAGTTCTCCCATATCACCCCAACAGACACTGCAAGCCCCTAAGACTCATAGGTGTTTTTAACTTTGCCAGAGGGTATTAATCATAAAGCTATAGTAGTGCCTTGAAAACACCACTTGAATGTGCGGAGACTGACTCTTCCCACAGTTTCCACAAAAACTGGAAGAAGACATATGTAAATTATTTTTAATGAAGGGCAGAGCCACTGTGAAGAGGTAGGTGATGTATATGTAGCTTAGCCACATTCACTCTTAGATTGATAGACTGATCTGTCTGTCTCCTTCCCTGCTGAGCAATGTTGGAACATCTGAGCAGTCAGGCTGCCTATCTCACCCCAGCCTTCCCTACGACAGTGTATTTGTAGGGCAGAAAGCAACTGGCCTTACATCTCAGCCCTCCCAGCTTCAGCAGCCATGGTCACTGCTCTTGAACAGAGATGTGAGATAACACCTGCTGGACTGCAATCCAAGCCAACAGAAGAGACAAGTCTTTTCCCTTGAGCATTTGTTTCATTTATTCAGCACAGAAAAGCTCCTTGCTCCAGAGCTTTAAATGTTCAGAATTGCTGTTGAATGAGGAAGGATTTGACTGGACACAGCTCTGCAGCCTGAAGTTTTACCAATACCATGTGCCATTGAGGTTACCTAAAAATTTACCATGGGGTGGTAATAGCGCTTCAGAATTTAATACAGTGATTATTTTTCTGAGGTTTATAAAGTGGAATCTGAACTCTGTTATTGATATCTTTCTGGTAATATTCACAATGATCCAAAACATGATTCCTAATAACAGAGCCAAGTGTCTGACAGATATTTAGCGATCTTTCCAAAATGTCAACATATTTGATAAGGAGTATTACTGGAATGGTTGGTTTCTGAAAGAAAAGGATAAGCCATACTCCAGGGAAGAAAAATTAGAGTGTTTTTTCAGTAAAATCTATTTTGCAGGCAGATACCAGGCTGTGAAAGCCACAGCTACCTGTACTGTAGAAAGCTACTGATTTGATCTGCTGGTGCCAGTTGTGGCACAAACTGCCAGTGGCAGAAAGCTTTTTCTAGTCTTTCCAAATTAAAAGTGAGTAACCACATATGATGCTTTTATTTGTTTGAAATGTCTGTGGTTTTATATATAGTAACTGAGAATGTTCTTTCAGTTGTAGCTAAAATTCTGTTGTAAGCTTTCAAACACTGATGTCCAGTGCCTTGGGGCATTAGTTCAACAGTTTAGTTATTGTTCTGAGAGAGCAGGCGCTTTAAATGTCTGATGCTTTTGCCTGATTAAATGCCACCCCCCTGCTGCCTTTTTCCATTCTAAGAAAGTCCAAAACTTGCACTGATTGGTTTGAATTCCTTAATATTTTATGTTATTTAAAACAGTACAAACCTGGAGTCATTACACAGGGCAAACAGTGAAATAGGACTGGAGTCTAATCATGCACTGTACTTTTTTTACTGTTAGTATGACTTTTATTATTTTATTATTTCCCTGGAATGGCTCTTTCCTTCCATGTCCCACTGGGGAAATATTTGGCTTAAAACAAGCTGGAGGCTATGCATGGTTCTTGAATATTTTAATGATCTACACAAAACCCATTAGCTGACACAGTGGCAACTAATACTTGACAGACAGTAAGATAACAGTTGTCTCAGAGACTGTGAGAGGCCAGAAGAATCTTAAACACTAATCTTGCAGGAAGGATGAAGAGTTGCCTTGAGCAGTGATGCAGCTCATTCAAATGCATGTCGATCTGTCTTGATGAAGAGCTGGTGCTTCTGATCCCTGGTGTTATGAGCTCTGAATCAGATGCTGTTCTTGCCTACTAGGCAAGCTGCATCTGCAGAGTACATCCTTGTAACTCGTTTAAATATTTCTCACTTTGGAGGGAGCGGGTTAAGACAGATCCAGGGAAGGAATGCTGTGAGCATAGCTTCTGTATCTTTTTTGGTGGACTAGTAGTCGTGCCAGTGTAGCTGTGATCACTGAGAGTGGCAGATCAGTTCCAAGCATCATGGGAGGTAACACAAGTCTGAAATCCTCTCCATGTGTGACCAGTCAGTGCATTTAGTCCATGCACTGGTGAAATTTTTACCTGGAGCCAGGAAAGAGGAAATTAGACATGGGTTAGCAACTGTTTACCTTAACCTGTCCAATTGCAGGTTTCTGTTGGAGAGGATTCTCAGTGCCTTATCCTCTATATCTGTACCATGCATCAAGTATATAAGTGACCTCTCATGTTGGCAGCAGCACCATGATTGAAATACACTTTCAAGGTCAAGAGCTAAATACCAGCACCCTACTAATTCTTCCAGTCAAGTAGACACCTTAGCTAATTACTGCTTGAGTTATAGGTAGAAAATATGCAGTAAAACTCTAAATAATTGGATGTGGATTGCATTTGCAATTATATGTTCACTGGGTAATATGCGTATATCAGAGACCTAATATTCACCCCAGCCAGAGAGCACAGTTATAGGCAGGCTGAGCAAATGGAGCTTTTCAATTTAAATATGCAAATGAATTCCATACACACATGGACACTATTAGCAGATGGTCAGTAAGGAAGGCTGTGTACAGGGGAGGCAGTCTTTCCTTTTAATTTGATAAGAATCTGTTCTTGTTTTGTCCTGAGGAATAGCTTTCATTATCTGTAAATTTCTTGTAAAACATGAGATTGTGCCATTCACAACAAACCACGAGCATCATGTATGAAGTAGTAGATGAAGAATTTTCTCTGGGTGGAGAAAAAAAGTTAGAAAGAGAGAATCAAATATTTTTACTCTCATCAAATTTTTAGAACACAATGTGGCACAAGTAACTCTAGTAAAAACACATTAGCCAGAGCTGATGATTCACACATGATTGCTGAAAATTTTGAAATTCATTAAGGAAGAAAAGAATCCTTTAAAAAGACCTTTAAGAAGAAATAGGTATCAGCTAACTCTGAAATGGGAGGCAAGCAGAGAATTGGTTATCACTTCTTTACACCTGCTGCTCTAGAGTTCATCTGCTGTATCCTGGTATTGATGGGGTGGTGGATCACAGGAAAAAATAGTATAATCAGAAAAAGAAAGGAAAGCATGGTAGCATGAGCTGGAATTTCTGCTTAGCCTCTGTCACAAGCAGATCCCATCACTCACTTCTTAGACACTGCCATATTCTTGGCATCTCCACTCTTATTATCTCAAGAAATTGTCAGTGTGTCAAAGTACATTACAGCATTTGTGAGAAACACTGACTAATAAGGGTCCTGTGCGTTTTTAAAGAGTTCTGCATGCTTTTCTGATCTTTGAGGACTCTTTCTTCTCAGTCCAAGTCAGGATCATGTCTTGACCCTCCGTAGCTCTGCAGAAAATAGTTGTTTCAAATAATTTTGAGCACAATCTCTGCACACAATGCTGACTGTCAAAACTGAAATATCTTAAACAAAAGTCACAGCTGTCAACCAGTCAAAACGACCACAGGTGAAGCAGTCCTGGTGCTCTATCTCCTCTGCCTGGCCAAGGGAAAAAAGCGGTAGCTGACCTGTTCTGGAAAGCAGCATTTGATGCTGGGCAGAATTTCTGCCACCAGCCCATGCTCACAGATGGTGGGGGAGCAGAGACATGCATCAGCAGGCAGACTGGCCAGCCCCAGTGCCCACCAAGCCCTGTGTTCTTGTCTCAGGCACAGGCAGCAAGTGGTGCCTCAAGGACTTGGGGGAAGACACAACAAAAAGATGATGCCTCTGCTAAATAAATTTTCTCCTACAGTATGACTGTGAGAGGGAACTCAACCTTTCTGACTTCTGTTTTTCTCTAGTTAGATTTATGAGGAGTCTTGTCTCTTCTGTAATCTTGTTTGTATTACTTTCTGTAACCTTGTTCGGTGTCTCCAATTTGTATGTCAGTACTTTGCTGATTACTGTCCACTGTCTCCAGGTGAGGCCAAAAAGAGAGAGGGAGGTGCAAAAACAGTCCTCGTGGAAAACGCTGGATGTGTTTCATTACCTAGAAAATATCATCCTTGCCCTGTGCTTAACTACTGATATATATGCTACAACATGAGGTTTACTAACCTGGGCATAAGAAGTATTTGGTTTGTTAGTGCAGGAATGTTCCTGTTTTCCATACAACTATCAAATCTCTTCTCAAAATTTCCCTGAGAATTCTACTTGAATGGGGCCTAAGCAAATAAGTGCTCCTTGATGGCAGATATTTTTTTCTTTTGTATATCTACCTGGAAAAAAGAAATGTGTCTATTCCCTATACAGGCAAATCTGATTGCAAAGGACTGTAAAATCACCTGACAGGCTGCAGAGGCATAATTTGGCCATCTCCTCACAGTCCATAAAAGTTCTTCTCTTAGCTCAAGAGATGGAAGGATATACTCTGTCTGAAGGCACTCCCTTCACTACCCTGGTGATGTAAGGTCGTAAACTGTGAAGCCTTGGGGATCTCATTTTGTAGCCCATGTGAATGGCTGAGAAATATCCCTGTGTCAGTCTTTTTGAGGCTGCTAACTGATCTTAAGACTGGCCACAGCTTGACCTGATCATGGTTCATTTGTCCCAGAGCTGATACAATTAATATGTATCACCCACAATTAATATGTGGGTGAATATACAAGGGAAACAATGTCTTCAGCAGGGAATTAGCACAAGGCTTCTGTCACTGGCGCTCGCCTTTGCCCTGTCATTTCACCCACTGTGATTAGAAATTCATCAAATATGTCTGGAGAATTTGCATGCTTAGCCTGCTTTGGAAAGAAGGGATTGTCTAGCTGTGAAAGGAGATTATGCAGCAATTTCCTCCTCAGCACAGCAAGACAATGAATCTGACTCTTCATTATAGAGGAAGGATGAGTAAGAATGGTTGCATTTCCTGTGCAGCAAAAGCAACATGAGCCCTGCTCCAGATTCCTTTGGGAATTTCCATGATCATGTCAATTTCAGACACAATGTTACTATGAGAAAATGTAGATGTTTAAATAGAAATGTTTGTGGGGAAGGGAAAAGGGATCGATTCACTAAACAATGTGTTTGATCTCAGCTAGAAAGACAGCTCTACAAAAGAAGACAGGCTCAAAATTAGTTACTTGAGTTTTATAACTCATGCATTAATTACTGACAGCAGCAATGTACTTTTCAGATGGCCCTAGCTTTTACTAAATATTCACACATTCTCTCACCACTTATAAAAATATTTCCCTCCACTTACAAAAATATTTTGCTGTGTTTTCATTATGTGAAAGGCTGTAAAGAAGCCTTCCAGTTACTTGCATATTTGCTAAATAAACGGAGAGAGGTCCCACAAAGCATCTGCCTCTTTCTCCTGTATTTTCTCACTCACACTCAGGGTAAACACAACTAGTGCTGCTGGTTGGGCACCAAAAAGTCTTTCTTTCCCAGAGTCTTTAACAGATATACAATCCTGCTTGGATTTTTTCTAACTCAAGGGATGTTGTACATCTGCAAATGCAAAAATGTATCACAGGGACAACAGTCACAAGGATATAGTCTTCTGCTCAAAAAAGACTGTCTAGTAATTGGATGTTAACAAGACACTGGTCAGAGGAAAAGTTTCCCCAGCAGCCTTAAGGACATGCCTTAAGACTAGTATGAACGTATATTGCAGGCTGGGAATCCCAGACCAACAGTTGTCTCCTGAGGGACCAACCCATGAGTTCTGAAATTCATGTGCAAAAACCCCAGAGGATGCCCAGAAGGACTTTAGATGCCTCAAAACTAAAATTATTTCTTACGAGGATTAGTCCAAACAATTGCCAAAGGTTGTTGCGTGATCATGTGCTGAGTGGGAAGCCAGGCAGACAGCCAGCATGCTGCAGATGACTAAGATGGAGCATGGGAAGTTGTCTCCAAGTCTGTCCATCTCCTAGATCCTACCACTGAGGGACTTCCTCAAAGTTGTAAGGAGGGGGGGAAAAAAAGGAAAAAAAAAAAAAAAAAAAAAAAAAAAAAAAAAAAAAAAAAAAGGCACACATTAAACTATGATCACCTAAATGCACCTACTATTTTTCTGTCAGAGTGTTCACCATGTGTCTATTCACATCTCTGATGTAAAAGATATCATTATTTCCTGCAAAGTTGGAGACTTCCTTCAGCAAGAGGAACATGGAAGTTCTTCCTAAAACAATCTGTAGTGCCAGTGTTGAAAGCATGCTCTCAAGAGAGAAAGAGGGCTCCCAAGGGAGAGAAAAGGGTACCCATGATAGGTTATTTTAAAATAAAACCAAAAGCTTATATTAACACCTTGGGTTAAGTCTGATGGCAAAAGGATCTGAGCAGGATCCTGGTTCATCCAGAACCCTCTAGGGTAAGGAATGGAGGAGAGACATGTACAGATGCAGGTGTGAGAAGGCAAATGAAAATGTCTAAGGCCACATGGCTGGATTTGCCTGTTTACCAAGTTAGATCCATTTTAAGTGCCTGAGTGCATTTTTTTTTTTAACTGGCTTCCTTTTTTTTCCCTCCCTCATAAAGGAAATGCAGTGACTGCATATGCCTTATTAAAAGATTGCTTGTTTGGCTGGTGGCCATAGAAAAATAATTCCTCTTATTGCTCAATAAATCAAGTTACTGTCATTTTAAACACTCTAGCTGAATTTCTGATGAGCACATGAAAGAGTTAATTCTATCACTGTCGCGCTACCACAGCATTAAAATAACAGAAGATTTGGGGAACATAAATTGTATCCTCCCTTGTAAAATAAATTTGGAGCCTGAGCGAAATCCTTTTAAAATTATGCCATTCCATAAAATCTTACTCTTACTTGCAAAATATACAAGTGGAAATGTAGGCTAATAAACTGCAAATAAAATACATGCAGAGAAGCAGTCTTTTGAATTTGTAGGTATTTCAAATGCATTTTAAAAATTTTAAATAAACTTCTTAAAATGTTAGATATTTTTCCTTTCAGTTAACACAACTTTTCTTATGTACAATAATAATCAGGGTATCCTGGAATGGACAGGCATGTTGATTTAATTTGAAGTGGTGGGCTCCCTCTCTGGAAGGTTTTTTTGTTGCTTTAGCAATTGAAGGTCTTTCTTTCCTAATAGGATTAGTCCACATAATTACCAAAGGGTTTCTGTGTCATCTGAGCAGTGTTCTCCACAGTGGTATTAAAAAGCCTGTCTTCAGTGCGGAAATAGTCAATGGCCGTGGGTAGCTGAAAAGGTCATAGTTAGCTTTTGCAACTCAAACCAGAGAAAGTCATCTACAAAGGCAAGCCTGCAGTGTTTTTTACCCTGATCTCCATTATGACCAACTGTTCCCATTGTGGGAAGAATAAACATTCGGCAAGAAGCCACCAGGGAGGTTCTGGCAGATAGTAGGGTGAAGTGAGGGACTACAGCCCAAATGGTAGCTGTCATGACAACCCTTTGCAGCACTTTTCAGTAACATGCAAGTGATCTGGGATAACAAAGCTTTAATATTGCATATATACCAAATTCATGCTAGCTAGCCCTTTTGGTTCTGAATGCAGACCAGGGTCCCCCTCTCTGACCTATTGGGAAGGGATTCTACTTGGGTTTTTTTGGCAAACCCCTGAAATCTGTGAGATACGTCAGCAGTCTGTGGGAGAAGCTTCTGACTCTTCAGCTTTAGGACAGCTCCTTGCTGCTTTTTATACTTTTTATATTTTAGGCCCTTTATCAAGAGCAGTTACAAGTTTTGTAAGAAGAAAGGAACCTCATGAGGAGGAGAAAAAGAAAATTGTGACTCAGGTTGAAACTGCACAAAGGCATCCTGCTGAGGAAACAGGTCTGAATTAGTGTCTGTGACACTAATCCATGGATCTAATCTGTAACTTTATTACTTGTTCAAGACACACAGTATGTTTCTGCTGTACTAAGCCTTCATTTCAGGAGTTCTGGCTCTGTATCCATATTCTGTGCAGCATAGTATGGTGTACAGAGCAACAGAAAATGAAATCTGAAAGGCATTTCTTCAGCATTAATGTAGATACCAGTTTGACAGATACATGTCTGTAATCATAGATCATTGTTTGGTGTGCCAGGAAATGAGCATGTCTGGCCTGACCTGTTTGATATTCCTTGAAATCACAGGACATATATGCATACTTTTTTCCAGCTCACTGTGAGCACTGCTGTTTTGGTAGGAAAAAGGTATAGTAAAGGTCTTTATTTGGAGTTCTTTGCCTCATGGGGCACTATCTGTACCTGTTTCCTCTCTGCCCAGCCTCTAGAGACTTCCAGCTTGTGTAATTGCTTTTGAACATAATCATATTCATGAATCAAAGAAAATGCACAACCTTATTGTTGCAAGTTAATTGTTCCTGGAATAATTCTTGCAGGTTGTCCATTGTTGTCCATCTCAATGGTAGATTCAGATGCATCATTCCTTCCAGCTTCTGTGTTTTTCCAAATAGCTGGTATTATTTAGTCTCTTCAGCTGGAACTCTTGGAAACTGTCTTATTATCTAATGCACTGGCAAGATGACTGTTGCCAGTAGCTACAACTTACCTCTACATTGGTAAGCAGTAAACCTGAACTTTCTGTCTGTTGCAGCTGCATTAATAATGCATAATGTTTCCTGTAATTACATACATGCACAGAGATTACCTTTTCTTCTTGTTGTTTGGGGTTTTTGTTTGTTTGTGTTTTGGTTTTTTTTTATTAGAGGAGGAAAGAAGATGGAGGTGGGGAGTGGAAGATGCTGGAAACAGATACAAGTAATTATTAATGCTGACGAGACCCCAGCTGCATAGGTTTTTAATTAGCCCATGTCTAACCCTAATAGTCACTGTTGGGAAAATACTAACACTTCTTAAGCAGTCTAGTTTAGAAAGGGAAGTGTATTGTCTGCTCACACCTGCACTGTATAGTGTTACTAGCACATACTCAGCAATGCAGGCCAAGATGCTATCATTTTTTTCAGTTCACTCGGTTAAATTTTAGCCATATTGTATTCTTCAAGGCAGTCTCAAGGAGTGAACTCTATGCAGCTGTGCAGGGCTGCCTTTCTGATGAAACCATGAACTGATACCTGATGAAGGAAAGGAATGCAATCTACCAAATTTTACATATCTTTCAAGTGTTAGTAACAAGGCATCCAGAGAATCATTTCAAATTGATCCATGAAGCAGGAGCATGATCTCTACTCTTCAGAGCAAAAGGAGTTCAAAATTCAAGACCCCCTGCCTTTTCCTTTCTTAACTAAGCTGAAAGCATCTGGAATAAGTAGAGATGTTTTGTCCATGAATGAGTGTCAGGCTGGTCCATCCTTGGGAGCTTGGTCTTTGCCCTGTGGAGCTGGTGCCTTTAGAATGGAATCTATTTTGGTCACATCCTTGTTTTCTCCTCTAGTGCGTGCAAAGTTGTTAAAATATAGTTCCTTTGTTGGAAACACTGAAGGAAGGACAAAGGCTTTAGTGTGAAATCAGAAACACTGAGAGGTTTCTCTGCCCTTTGGCAGCTTTTAATTTAATTGGAGTTAAGCAACAGTTAAGCAGTATGCAGAGTTTAAGCAAGAGCAAAGCATCTCTCAAGTGAAAGCATGTATTAGATTCTCTCTATTGCCATAGCTGAGTAGGCTGAAATCTTGCTAACACGGGCAAGATATTTGACCCCATCTTTGCAGAAGCAAATTTCTGAAGAAATGGGAGAGTTTTATAAGGTCTGGCTTCAAACTGTGGCCCTGATCAGAAGGGGATTTAGGAATTCATCTCACCTATGTGCATACAGGCCAAAGACACAAAGTGCCTTTTTCTTTTTCTTGCAGCCCTGTAGTCTTCCCTTCTCCACAGCCACCATTTCCACCACAGGTGTAGCATACTTACAGTGGTGTACATGAGGACAGCTCTATTTTATTTGACTTTCTCTCTGAATGCTAATTTAGATGAGTTTGGCTGGGAACACAAAATACAGCGTGACCTTAGCCCTGCCTCTCTGGACTATCTTTTCAAATAATCTTTCAGAGTAAATGCATTTATTTCTTAGACACTCTCAAGAAGAGGGGAAAAGACAGGTTGTCATCTCCATTCTGTTTCTGTAGTTTTTCTGCCACTCTGCAGCCTCTGTGGTGAAATACAGGCACACATAATGCTCCTCCAGTGGATATGACCTGCAGTGTGAATGTGGGAAATGCTGCAGGAATAATGAATCCTTTAAATTATATTATAGTTACAAACTCATTCTGATATATATGTATACATGTATCAGCTCTATCACTGCTTCTGATGCTTCATTTCTGGGTTGTTCAATGTCTTGCAGAAAGGGGGGTTTCCAAAGCTGCATTACAGGACTTGTACCATCCAGTAGCCCATATTGCCCAGTGCTGTTGTATGTCCATGTGTTAAATATTAACAAGTTGTAATAAATCTGCTTTACCCTGGTGTAAGGGTCTGGTCAGTGTCTGAAGCAGCATAGAGTCTGCTCTGTAGCTTTGAACTGCATCAGGAAAATGAGTATTTCTTTAATGTTTCAGAGTTTCCTCTTTGCCGTTTTTCTCTCTTGCTCTTGACAAGACTCAGCCTGATTCACAAACATTGAAGTCCTGGGTGTGAAAAAAGTTAACTACCTTAGATCAGCTGATTTGTGGATGATGAAGTTCTGCTTTTCTGCTAGACCATACAGAGCACAGAAAGCAGCCTGGGTGCAGAAATGATAAAAATGTGACACGTTAGGCTTTGCATTTAAAACATAGCTATGTAATAAAAGTATATTTGATTAGAATACTCAAAACTCATTACTAAACATAAAATCTCCTTTGTCATACTTATTTTAATTCTTAATTTGCTGGAAACTGACAGTTTTCCAGCCAATGCCAGAGGAGAGATTCATGCCTTCTATGGTCTTCTGAATGCACTAAGAAAGAATATTAAACATTAAATATTAAGTGGTACTAGGTACTAAGATTCTGAGGCATGATGAGAGCTGTTGCTTGTGTTATTGCTGAATTTTTGCACTTAAAAATGTTGTGTTGCTTAGCTGTTTCAAACAGTGGACATCTCAATTCTCCTAACTTGTGCATAATCAGGCAACATATAGATATGACCAGAACTGAACCTGACAAGTGTAATTGAATTAATATCTCCATTTAGGATAAAGTGGATTAATTTCATTATTTAGAGGTATTTGTAGAAAGTTGCTAAGCAAGCCAGCTCTTGAGGTGAAATCATAATATTGTCTGCAAGCAGAATTCTGAAATTTTCAGATTCTTAAAGTATAACTGTATTGTAATATGTATTTTAAAAGTCCAAGCCACAAATATGTTAATGTCCTATCATTAATACATATTTATTTAATGATAGAGAAATTCCCTCATGCAGTAGGCTGACTCCATTCCTTGGACTTCTTTCTTTTTCCTTTTCTAATAGCAAACTATTGAATACACATATAGTAAACAGTTACTCTATGAAAAACTCCATGTGTGGTTAGAATATTAAAAAGTGAATAAACTATGGTGCATTAAGATTTAAACAGCAGCTGTTGAGAATATGTGCAGGTACAAAAATTATTCTATTTATTAAAAAAAAAAAAAAAAAAAAAAAAAAAAAAAAAAAAAAGACCCAGAAAGGTGCAGTAAGTAGAGTCTAGATTTTTCAGAGTGATACGTATCCTGTTGGGATCTTCTACAAGCCTCTGCCTAAATTAAGCCCAGATTCAGGAAGGGCTTTGGGTCATGGTTTGGCTATGCTAAGTCTTTTGTGAGAAGACAAGATCAAGGGACTTCTGTCCTCTGGAGCATGGTCCTATTCTCTTTCTTCCAGCAGAGAGAGAGAGAGAGAGAGAGAGAGAGAGAGAGAGAGAGAGAGAGAGAGATTTACAAGACTAGTATGAGAATTAGGGCTGAATAATGTTACTGCATTAGTGCAAGTGATGGAACAGAGAAAAAAGAAAGAAAGGAGAGACAAGGAAAAGGATGATATTGCTGCCCAAACTGCTTATCATGAAACCACTGCACTAGGATCCAAAAATGCCTTCTCAGTTCCTGAATTAGGCTCTGATTCAAAAAGGCACTTAGATATATGATATGGTCCATCTCTAATCAGGAAAACATTTCACCACTTGTTTAACTCCATGCACATTTAAGTATTTTATTAACTGGGTGTCAATGAGGGAGGGATAATCCCTTGATTCAGGGTTTTCAGGACCTTGACTCAAATTATCATTGCTCAGTGACCCTGCCAGCAGCCGGAGCACTGCGAATACAACAGCTGATAGCACAAAATCCTGCAGAGGTGAGCCTATGCAAAGTAGCAGTACTGCCACTGTCCTATGAATACCCATGAGGATTTTTTTCTGTCTGAATAAAGTGGCTCAAAGGCAGGAGTGCAGATGCATTTGGGCACTAAGGTAGGTGGAAGTGAATGAACAAGCCTGAGCCCTGTGACTGCACTGCTGCTCCAGCTCATTTCTCATAGTGTGAAAATCTTCACAGATTTGCTGGAGACTCCAGTGGCAAGGTGAAGGGGGTGTCAGACCTGGGGAAAAAGCAACCCCCAAACAAACAAAAAATATCTGAATTGCACATGGACTTTCACTATCTGCTTTTGCCCTCAGGCAGAAGAACCTAGCAGAGTGCATTACTTGTCTTTGCACCTCTTAAATGTTCCTTTACCACATGGTAGAGATAATTATCATTAGCCTGAGCAGTGGTTCAGGGGACCATCCCAGTTTTGTGATTTAGCAGAGGCTGGGGAAATGAGTCAGTGCCACTGATGAAAGACCCTGACATTCATGGTTTTATGTCCTATTTTTTGTGTCTCGTGTAGTGCCACTAGCTCTGCTGTAGAATAGGATGAAAGAAACTCAGTCTCTTACATTTCAATTGAAGATGAAAAGACTCAGAACACCTATTTGGTTCCCCTGAAATAACAGCCCATTTTATGGCAGTTTTCAGTTTCAGCTACTGGCTGTAGCTATTTAAAGTATATACTTTGCTTTGCACAGCCATTATAGTTGTGTTGTTTTTTTCAAATCACTGTTTCTACAAGACACAGCTATTGGACTTACAGAGTGTAAATGCTTGGTGTAAATGTGTACATGTGATGCCAATACAGAAAATACTGCTACAGAGGCAACATGAGCTCTCCCAAATGTTTTCAGAATCATTGCTCTTTGTATACTGTTCTTCAGACATTTCCAAGAAACATACTAGTGTGAGGACCTGCTTCTGACACACTAGCATCCAATATAGTTGGTTTGGCTTGAGGGTACAAAGAGGGTTAGAATAGCTTCTTCACATCCCCATCTTCTGTGTTGCCTGAGGCTAGGGATCTTCCCACAGCAATCCTTTATACCAGCCAAATTAAGCACTTAAATGATTCTGCTGACATACTTAGCCTCACGTCTGTGCCTGAATATGTGCTCTTTTTTTTGTTGTTCATCTTTTCTTACCTTTTCTTAGAGGCTTGGTTTCATCTCCTCACTCGCATATGGCTGCAAATGGGTAGCAGCTTTAAAACAAATAAGAGGAAGAAGGTGATGGAAATGGGCAGAAGCATAAAAACAGTATTATCATCTATGTTATGTTTGCTTTACATCAGGTGAAAAATAGGATGTCTGTGTGCAAAGGACATCTTGTCCCATTTTAACATTTGGAGTTCTAGTGGCAGGACAAGTACAGAAGCAAAATGAACTTTTCTCCTTGTGCCATTTGAGCTGAGAGGTGAGTTCCTAGTAACAGCTTTTGAAAGGACTTAAAGAACACTGGCATCAGTCCAAGGGAGATGGATTATGGAAGGGAGATTGGTGAAACACTGAAAGGATGAATAAATGAATCATTTTGTATCACGTGTGATTGCCCTCTCTTCCCACACCCTGACTGCTGGCAGTGATGTCGCTCATTGGGCCTGACCACTTGCTTTGGGTCACTCCTCCATCTTTATATAGTGCACTTATTTAATTTGAAGAAAGTGCAATCAATAAAAAGCTATCCTTTTATCTTCCTCATCAATCTTTTCTTAATGAACATGCACTTTTTTTTTTCTTCTTAGATTCTTGGTTACAATGCTTTTAATTTCTCAATGTATGGTAGAAAAAGGGGTGTAATCAAACACATGATGGAGCAGTTGGTGCTGCATGTTGGTGGCTGCCTCTTACTGAAGAACGGGCACGTTCTTACAGGAAAGCAGTTGTCTGGGGGAGGGGGTGCAGATCACTTGTCCTGCATTGATGTATGGTCTTCTGAGTATTCTTTCTTAAGCTGTCATACAGCAGAGCCATGAATAACAACTTATGAAGAAGTATTTTAATTTCCTAATGTCCCAGCAGTTGCAATACAGTAGATAATTCTTAAGGAATCTTTCTGTGGGCTATTGAGACTTTATTTAAAGGAGATAGATATTTTAAATCCAATGGCTCCCTTGAGAATGACTCACCAAGCCTCCTTTCCAGAACTTTCAGCAGGTTTAGCTCTTATTATGGTATGACTGGAGGGTCAGCTTAGTTAAATGGTACTTGTGCTCTAGTTATCATGAAGATGTTGGTCATAATCACACGTCTATTCACATCTTTGTGGCTGGCCAGAGAAAATGGTCATCTGCAGTTTGGTAATATGAAGTCCTCTTACTTTTAGCACCTATGGAACTGGTGTTTCGTGTTATTTCCTTGAACTTTTTGAGAGTGAAACTTTGCAAAAAAAGCCCCACTTAATTCTTTGCAAACACATTCCATGGAATAAAATTAGAGTTTTCTAAGGCTCTTAGTTTCAACCTGTTATTTGGCAGGAGTCCAAATCTCAGTCGTAGATCAATTTCATTAGTGTAAATTCAAACTGCATTTTCCTCTAAGCCAAAGAGACCCAAGCTACATGGGAATCAGGAATAAATCTTTGCACACGAAACTAACCTTATTGCAAGAAGGCAAGTAATTTCCTTCCTTATCCTGGTATATTTACCACCAATGGGCTACCCCAGTAAAACTTTGTTGCCTTCAAGGTCATGTTCCCACTTGATTTCTTCCAGGGCCTCCCTTCCAGTGAGCCAACTGCAGGCTCTTCTGGCCACTCATCTGCTTCAGCCAGGGCAGAATCCATGTTTAAGCACAGCAAGCCACTGCTAGGCTGTCACTACAGAAACATAAAAAACAGAGGCCTGCAGCTGCAGGATAAAGCATTTGGAGGCAAGGGGAGCAGAAAGAACCCCAAAGTCAACAAACGGTATCGTCATTTATACATTTATCTTCAGACCCAAAGTGAGAGACCATCATCAAGAAGTTTTTACTGCAGCCTCGAGAGCTGACTCAGAAAGTAATGTGCTCCCGTGCCCACTCCGACGCGGCAGAGAGCACGGAGTTTCATTTTGGTCCGAAAGGTCCCCCGAGGAACCGGCCCGTGAGGTGTAGGATTGCGGCATGGCAGGCAGGCTGTGTTCCGGCCCTGGCTTTGGCCACCTGTGGAGCGGGGCCAGGAAAGCCGGCTGGCCGATGATTCAGCACCTCCTTTCGCCCTCCTTGGAGGGGAACAAGGGGAGCCGCCAGGCATCCCGAAGGCAGGGGCAGCGTGCCGGGTGCCTCCCCGCTCTCCTCGCCGCGGGCCCCGTAGCCCCTGCGGAGCTGGGGGGCTGAAGCGGCGCTGCAGGCTTCCCTGCGGAGGGGGAGGAGGGGGAGGAGGTCTGGGCAGAGCCGGCTGCGTGATGCTGAGGCAGGCAGGCTGCGCTCCAGGCTGGAGGTGCGGCGGGGGAAGGGACCCGCAGCGGAGGAGGGCACTGCAGCCTGGCCGGGAGCCAGGGACCACGGGCACGCTGCGGCCGCGGAGCCGGGGCTGTGCCGTGTGCCTGCCTGCCTGCCGAGGGCGGCTGCTGCGGGCGGGCTGGGCCTGCCGGGGGAGGAGAAAAGGGCAGGGAGGGATGCTCTCCAGCACCAGTTCAGCCAGCCGGGCTGGGGCAGGAGCTGTTTGGAAGGGCCCATTCCGGTCCGTGCGAACTGGCGGCCTCTGCGGCAGCAGGGTGAGAAAGGGGGCGATGTCCCCCCATGCCGAGGAGCCGCTGAATGCGTTCCCTGTGGAGGTAGCTCGCCGTCCCTCTGTCCTGCTGTGCAGCGTTTTGATTGTTCGGTTTAACTTTGTGGTAACCCTTGTAAGGAAGATGCAAGATCTCCGCGTTCGTTTCTTTTCAACACAGCACCAGGAAGGTGTGAGCAAAGCCGGAACAAGGTTTAAGGGAGAGCAGATACGTGTAGCTTACTGGAGACTGAACACAGGCAGTTTGCCAGGAAGACCAGTGCAGGAAAGATGTGGACAGGACTGTGGATTAAACACGGGCTCAGAGAAGTGTCAGCAGGGAAAATTCTCTTACTGGAAATAGGAAGGTTGAAAAATTAGACATGGATACAGAAGGAAAGTAATTTTAAAAAATTTCTGCTGAGCACTCAGGTGCTGTACTATCTCATCTGTGTAGTGAATAAAATATTCCCAGCTGATTCTCAAATTGCACCCCATTTTGAAGGGTGATACTGTAGCTTCACACCTGAGGAGCAACTTGGGTGTGCAAAAGGATGTCTGGTTTTCCCAGATGTATCAGTTAATCAAATAAAAGGTACATCCTTTCTCTACAAACCATGCTGACTTGTAGCTACAGACCACCACACCTGTCACGGCAATGCTGCTGTTTTGTTACACTTTCTACAGAGGTTGTGTTATTGCTGCTGTTTGAAATAGGTTTTGAGATACTCAAAGAGGCTGCACTGATGCAGGATATTACCAGCAGAAGAGAACATGTGCTTTGTAATAAGAGAAGCCATGTATGTAAATATGCAGTGCAAGCTGTTCGTTCTGTCTGAGATTGCTGATCACATCATTAACCTAAGGACCAGACACTTCAGTGGTAATGTAGGCTAGATTATAGGATGATTTATCTTTTTACATTCTTTCAGAGAGTGGCTATGCTTTAAGGTAAATGCTCCAAGCACTTGACTGTAGTAGCATTGTGATTACTTCAGTTAGCTACTACTGCCTCACAGGAAGGTTTGTGATCAGACATCCATCAATTAGTCCTTGACATGACAGTCTGTAAAAACACTAAGGGATTCATTGAGATTCTGATATATCTTTTTCATGCAAATGTTACGAATGTTCCCGTGGAAGGGGGGTGAGATGAGAGTGGAGTTGGAGGCAGAGAGAGAATATGGATAGAGTCAGATGCCTCTCTTGACACTACCAAAAATATCTAACTACAAAGGAATTTACCTTTCATGTGCCTAAACAAGACGTCAACAAAAATTAGTTCAGAGCAATTTGTAGCACTTGATTCTTTGTTTCCTCATGCATCCTGTAGCCCTATATAAAAAGGAGAAAGGGGGATTCTCACCAGCAAAACTTCAATTTAAATATTTTCATTAAGTTGAAGGAACTGGAAATTGTGTTATAAGCCCCTTGCCTTTCATATACATCTTTATTGTTACACAGGTGTACTTTTTTTCTGTGAGAGACAAAAGAGACTGGGAATAGATCTGATTCTAGTCTTATTTTCATTACGTTAATCAGACTGTTGATTGACTCCTGTATTATACTGCACTGGTGGAAATAGTAGAGCTTTACTTATTAGTAAAGGTGAGAAATGACAGCCAAATTTAAAACAAAGTGTGAGCCTTTAATTAATAATAATAATAAATAATAAAACTGTTTGGGTTTTTTCTTTGTTTGTTTTGGGTTTTTTTCTTTGTTTGTTTTTTGGTTTTTTTAGTCTAAGGTGAGTGAGGAAATATTCTAAAAGTAACAAATATTTCTAACAGAAATATTCTAATGTAAACTCTTGAAAATTGTATTCAGGAACTGACTTTATTGTGAAGCCTGGGGGTTTTGGGGTTTGGAAAATGGTTTGGAGAGGAGGTTGGAAAATGGAATTTGAAAAAAAAAAGCTAACCTCTTTGCAATAACTTGAATGAAAATTTATCAGAGGTGGGAATGGATTGGGGTTTTTTTTTTTCCCTCTGCTTGATCTAAGATGCTTTTCAGCCCTGTTCCTAGGAAATAAAAGTTATTCAGGAGCTTGGAAAGAAAAGCTATCTCTAGGTGTCAGGGAGGGAGAAACTGCTTCTGGAAAGCGGTCTTCCCCCTGGGAGAGATCGAATATCAGACTAAGCGAGCCCAGTCCAACCCAGAGAGCTCCCACCGGCACCCGGTCCTTGCCGGAGGACTTTGCCACCGATGGCCGCCGCCGCCTCTGGCCACGCTCTGCCTGGAGAGAGGGAGTGGGTGGGTGCGCAACTCCTGTCCGCTCCCTCCCTTTGATTTGATGGCCTTTATTCCTCCTAATTGGATAAAATAGGAAGTCACTGACAGTCCTGCGTTGCTGGGTGTACTGATTTCACTCAGAGCAGCCCTGCAGAGTGCGGGGGGTGGGGAAGGGGAGGAAGGAGCGAGTCTGTACATCAGGGAAACAGGCTGCGAGGGGGCTGGGGAAGCGGGGCGGGGGGGGGAACGGAGGAAAGTGAATGAGCGCTCAAGGAGGACAAAGAGGGAGGGGAGATAAAGGGAGTTACCACCGTCTTGGCATCGCTCTTGCTTTCAAACCTCTCTGTAATGATATTGTTTGCAGTGATGCTCAGACAGCGAGCACCTGCTGCTCTGTAATGATTCAGCCTCTTTCAGCCGCCGCTGTAACACGACAGGATGCTGCTGCTACTGTCACTTCTGCCGTTGCCGCTGTTGTTAGAGATTTTGCTTTTGCTCCTTCTACCGCATGACAATTATTTTCCTCGTCTAAGCAGATATCAGCCTCAGATGCTCAAGGTGAGAGTCTTGCCTTTCGCTCTGGGCTACTGGTTTACTTAATCCGGTCAGTTTGTTCAGTGTTCGTGGTTTTCTTTATCTCATCACCCTCCTTTCCCCTGTTTTGTTTTGCTGTGCTTGCTTTTGGGGGAATGTTTCTTCCCCCTGCAGAAGAGCTGGAATTGCTTGAGAGGCGTTTAAGGAATTATAAAAGTGGCTAGCAAACAGGAGCTCAGTAATTGCAAAGCTATTCTCACTTCAGAGAAGCAGAGACAGTGACAGAGGGCTTGGGGGCACAGGGACTGGGGGGATCTAATTTTTCCTGTGCATTACTCCTCTCTCAGTTTGGATGATGTTGCTGAGCTTCGACCTTTTATTGACTCCCACTCTGTGATTTTTGCAGAGCGCTGTGACTATTACTACCATCTCTTTTTGTCTGTGTCTCACAGTAATGGACTGTGATAGAGTTAAGGCCTTTTGGAGGTGAGCTGTTTGAGTGCTGATGCTTAAACATGTCTGAAGTAGCTGCCGACACTTTCCCCAGCCCCTCAGCTCAGCTGAGCCCTGATGTGTCCCTCAACGGGCTCCCGGATGAGGAGAACATGCCGGGGACCCAAAGAGAGGACAGGAGGGTCCAGGGGATAGCAGGCCTTGCCACAACCTGCTGTGCGTGCCTGGAGGCAGAGCGACTGAAGGGCTGCCTCAACTCTGAAAAGATCTGCATCGCCCCTATCTTGGCTTGCCTGCTTAGCCTTTGCCTCTGCATTGCTGGCCTCAAGTGGGTCTTTGTGGACAAGATTTTTGAGTATGACTCTCCTACCCACCTTGACCCTGGGAGAATAGGACAAGACCCAAAGAGTGCTGTGGATCCTACAGCTCTGTCTGCCTGGGTGCCTTCGGAGGTGTATGCCTCACCCTTCCTCGTACCTAGCCCCAAGAGCAAGGCTGAAGTGACAGTGCACAGTGACAGCTCACTTGTACCCTCCAAACCATTCCTCCAGCCTTCGCTGTATAACCGCATCCTAGATGTTGGATTGTTGTCCTCTGCTGCACCTTCACTGTCACCACCCGCCCTGGAGCCTACCACAGCATCTCAGGCACAAGCAACAGAAACCAATCTCCAAACTGCTCCAAAACTTCGTAAGTAAAAGCTATGTGTTTCTTTGGATTTTTCCCTTTCACAGGAAAAAAAAAAAAAAAAACCAAAAAAACAAAAAAAACCCTTAACTGTTTCAGGACTGTCTACAGGAAGGGCATGTGATTGACTTCCAAAGTTTAAGCGTGGTAAGGCAGGCACAGCATGGCTTGTCTTCTGAGAACAGCATCTAGAATCCTAAGAACTTATTTCTGAGGTAGGCAGAACTTCTGTGAAGGGCTAGTAGCACCTTTTTGTCTGCATCCGCTTGTAGGAAAGTATGTGATTTACTTCAAGGGTTTATCTGATAGCTATTCCACATGGTGTGTTTTCCTTATAAATTGGCTTTGTCTCCTGTGCTAGATCTTCCATGTGTGTTCTTTGCCTTACCTGCAGAGCACTTCTGGTACCTCCTTCCTGAAGTCTGTGACTGACAAATATCCCTGTCATCCTCATGAAACTCTCAGAACAGTGAGAAAAAGCGACAGCAGATTTGAAACACTTAGAAACCGCAAAATATTAATTTAGCATCTAGCTTATGATCTTTGCCTTTCTCTTAAGAGCAAAGCGTACATTTCTGCCTGTCTTTCCCCATCTCTAGGAGCAGCTTCTTGTTTAACTTGTTTCTCATATATTGCCTTAGTGCCTTTTGTGGAGCATTTCAGGAAAGCATTCTTGCCGATGTAGGAAGAGTCAGTTTCCAAATTAGTCTTTGTTCATCATTAAAAGCAAACAAAAAAGGTATCTGTATTATTTTCTCAGTAGTAATCATAAAGCATCAAAATACTGCATTGCTGAAGTGTCATTTCTTTGACATTCATGATTTTAATCCATCAAATTCAAAGCAAATCAAGCCAGCAGTTCCTGAGCTGTGTAAAGCTGTGTATCTGTAGTGAAAGAGAAGGCAGCACAGGGCTGAGGTTTCCTGTGGAAAGCTGCAGTGATCAGAGTGAAAAATTGCATTCCTCACGAATTTCCTTGCAGCACCCATGTCATTTATTCTCCCCCATGCCTTCCCTGTAATGCTGCAGGTTGGCCACACTGAAGATGGCATATACTGGACCTCACTCTGGAGCTCTGAAGTCAGCAGAAGATCACGTCTAAGTTTAACCCCACTGAGACTGGACTCAGTATAGATATGTGGCATTTGGATTAGATCTAACATTTTAGGCCAACCACCTTGCCAGTGAAAATGAGCATGAGTATGGTGATTTCAGAGGAGGTCCTTTCAGCTGAGAGACAATTTTGAACATCAGTTCCATAGTGAGTGAAAGAAAGTTCTGAGTATTCCTGTAGAAACTCTGCTGCCTTTTGTTTAGATAATGGGTGACAACCATCTTTCAGATTAAAAGTAATTTGTCAGATGGGAACAGTCTCATAGAGAAGTACTACTCTACCATTAAATGACAGGGGGCTTTGTCTGTGGTATTACTTGAATTAACCACCTTATACTTAAATAGAACTATACTAAGTGACCTTTCTTTTAAATGTTGCTGACGCATAAAATCTTTTTTGCTGTGCAAATATCCTGACATTAAATATATGACTTTTTAAAACATTTTGCTTCATAAAGTGACCAGAGACCACTATTCAGTCATCATTGCCTCAAGAATCCTTCTTGAATTTCCACGTGTGGCAAACCTTTATCAATAACATGCTGCCTTTACCTCTGAAGTAAAGGAAGGGGAAGAGGAGAACAGAAAAGATTCTTTGGAGCTGTCACTGACAAAAAGGCATTATCTACATTTACATCTGCTCACACCTGGGAAATATGATGGTGCTCCAGAAGTTAGGTGATTGGATTGAGTAGGGTATTTTTGATTTTGATTTGGGGGTTTTGTGGGTGTAGGAGTTTTTGAGGTTTGGGGTTTTTGTTTAATTTTGCCCTATTTTTTAAAGCTAAATGTGTTTTAAGGCATTGTAGATTTCCATAGCTACAGACTGAAAGGAGACTTGAGAACTTGGTAGCAGGTCAAGTTTGGTTTGCTCTGGTGGAGAATGTTGCATAGACAGAATGTATTCTAACTGTGGTACGTAATTCTGACTATGGCAAGCGTCTCTGATTCTCTGCAAAGGAAAATAAGAGAATCTATCTGTAAAAATACACTGCAGAAGATCTGCCTAAAAATTCCAAAAGGCATGAAAAGAACTTTTTTGGACAGCTCTTAAAGCACTGTCTTGGGTTTTTTTGAAACAGCTGCATTTCAAACATTGTGTTTTATATAGAGCAAGATTTGTTGGAGAGGTTGACAGATTGCATCAGTGCTAACTTTTTTTTTAATGCCTTTGACAGCTATAAAATTCTCAGTCACGTGGCTTGAAAAGTAGCATCTGCAAATTGGATTGTCTCTTCTTTTGCCTTTCAGTGTCCTTTTTTTTCTTTTCAAGCAGAGTGAGGTAACATGTTCCCAAAAAATCCTTTATGTGCTGACTTTTTTTCTAATGCAGAAAATTTAAAAAAAAATACACATTTCTGTGCTTGATGAACTGTTTCTAAACCTATCCCTTCCATGAGTTTCCAAATCCTTTTCTCTTCTCTCTTTTCTGTCTTACTCAGCATATTTGCCTTAAAGCTGTATCCTTCAAGGTCATAATCTGCAGAGGGCTAATTGATTCTTCTTTCTCCTGGAGCCTGGAAGAGAAAGCAGAAGAGAGACAATCCTGATAATTGTGTCTGGTGTATTAGATTCAAGACTAGTCTTGCTCCTTTTGTTATTCTTTGCCTTTTATCAATACAGAAATATTTCTTTCCATTTAGCTTGCCTTTTGTATTTTAATATAATTTTTGCTTTGCTGAAAGGGGAAGGAAAAGTGAATGTTTTAAAGCATTCCCATATTTAGGGAGCTTGTCAGTCTTAGCATAATTACACCACAGAAGATATTATTACTAGCAGGATATAATAATATACCCTAACCTACCATCTTACTCCCTCTGAGAAGACATGCATATTGTAATAATGCTAACTCAGTTCAGGAGCTAAATTTCACTCCTTCTAAACTATCATCTTTAAATACAATTCCAGGCTGGTTGGCGATTCAGCTCTGTAGTACTGCAAAAACCGTGTTTCTGTAATAATAGCTTTTATATATCCGCAAACCAACCCCCTATTTAAGGGACTTCCTACAGCCTCCTCTTTCCATTTAAGAAGATTTCCCCACAAAACACTGAGAAAGGCCCTTGTGGGGCTTGCCTTTCTGGGGTGACAGCTCTGCCAAAACAGCGCAGCGCTCCTGTGCTTCGGTTCTGCCCCAGAGCAGAGGCATTGTAGGCCTTGGCACGCCAACCCAAGCAGGCCTTGCCTTTGGGACCACTCTTATGACTTGGTGAAGTGCCACAGGGCAGGAGGCAGACCACAGCATGTTTCTTCTGGAGTGGGTTTCCTTGAGAGTAGAGCTAAAGGCCCATCAGATAGCAGGGTCCGGAGGATGCACATGCCCGGTGGCACATCCACACGGCCCCTGCATCCGTTTCACTTTTGGCTTCCCTGGCCAGCTCAGGTGCCATGTGCTGACGGGCCACCTACACACGTGCTGTGCTGGTGGCCAGTGGATGATCAACAGGCATGTCTTCATCTCCCTACAGCACTGGACTGATGCATGTGCCCTGGGAGGCAGGCAGGATTCTTCCTATCTCACTTGTGCTGGCCCTCACCTAAAGAATGTGGCAAAGTGAAAAAAGGGTTCTGCATTACTGTCAGCCTCCTCTGACTGGCACAAATCCCCTCTCGTATTTCTGATTTCTGCTTCCACTTCAGGTGTGCTAGGTCAGTATTGGCAACTGTGCTGCTTTCTCATTCTCAGTGGAAAAAGATTAAAAGATTACTTCTTAGGCCTGATAATGGCTATTTATCTGGGAAATAGTCTCAGCTCCCTTCCTAATTTGACAAGTTCCACTTGTTACAAGATTAACAAGCTCCCTAATTATGGCAATGGTTTAAAGCATTCACCTTTCCTTTATTTTTCAGCAAGGGAAAAATAATATTAAAATACAAAAGGTAAGTTAAAAGGAAAGGAACATTTTTGTATTGATAAAGGCATAATATAATAAAAGGAGCAAGACCAGTCTTGAGTTGATGCACAGTGGCCAAATTTCTTATATCATTTTAGAGCTAGAGATGGGGAAAATTGAATAAAAATTATACTGTACCTTGCATCATACCGTAAATATTCCTTACATTTTTTCCCTGCCTCTTTCACTTCCACTCATTCTCTCTCAGCTCTGCATTTGATGTCATTTCTCCTGTTCAAAGTGATTTGGAAAGGTCTGTACTTTATCTTGATGGCAGGCTAGGGGAGCCTCTTCTTCCACTTAAAGGTCCTGCAGCCCTCTAACTTCAATTTAAGGACTCAGGATTTGTTCATAGCATCTTCATACAATGTTTGTTCTTATTCCTGAAAGATTCTAATTGTGATCCATGTTCTGTATTTCAAATCTGCATCCCAACACCGTAGGATTGAGTCCATGCCTGGCAACCTGTGAACGTGTCAAGGTCAGGGATGTCTCAGAGAGATTCAGACTATATCAGGGGAAAGGAGAGGAGATGATACAGCACAGGCTCTACTTCAGCCTTTTCTGTGCTCACTGTTCTGCAGGGCAGTGCCACAGGAGAAATTGTTTTTTCCCCAAAAGTTTAAGACGCTGGTAGAGAGCAACTTAAAGCACATGCTGGTCCATTTCTGGCACAGTACTGGATTTGATTAGCTTCAGATACCTGACTTAAGTGCCTGCATTAAGAAGCTAGTTAGCCTTCAGCTGCATATCCAGCATAAAGGGAGAGACTTCCCCCAGGCAATTCCCAGAGTGACTCTAACAGGAGTCACTCCCTTTCCCCATGAGTCTACAGGGATACTACCCGTGCAATTCAGTTTCTCAGTTAAATATCTACTACACAATATGAGGACTCATTTTGAAAGCCACGACTTTTCCTTTAAGTGTCCTGTGATTTAACAACATCTTGTCACAGGGAAGTTACAATTAATCATGGTTAAGATATTAGACAAGTTTTGAGCCTAACTCAGGAGCATAGTAAAGGGATGCTGATCTCAGTAGGCCCAGGAGACACAAGAGGGCCTCCATTAACAAGCAGCAATAAAGCAAGTGCCACTGTACTGAGCCAGCCAGTCTGTATTGCTCTGTTGATCCAAAGGTCATGGCAGCTCCTAGAGGTATATGCTTGTGACAGGAGCCCTCATGGGGACTGATGGGGTGAGATGCATAAGGTGTAGCAATTTTTAGGGCATTCAGATCCATTAAGCCTTCCAAAGCAAAATAACTGAGACTTCCCCTCCCCACTCCGTTTAGTTCATACTGTCTTTAAAATGTCCTCAGCAAGCACAGTTTGCTCAGACAAATTGTTTTGTTTCTTTCAGTATTTCTACCACCCCCTTTTTAGCTTTCACTGCTTGCATGGAAACAGTTCTTTTTAACATGCAGTAAACTGTATGGATTGGTCCTATGTTTCTTTCTCTTGGACAAGCACCCCAAATTCACAGTTTTCAAATTTTCCTCATGGGTGTGGTTTTCCTTTTATGCACCATTTATCGTGCACAGTACATGGTGGAGAAAAAGCAGTATTTCCTGGATTATTTTTTCTTAATACCAGTCTGAATTTCTCAGTATGAAACAGCAGTCTGCACTTGTATTTATTTTTTAAAGCTTCGTTTTGCTTTGTAAACTTCCCTGAAAGTAGAGTCATGTATTTGTGCTACGTGGAGCTTTTTGCATATTCTCCTTCCTCATTTATATACAGATGCATGTGTGAGTATAGAGAATAGACTAGATATACAAAGTATATGGCCATTATTTCTTTATTTAAAAAATGACATCTGCGACCATTCTGCATCAAAAGTTTCTAAGCAAAACTGATTAATAATTGATGTAATTACAAAATTCATGGTTTGTATTTCCACTGCAGAGGACTAAAATTATCCTCATTCCATATCTGTTGTATTTTTTACACTTATTATACTGTTGATTTGCTGTTAATGCACTGCAAGTAAAACACACAGCAGCCTACCTCAGATTTGCTGTGCCTAACTTCTGGTTACAGAGAAACCTTGGGGAACTTTCTCTGCACCAGATGAGAAAGCACAATTTGGCTTGCTGGAGGCTAAGTAGCAGGTTAATTGTGGTGCAGAGCTGGGATGATATAAATGAGCATTTTCATCATTTGCAGTCTTGCTAATGGAAGTGCAATAGATTTGCTGCAGAAATCCAACTCGGAATCAATAGCAATGCAATGAGGCAGCTGGTTCAGGGAGAGCACATGTGATGCCAATCTGCTGCAGACAGTACCTGGGCAGAGAGATTGAGATGTCTCTCTTTCAGGAAAGGGGAGACGGACCTAAAAAATGCCATGGCGGGCGATAAAAGAATTTTGAAAAGGAAATGCCTGTTTCACCCAAGATGGGCCAGAATTAGGAGAAGAGGCTTTCTGTGACTAAGGGAAGAGAATTATTTGAGGGATTCAGATCTGTTTGGACACAAAGCTGGGTTATTGTTACATAGTACTAAGTTAAATAACAACGGGAGTCTGTGTTTCAGGTCATGTTCAAGCCACATGTAATCAAGGACTACATTATGGTGTGTATTTTGGAGATAACTAGATGGGTTTAGAGTATTTTCTACTGCAGGCTTCTGCCCTCTTGTTCTCTAAGCAGACCACAGAGAGGAGCAGGCCCTGTCTTTTGTGGACTGTTTTATATTAGGCACACTGGCTATCTCTACAGTTTATACTGAAAGGAAACCAGTTTCCTGGAGAGTGAGCACTGTGAATCACTTCTTGATCCTTAACTTTAAAACATATTGTGAAGTACCAGAACAGTAGGAGGTACACGTGAAACTCAGGAGCTGGAGCATGACCAGTTTGGCAGTTAGGGAGCAGCAAGGGAGAAATGCATTATTTTGAGGTAATGTGAACTCTGATTATTTACACCCTGACCTGTCTCATCCTTCTCTCCCATTCGCAGCAGGGTCTTAGTCACTGAGACAAAAGAAAAGGTTTTAGCTGAGGAGGAATGTGCAGGAACAAATCCAGTGGGACAGGGCTGGCCATCACTCAAGGTTTCCCTAAGCTAAACCAGAGACAAGGTTCATTCAGTTCTGGACAAGATCAGTAGTATTGTGGCATCCATCTATTACATTTGGTCCCAAATTGTTTGGCTACAAAAGCCTTATTTCAGTGTATGTCTTCTCACAAGAGTATATTCAGCTTTTTCACATATGCTGTCCCTACCCCCTCCCCCACTTTTTTATATCTCTGCTTCATCCTGGAACTTGCTGGCAGTGCATTCTCATAACTCAGACAGCTTTTTATTTTGGCAATGAATATCGTCTCAGTTTTTGAGATGAAAGGAAATCAATACTGGGTTGGTAGTCACACAGCACTAGGGGAAGTATATGAAGCTATGATCTTAAGCATGATTTGTGGCATAGTTCCGTATTTCTATGGAATTCCTGAAAGATGTTTGAATTTTACAAATTTTAACAGTCAATTAATTCATGTGATTAGACAGATCAAAGTAGAAAAAAGAGTATCAAGCTTATCCAAAAGTCTTTCTCTTATAAAAAAAAAAAAAAAAAAAAAAAAAAAAATCTCTCTGAGCTCATAAAAGATTATTTGAATCTTCGAAGGTGGTAAGTGGAAACTAGTGTAAGGCTACTGGAACAGCATCTTGAGAAGAGAAACTTGGGCTTTTTCCTATATTAAATTAATCCAGATAATTAATTTAGTATTTCAGCTTGAATTAAATGGTCTGAATTTTCACTGGTATAAATGTTCTCAGGTCTGTCATCCTACAAGACCTGTCAAAGCAATGGAATGCATGACACAGTGTCACCCCTGCTAAGGTTTCTTCCAGTTGTGGTGTGAAGCCTAAAAGCAAAGACATTGTCTGCCTTTTCCCTTTTTCTAGCATCTCTTTTAAATAAAATCACCTACTCCAACTTAGAAAAATATGTGTTTGTGTTCTGGCCACTTGTTCATTTACACTTTTCTCTCCTAGATTAAAAAGTTCTTCTGTGCCATGTATTTCCCTCTCTCAAAGGTCCATATACACTGTAATCAGCTCAACATTAGATAAGCCTTTTTGACAGGGTAGGTAGGCTGGACACTACGATTCTCCCTATGGAGGAAGTAGTTTTCAGTCCTTGAATTATTTCACCCCTCTTCACACTTTCTTATTTTTCAGATAAATAGAGCCATAATTCTGATGGAACTTAGACATGGACTAGTCCAAAATCCCAGCAAAAGACTAAAAAACCTGCTCATTGCCTTGACCACTGTTTTGAAAACTCTAGATGAATAAAGTAGCATCAGTGACTTTTTAATATTTCAAGTAGTAAATCAGTAGGAATGTCCAATCAGAGCAGAAGACCAATGACTCACACATGCAAGGACCCTCGCCAACCTTCTTCTTTAACTCCCAGGGTTACATACTGCCTCTCACTGGGGTGGAACAGTAATCCTAAGGGCCAGTCAAGGGGAAAAAAGACAAACATTGCCCAGCTGTGGCAATGCTGTGTGCATTTTAGGAGGAGATTCAGCTCCTTCATTCCCCATCTGGTTCTGTCCTGCTCTGGACAATGTCTTCAGCAAGCCTTCTTGGGTGAACAGGAGGCCAGCTCAATGATGTGAACTGTGCAGAGTTCCCCTATACACTTGACTTCCACTCATGCTGTCAAAGATTTCTCCCTCCATGCCCAGCTGATGCTTCTCCCACTGTTGGCCCAAAGACCATTTCATCATTTTACCGTTCATTCAGTTTATTATCTCAACTTCTCCAACATTCCTTCCAAAAGTGGAAACTGTCCTAGTACATGGATTAGTGGGATGGAATGATTTTGGTTCTTGCACTGCTCCCGTCTTCCCAGTTTAAAGATACTTTGTCTGTGGACTCGTTTTAATTTCTGTCCTACAGTGGATATGTTGAATGGACTTAGTCTGATAGGGTTTCATTATGCCTGAGCATCTTTTATAGAAACAGGATATGAGAATAATGAGGCATGATCCTACTAAGAAAGTTGAAATGGCTAATAATGTCAAGATATCTGGGATTTTTAAAACATTTTTATATTTTCAAAATAGTTTTTCTTGGGCTGTGGATGTGCTCAGCAGGACAGTTAGCATTGTGACAGTAATAATTCCCTAGCAAGTGAAATTAAGTGTTTGAGGGTGAGAGGGGCAAGCATAGGGGAATGGAAGAATGGTCATTTATGTATCTGGTCTGAATTGATCAGGGAAGCAACCTCTGAGTATATTGTTATGGTTTTAAGAGCTAAGGAGTACAGGATCAAAAAAAAGAAAAAAGGCTCCCTGCTGTGTTGGTACAGGACCTTGGAGAGGCTTAATCTCTTACTTGCAAGAGCAGAACATCATTAAGTAGCCTGAAAAGGGACAAGAGACTGCAAACAATTTATTATAGCTGTCAAGCACAGGAGAGCGGGGAAGGTCTGATATTTTCTTGACTGCATAAAAGCAGGAAGAATCTGTTCTCAAATGCTACTGTCTGCATGCCACTTGCAGCAGATCCCAAAGCTTTTCCCCCCACTGAGGATCTGAACTAGGAATGCAATCATTCCCTCTGTTCATCGTGCATTTCTAAGGGATCCTCTGTGGGGCAGATCATCTTGCCATCTGGCCATGCTGAGTACACACTTTTTGTTGATGGAGAGATCCAAAGAATTACCATTCTCTAGCCACCCTGATGGCTGGAGTTGCTCTGCTTGTGCTGCAGACACTGCAAGGTGTCTCTCTGTTATTGGATTCCCTCTCATCACTTTGTTCAGAACCCTTCAGTACACCCCAGCCTTTGCCTCATGGAGGTTAGTCAGCTTACCCTTCTTTTTGGAGTTGTTGATTTAGTATAGCATTAATAGGTTTTGAATGTCATCATTAACAATTTTTGCAAATTCCTCCAGCTACATAATTTTTGGAACACACAACAGTGAATACATTCTCTTTGTGAGCAAAGAAAGGCTGTTTTTCTGGATGACAAGGCCAATGAATGCATTAGGACACAGACTTTTGCTTCAAAATCAGTTAACAGAAAAGCACCTTAACATTTTCCTTTTTGTTCACAAAATGGCATCTGGCCAGTAAAGCCATCCAAATGGGATTTAAACATGGGAATGTTTAAGAACATGGCTAGCAACCTTTCTGTTGTTTGCTATCTCCAAGCATTTGAATTTGTACTGCAAAGATTAATAGACACGTCTCATATAAGTAGCTTCTCAAGCAACTCTGTAATTTTCCTAATTGTTGCTAAATAGATTGCTTAATGTGTGCAGTTTTTCCTTCTCCAGATTTGGAGGAAGGATTAAAAAGACATGTTCTGTAAGTGTATTCAGATAACTGCTACAAGCCCAGGAAGCAGATTTGCTAGCTGTGAATCAGAGGAAGTACCAGTTCACAAAAGCCACTTAGCTGGGCAGAAGCTGGCAGGGGAGGGACCTGAAGAAAAAGAAAACAGAAAAATATTCTGTTGTTGCATGACCAGGACTGAGATCCAGAGAGTACTGTGTGTCAATATGCCATGATTCAAAGAAGAATATAAATTTATTTGTCCCCAACATACCTAGCAGCTTTCCCAAATTGCAGAATATGTGGTTATGCTTTGCTTTTGCAGATTATTTGTAATGTCTTAGGCGTGTTACTGATAGTTTCAGGATGCTAATACACATTGATTTTTAACAAATGGGTATACCAGCATCACTGTGTGAAGTTAACTTACATTTAATTTGTATCTTAATTTCCATACAATACTCTGTTTTACAAATTATGATGACATAACAGCAGTTTTTTTCTGATAATTGGTCAAAAATGATGACTTAGCAGAAACTCAGACACAGTGTTCAAAAAGCATTATTGGCAGATGTTGGTCAAGTGATGTAAATACTGCCCCTTCAAAGGAAAACTTTAAAATGTCATTCAACAGAGAAAAATCAGACAACTTGATCAGGACTTCTGTGTAATTACAGGTCACATAACAGAAATTTTGGAGTGTTCAGATCTGTCAGGGAAATCTGCATCATTCAAGACTGAGCTAAAAATGTATTTTCCAAGATGGAAATTAACCACAGTTCTTTTAAGGATAAACATATTAAACTGCAGGAATTTTTCCTTTGGGGGTTAACTAACGTCCATCAACCACAATAATGTCACCAATTGTACCACAGTAACTTTCTACCCTGAGGTGACTGCTTCATATCCCAATCTCATCATGAGAAAGCTTTAGCAAATTGAAATCTCTCCCTCTGGTGACTTTAGGTCAATGCAGATTTCTTCATGATTACAAGAATTACTTGAAACAGCTTTTTTACCTACACACTGACTCTAGTTTTCACTGAAAATTGGTGGGCAATTCAGCTACACTGACCTTTATTTTACCTTGTGCTTAATTCAGGATTGGAAATGTTGTCTGCCTTTCCAGTTGCAGCTCATCTCTCCTGACTTAAGTGTAAAAATAGAAGAAACGTTGTGATGATAATCTGAAACCTTGGAATGATGCTTTGAAATCTAACACTTAATCTGCTTTAAATTCTGCTTATTTAAAAAGCATTATATTGCATCCTCATGGAGGTCCCGTAGGGTGAATATTCATAAAGTATAAGAAGACTATGTAGCCGAAGGACTACAAATCTAGTGATATTTGCTAAGTATGAGAGTTTCTGGGGATGTTTTCTTATTAAGAGACATTTTTAAATTGTCAAATTGCAACTTCCCATGTGTGATCTCAACCTCCATCTTTCCTGTGCTTCATTCTCTCACACTGTTAATGATCTGCCCTTCTCATTGCTTGAGAAGCCTTCAAGCTCCTGCTGCTTGTAATTCTCTGCAGACTCAGACCCAGAATTCTGCTCCTTAAGGCAGCTCATATTTTGAATTATGCATACATCCATTTCAGAGGGGCTGCATTTCATGTCTCCTTTTTGGGGGTGGTGATGTAAGGGAGTTTAAGTACTATAGTGACACTTTTCATTTTTCATGTCCTAGCTCGGTTAAGAGCAAGCCTTGAATTGTGTCATTTTTCTCTCATGTGACTGTTTAATCACCTGAGAGAGCACTACCCAGAGTTTTGTGGTAAGATTGATTATATTCCCAACAAAGTGCTTCCTTCAGCTGAGCGCCAGGAAGTAGCCAGTTTAGCAGCTAATGGGCTTCAGTCTGATGTGAAAATGGCGACTGTGATGGAAATGTCACTGCAGTGCACGCCAGCCCTTTCAGCTAGCTGCATGCTGAACAGTACTGAAACGATTGGAGCAGCTCGGGTTTAAAGATGAGGGGAGATACTCCTAATCTGCACTACACAGAGCTGTGCTGTGAGGGCACATCACCTCCTCCCTTGAAAGTGTCAGGGCAGCCTGTGTAGGAATATCCAGACATTCAAGCGAAGAAGAGTGTTGCTGCAGGGGTAATGATGGGGTTTTTTTCCCTGTTATACTTTATAGGGCTGGTGCTATGAACTTTGCAGTATTGGTTTTGGCATCGGCAAGGGGTGCTCCAAGATCAGCTGGGTCCCCAGTTCGCATGGCATGAAGTGGAGAGAACCAGAATGGAATGATCTTCGATTTAACATTACCCAACACACATTCTAGCAGCAGCCAACATTCATATCCATTACATGACTGGGAGAGAGCTAAGGAAATATACTCACCAGTCCCATTTTACACAGCATGAGTCAATAATAACACTGTAGGTGACAGTTTACAAATGTTTTTCCTTGCTTGGATGAATTCATATTCTCTGAGTGCCAACAGCCCCTCTTACAGACGCCTCTGTGATTTTTACCCTGTATAACAGAGGAAACCTCTGGCAGCACCAAGAATGAAGTCCCACAGACGGAGAGGTAGCTGTGCTTCCTTTAGGCGGTAGCATCTACTAAGGAAAATCCAGGAAGAAAGAGTGGAAAATTCACAAATAAAGGGTAGTAAATATAGACTTATACTTACAGGCTTGTGCATAAAGACACAGAAAAGTAAAAATCATTCTGGAATCCTTCTCTTAGTGAGATTTTTTTTTCTTTTCTTTTCTTTTTCTTTTTCATTTCTGAAAAGAAATATTGTTTCAAATACATAAGAAGACAACATGTCTTCACTGTTAAAATGCCTTTCTGGCATTTATTGCTAAAAATTAATGAAATAAATGGAAACAAAATAAGATCCTGACATTTCAAGTCAGACTGTTTTTCTGTCATTGTCATTGAACGTAATAGACTGTTAGCTAATAGCTCCCTTCAGGGGAAAAAAAAAGAAGCAATGTTGCACTTTTTTGACAACTGACAAAGTACTAGTTAACCAAGGTCTGGTGATCACATTTCCCTAAGTTGAGAGCTTTGAGTGTTGTAGAATAGTTGTTCACCCTTTGGCTGAACCTCAACTAGCTGCGGGGCCTGTTTGTTTGTGTTTGTGTCTGGTTTCTGGTTTTATTTTGTTTATTTGTTTGTTTTTAATAGAGATTGATTGCTTCTTTCCAATCTTGGCTAGTTTCATTTTTTTACATAAATACGCAAAATCAGATCATCATTTGATTGAGCGCTATCTGGCCCAATGGCTGTTTTTTCACCATGTCCATCGTACAGCATGGGCTCAGGTCTCAGTTCCTCAGCCACTCATGGAGCCCCATTAAGTTTAGCAGCCTTGATGTGCACAAAGCAAGGTTGCAGGGATGACCTTTACACCACTACCTCCTGTGTCACCGGCCAGGGGATCCCTCCCTGGGCGACAGCCACCATGAGAGTGCTTGTGTCTCTTCTTCTCCTGCTTGGGTTGGAGGAGGAAGGAGCCCACACTCTGCCAGATAGAGAAGCACAGCTGTGGGAGCAATGGGAGCTGTGAAGGGCCTGCTGTGTATTACCACACCACTGTGGTGGTGTCAGCCCCGTGGCTAGAAGGGAGGGCGATCCCACAGTACTGACTGGGGAGGTTGCAAGCATCCGATGGATACACAGCACAAGGATAGCTCCAGCTCAACAGGCAAAAAGGCAGACCCTTTGGGCAGGAGGAGAAGGGACATCAGCACTCTCTGAATGCCCATGGGATACTCACAGGCCTAAGTGCTATTTCTCTAGCAGAAACTGCCTCCTTGTTTGTCAGCTCTGTCCAGAAAGATTTTTTAGCTTTGCCCTTCACTATTGTCATTAATATAATAAATTGAGGATAATTGCTTGGCTTGAAACAGCTCTGTCTTCTGCTGTGTAGGTGGGGAAATGATGCCAGGAGCAATCCTTCCTTCTCCTGCCAGTATGCTTTTCTCTACAGCAGGGATGTGTACCGGTTCTGTATAGATGCTGCTGTTAGCAAAAAGCAACCTAAGCACTGCCTCAGCTAGAAATGCAAGATTGATTACATTAGATGTGCTTTATTCCCAGTGTCCTGCATGAAATCAGCTCCAAAGTAGGTTAATACTGTTGCTTCAGAGTGGAAAATGCCAACATTAATATAAGTTTTTTTACGGATAGACAGTTTGGTACAGAGCACAAATGCACGGGACTCAGTCATTGCCAGACTTGTATTTGAGAAGAGAGGTCAAATGAAGGTTTGCATGGGATGATATCCCTCATACCAAACTAGCATGTGACCATTTGTTGGGATAACCCAGGGAGCTGTATCCTCTTTACATCTGAGTTCAGCTCTGCAATGGTGCTGTTTACAGAAGACTGAAGTACTTTTTCAGCCATGGTCCAAATTATTCTGCTACTTCGTGATTAGGACAGGACACCATGGCAACACTTTAAATTCCACTTAAAAATGAAACATGTCTTCTGGAAAGCATCTAGCTTGAAACTGCAGGGAAATTATTGGAAGCAGAGCACATGATACCTACTGCAGGGACGAAAGCCTCTACAGGGTCCTTGTGCACTGCAACAGAGGGATCCTAACTTTTTTGGTACAACACGTGATAACTAAAAGGCAGCAGGCCTCTGCTCCAACATCAGTGATAGTGGAGAGGTTAAGGCATTTTTCATGACTCTAGAATTAGGAGATCAAGTTTTACCTTCTCTTTGCTTTAGGATGCTCTTCTCTAGTGGTCCACTGAGCAGAGAGGAAACTGACATTACCAACCATATGAAGCCAATGTACCACCTACATGTGACTGTGGTCCTTGTCTTTCTGGGATTGATGTCCAAGTGAATGAACAAACCTTTTCCAACTGTCTTATCTCAAAGTACCCTTGGAGTTCAGTTTATGAGTGTTACTGCATGAAGTGTGTGGGATTCCACTTGGAAATGCTGTGGTTGGTACAGGTCTACTCACAGAATGGAAATTTGTGCAGAACTGGAATGAGTGCTTGATTTGAAGGGATGCCCCAAGAGGAGGAGACTGATGCTGTTCCATGACCAAAGAGTGCTGCACAGGGCCTTACGTCATGCTCCCATACCCCCAGTCCCCATGTGCTCCACAACATCTCGTTTGTGGCAGCCCTTTGCTGTTAATTTGTCTCCCAGATGAAGCATTTCTACGGCAAGATTGTGGTTTCACACACTAACCTGGAGACACCTGAACAGTAAATCACGTGTTGCCTTTTAGGTGAAGACTGGTGCTAAGCTACCAGTACAGGGCTGTATTCTTGGTTGATTGTTCTTCAGGGCGCCAGGCTATAAGGAGGTCCCAATCCTTCTTCAGAGAATGATCATGCCAACATAGTTAAATTTTCGGGGTCAGGATCTGCTAGTTCTTTTGCATATTTTCCTGGCCTTTGCACTCTCTGAGGTCACAACTTATGTCCATCTAAGAGGAGTAGTCAAGTGTAAGGTGGGGAAACAATACCTCCGAGTCTTCTCAGTATCTTCTGTTACTGAGCAAGGTTTCAAAGTTTATGTAGTGCTGCAGTCCACAAAGCATGAGGCAAAGTGCTGCAGACCTCTTAGACACCAAACAGTGAAGAACTCTTTGGCTCACAAACTACCAGCAGCCAAAGTGATGCTCTGCCACATGATACACCTGTTTCACATTCAGACTGGAGCAGAAAGCAAACACACTATAGCTATTTTTTACTTTTCCACTGAGTTGGTGGATATGGCAGAGGGCTGTCATGAGAGTTAAGATCATAAAGGAGGAAACAAACATGATTTTCTCATAGCTACTCTTACAATAGAGTTCATGTGTGAGTTAATTCCTGATTAATGAAGCTGTAATTTTAGGCCTGACTGCTAAGCTTTTACCAAATGCACTGGAACAATCAAGCACCTGTTTTCATTTACTTTGTTAGAATGGTCTCTGAGACTCATGTGGACTTCTACAGGTATTAATCTAAATCTAAGTATCTGGAAGATAATTGAAAAACATGGATTCAGCGTGCAGTGGGTGGTGGCCTTATATGCTGTGGCTCTATCTTCTCACCTTTTCTTGGGGATTTGAAAAACCCAAACCAAAAACATCTGTAGTAAACCAGGCTTATTGCCCTATTGCATTCACTGATACTTGTGATTAACTGTCTGTCTCCTGACTACCCTCATCTACTTTCTGTTTCTAAGGTAGATTTTTTTTTCTTCTTTTTAAGAGGTCTCTTGCATCCTAAAGCATTTCAGTGGTGTATTGTTTCCTGTTCTCAATGCTTTATATCATGTCCTGGTTATCTGACACTTTTAGAGAATGACAGGGAAGCTAAAGGCTCTTTATCTATTGCCTTGGGACGTGGCTAAGACTCCTTTCACTTAGAAATTCAAGGTCTTTACAGGGAAAATGGGAGAGTTGCAATGGCTTCTCATTAGGCTAAAATTACTATATTGTTACAGAGATTAAATAGAATAATCCTGAAAGCCTCTAGTATATTAGCACTGCCTGATTCCAGCTAAGAGCTGGTGAAACAATATTTCCAAGGGACCATCTATTATTCATCTCTCTTTTTTCTCTAGAAGAAAGACCATAGACCCAGAGCATAACTAGTTTTACTTTTGCTTCAAAAGAAATTCCGTGCTGTTTCATCTTTCATGGCGCAGTTAGGTCCTTTTGGAGAACTGTATAACAATCTGTTCTTGCTGTGATGGGGGAGGCCATAATTTATTCTGCCCAAAAAGGGCTTCTCAAGAGTATAAGGCATTAACAGTGAGCAAGCTACCAGGTACATAAATCTCCAGGGGCAGAGAGAGAGCTCTCTAGTAAATGAGGATTCTCATACAGCCATCCACTCCCTTTCCAGGGTGTTGCCAATCTTAGGATTGACAGTTGAACCAGACCTTTTCTAGTAATGTTTTACTCAGTTCCTCTCACATAAATACACTCGGTTCTATAATGGCCTCTCATAAAATGCATTTGTCTGCCTAACTTCTGCCATGTCGTTCCTGCAGTGCAAGGTCTTTCTGGTGCTAACAGAGCTCTTGCAAGCTCAGGACCATCCAGTCACAGAGTTCTGAAATCCAGTCAGGGCTTGGATGATCACAAAGGGGTTTTTTATTGTGCAGTAGCTGCCTGGGTCAGGAGTCATCCAGACTCTATACTGACCAACCTACTTGGGGACCACAAATGATGTGTGTGCTGCCATGGGGGCTGAACATGACCTGAATGGGGGACAGAAATTATCAGCTCTCTCCACTAGCACAAGAGTGACATTTTGAGGGGCACACTGTTCTGGGAAACATGGGCTACACAGGTCTGTTTTTTCAGGGCTGCATCCCTTTTGTTTTCATGGATGTGACAGGGCCTGGTTTTGCTTTGGACAAAGGTCAAAGGAATCAGAACAGCAGTGCAGAAAGCTGCAGATTTGAGCCTCAGCAGAGTGCCAGCCCCAGAACCTGGCCAAATCCGAACCACTTAACAAGCAGGTTGGATGTCCCTTGTGCTGCCCAGCTAAGATAAAAGTTTGTGACTGTTCCTCATGTGAGAAGGGAGAGCACAATAGCTGAAACAGCATGGCTGTAGTGCCTGCTGGTTTGGGCTGTAACTGTATGAAAAAGCCCTATACAAAGTCACAGCTGCTGGCTCATTTTGTGTGGCAGCCCATAGTTAATGCTGTGTAGATTAAGAACTGCTCTCTGCCAAGACCTCTGTGTCCCTCCTTCCTCTGGCTTCCCTCCCCACTACGAGACACATCTCCAAGCTGAAAAATTGTCCCTCCTACCCCAGATGAGGAACACATCAGGGCAGACTTTACATGAGTGGACAGGAACAAAATCCTTCACAGCACAGGCTTTGTTCTCTTATATAAAGGCCAGGTGAGCATGGTCAGGATTATTGTTTTTCCTTCTTTGATTATGCATGTTCACATGTTGCTCCCGCTCCAGACTCATAGCAACTTGTGCATGGAAGTAGATCAAATTAACCCGTCCATACTCAGCTGTGAAATCCTGTCCCCTGGGACAAATTTATATCCAGTACCCACCCCCACCTCCCTCCCAAGGATCAGTGAAAGGCACTGGGGGAATTGCAGTGGGGCTGACATTCAAAAGTGTGGAAGATACATGCTCAGCTATCATTGGTGGATGTTCCTTCTGTGACAAATTGTTGGGACCCATTAGTAGCAGATGAAATTACTCTATGCAAAAGGAACTGTGGGCAATGCATGAAATGTTCTTGATCTCATCTCTCTTTTTCCTCCTAAAAACTGTATGAGGTGGAAGCAGGCAAGGAAGAATGGATGCATTTTACTCCAGGGTAAAGTTTGACCCTTTTAGTAAGTCTCCTTAGGTGTCAACCACCTTATTTAGGTATATAAATCCCTCTGAAGATTTGTCCATGCATTCGAGAAAGGTTGTACTGCCAGTGGAAAAACAATTTGTGCAGCTCTAGCCTTGGTCTATTTCATCACCATAAATATTTCACTGTTGTCAAAAGTGAAATCCAGCATTGCTTTCCACTGGCTTTCTGCCTGTAGAAGGGAGGTGATATGGGGCTCTTGCTGCGGTAGCACATTTTTGCCATAGCATCTGTTCTGCCATTATTTACCTAGATTGTCAATAAAAGCTCCTGCTTTTGTGAATTCAACCAATGTAGATGGTGTCAGCTGTTACTTGGATCGTGGCCCTGATTTGGTCAGCTGTTGTCAAAAATTACTAATGACTATTGACTAAAGATTTGCAAACGTTAATTATGGTAACAGTTCTTTAGAGATACCTCTTCTGTAACAAAAATATGGGTTGTCAGAACAATTCACTTAGAAGTTGCTTGTAATCAAGTGATGTATTCCACCAATGTAGCACTTAAAATACACACAATGGAGTGTGGCTTGTAATATCCATTCAGATACAGACAGGAAGCTCTGAGTACTAAAAGCTTTCTTGACAAAGTATCAGTCTATTCAGTTCTTGTACTACATGAGCATCTGTACTTCATTCCTCTGTAATGCTATTTTTTCATGATTTCTGGTTGTTGATAATTGCAAAAAGAGGTTTGAAAATCTGAACAGCTAAAGATCAAAAATCCAGACGCCAAACCTAGTGTGTCATTTTAGTGAGGTTTTTAATTTTCATGCTGATTTCATGACTTTTCAGCACTTAGAATTGGTAAGATGAACTCTATAACCTTTTATTGAGAACACAGGCTTCAAATCTTGGCAACTTCAGCAATCCATATTTTAACAGAATTTCTTTTCTTTCTTTAGGCCAGATTTCTGGATTAGTTTTTCTTGTTCTAAAATGTATCCACTTTGGCTGAATAAAAAATAAACAGGCCCATATATGTTATTGGTGGAAGATCTGCATGATGTTACAAATGTTTAAAATCCTCTAGAATGTTTCAGAAACACATTGGATAATCTTTTAAACTTTTTGGAACTACTCCACTACTAGTTGTTTTCCCACAGGAAATTACTATTATATTCCCAGTAATAAACATCCGGCATCCTCCAAATGACACTAAGACGATGAATTGCGAATATTGCTTTCCACTCAACCCTATACAAAATTTCATGTGTCCACATGCACGTGTACATGCACACAAACACACCATGATCCAAATACAGAATGTTTGCCAAACGGAGCATCCGGGTCTTTTTCACTCCCCACTAATTCCTCCTCACTGTCTCAAGACTTGCACATTCTATGTTGCTCAGAAAGTCTTGTCCACAGAATAAAACAACCCTTCTCGTGCTGAGTATGAAAAGTAGATCTGAGCCAAACAAATGGTTTACTCAGCTGCCCCAAGATGACTGGTGATTTTCATTAGAAACTTTCATTATAAACCTACTCTAGAAACTAAAGCCCTTTAGATCTATTGTCTAGTGTTAGTGCTCTTAATGCAAGAGTTTAAAGGTTGCAGACAGAAATTCACTCAAGGCACTTTAAATAACATCCTTCTACCAGAAGAAGCATGGAGCAGGTTATCTGAAAAACCTTTCTTGAAAATTACAAGACATTACAAGGCCTGCTATGGGGCTAGCCTCTCCCATGCACTGCACTGCATTAGAGTATGAACTCTGAAACAGCAAAAACAAACAGCACGTATCTGGTATGAGCAAGGAACCTCTATATCCTGGCAAAGTCAGATTTTGGTCTGCAATGGTCTGCAGCAGTAATAGCATTAAATTGTTACACTGCTAAAGGCTAGGTCTGCATCTTAAATGTGTACAGTATCTGTTGCCCTTTTCAGCATTTCTGATCTTGAAGTCATTCACTCCTTTATATTCATGAGTTCATGTGTTCGTGCTCATGCTGGGGTGATTATTGCTGGACTCTTCCTGGTTTGTCTACATCCTTTCCTTCTTCAAAGAGTACACTGTAGTTCTTGCATGGGGGGCTTACTGATGCAGCATGCCATGGGATGTGCCTTTTCTGTGGCTTTGTTGTTTCCCACCATTTGCCATCCATAATGTCTCAGATATCCTTTTGTAGAATCATTCATCTCTACCTTTGTGTTCGTGGCTGGTTCATTCTGTTCCCAGAGTCCTTCTCTTTTTCAAAATCTTTTCTCATGAAGAGACTGCCTGCTATGCACTCATACTATCAAGACCATAACCATATTTCTCAACCTTTAGAGTTTTGCCAGTGTGTGACACAAGCCATAGCAATGTGTGACAAATGACAAAAATGTGGAACACTTGTGCCCCATCACATAGCATGCTGTAATTGACAGATTATGGTTTTTATCCATAAAAGCTGTTTACAGAGTGCCTTTTCAGAGAATATGAGTCACCTAAAACAGTTTGGGTCACTCCGTTGTTTACATGTGATTTGCAAAATGGGTTCTTTGGCAGAGTTATCAGATGGCTGTGGCCAAATTATCAGATGGCTGAGTCAGAGATCCTCAGCTGACAGTCTCTGTTGGTACCTTCAAGGGTGAGATAGTGGCCAAAAGAGAACTACCCCACTGACTTAACTCCTATGTGTGACTTCTTCTCTAGCTCTGCAGGTGTTCATGCACCTCCCCACAGAAACTGGACCAGATGTAACCACTTGCAAATGTACTACCATCTTATAAAGCTTCTCCCTTATGCCCTCAGGGTTTGAGTGTTGAGACTTTTCTCATACCCGTTCAGTCCCTGCCAGAAGCACTCAGAAGGCACAATGTTTTGGAAAGATCAAGCCCCAGCTGTCAGAAAAATGAGTGAAATGAGATTAGTGGCCACATCTGAGAACATCCTCACTTGCTAACATTGCAATGGAAGCATATAGCAAAGCTAGGAAAAAAGCTCTAGTCCCCTTCCAGCAAAGCACAAAACCCTACTTGGATATAAGCACTTCCTTCACCTGTATGGCTTCTTCTGTTGTGGTTGTGGCATTAACTGGTAGAAAGCAGCACAGTGCCAGAAAACAATGCATTTATCCTGTGGCAGCGAGAGAGTCAGGAAGCCATCCCTTATGCAGAGGGACAAGAGACCACTGGTATTGCTGGCCTGGGAGCTCTGCAATTATAAACGTGATGGTGGAGTCTGGGAGCCCCACAAAAAGGAGTCTTTCACCCTCCTTCTCCATGCCAGCACAAATCCAGTGAATGTGTCGGCAGGATAATAGAACCAGTCTTATAGCAGCTTTAACCCAGATCACATTTAAATGTGCAATCTCACACCCATTCTAAAAACTTGCCACATTCCAGATTTGCAATTGAAATGAAGGAGCCTTAGTGAACATTGCTTTTCATGGGATGCCACAAAAAAGCAATGAGTTTTTTCTGTAGTTTTTAGAAAGCTGCTACCACAGTGCCCTCATTCCATAAATGTATTGATTATGAGAATAAACTAACAGAATGGAAAAGGGAAGTGTAAAAAGGTTTTGAAGAAGCTCAAGATGTCTGTTTGGTTTCCTGGAAAACCTCTCTAGCCATACTGGCTCTTGTAATCCTCACTTGCACAAACATCAAGAATCAGATATTATTATATATAAAGGCTATAAGCCCTGGATGGGAGAGAATGTATAACTTAGATTGACTCAGCGAAATTTGACATCTGCCCTCTCTCCCAAATATATGATGAGAGTTGTTATTTTTCATGGTTAGACATGCAGGGGTTGTCCATGAGGGGGTTTGATCTAGGTTTCACCTGGAACAGTCAGGACATAAACACATAGCTAGCTGAAAATCCATCCCCACTCCATCTCCCCACACTAAAACATAAACTAGGACAAGCATATTTTAGTCCTTGAGAAACCAAATAAACTTGCACAAAGGAGTTGCAGCTGCTCCTACATGATCTCTGCAGCAAAAAAATAAAAAACTCAAATAAAAATCAGGTTCTGAAACAGCTTCTCCCTTCTGCAGTTACCACTAGATGTGCACAGCAACAGCCTCTATAGACTTCTATTCATTCGTTAGTTATTACAGTTCTTTTAATGAATTGCTTAAAGATGTAGGAAAGCATAAAGTTCCATGGCCATGCTGCTCAAGATTTTTTATAAACTTTGGCAGTTGATCATAAGCACTAAATTCAAAAGCTTTTACAGTTTGTTGGCAAAGTTTTTTGCAAACTCTTCACAGGACAATGTTGTTGAGAAAATTTTGTCATTCAGGCAAATATTTGATAACTTTTCAGAGCCTGATAATTTTCAGGATATAGCTTACTTACTTCCCAGTTGGAGGACAATGAATAAAATAAGACATTCCCATTAGTGTTCATTTTTGAAATATCAGTAAGACAATTTATTATGTCAGAAGTAGATCCTTCTTAATTCATATGCACTCATTGAATTTTTTTGCTCTTGCCTTCACAGTACCTGTTTGCTATATGAATATGTAAATAACAGAGTCCTAGAAGATTACCTGATGAGTTTGAATGCTTTCTAGCATAGGTATGCCTAGAGGTAATTCACTTTCACCTGAGAGCTAGATATTATATCAACAGATACCAAAAAAAAATTACCCAAAACAAACAAATAAACAAAAAAAAAAAAGGTGGGGGGGGGGAAACCATAAAACCTTACAGGTCATGTAGTTAGCAGCCCCTTTTTGAGAGGGAACATGTCTTCCCTTCTTTGTTCACTGGGGGGACTACCTCTGGCAGTCAAAGTCTATTCAGTGCTGGACCCACACTGATGCCAGTGGGTGGAGGAGCTTGAAGGGACCCTTTCCATCAGCTCACATTGCCCATATGCATGTGGTTGGTGAAGCAGGTCTCATGGTGTGGTCTCATCAGGAGGATCTTCATCACAGCTTTGTCTTTTTACAGGTAGCAGTAATAACTTCAGATACCCAGAGGCTGGAAATTCCCAAATTCATAAACGAGCCTTCACAGGATTGCTTCCTTCCAAGTTCTCTTGCCATCACAGTTTTAGCAAGTCCTGAGCTCTTGTCACCATGAGCTCATGGTGACTACTGCTGAGAGTCTGTCTCAGGTGCATTTCTGGACATGCAAGTGGGGGTCACACCAGCATCTCAGGAACAGGGCCCACACCTGCATGTCTGCAACTACTGTGCATGTCAGCAACCACAGCAAGGGAGCTTGGACCTCAGTGTAGCACAGGCATGGTGCAAAGTGTGTTTTGACCTTTTTCCTGCCTGATGAGTTGTGAATGTGGCAGGTTTTGCCTTCCAGGTTCAGTCTTGCAGGAAGGTCATTCTCTTCCCCTACACATGTTAATGAGGCTCTGCCAGGAGAACACGATCTATCTGGGTGAAGGCAGTGGATGTAGATTGTGTAGTACTAGTTTTATCTTTGCTGGAAAGAAGTAAGTAAGGTGTGAGCTTTGGAGGCACTTAGGCCCTTTGAGGAAACCATTGCTTTATTCGTTTCAACAGAAGCCAGATATGCTGGACACTGTTTAGCGTCTTTTGGTCCTTGAGGACATCTCTGATCACCTACTGTTAAAATCCAGCTGAAGGCAAGATATCAGGCAGTTCCACTTACAACACTAATTGTCTAATTACTGTGGAAAGGCTCTCTTTCTCCCCGTGTCCCACTGTGTTTCCTTCACCAGTACAGCTTGCTACTGTGACTCATCTGCCTAGGGCTTAATGAAGTTAGTCTGCAGCATCAAAAGCAATTAAAGTACTTTTGTACAGCAGCTCCATACAGTTACCTTTAGCTTGTCCTCTGAGAAGTCCTGTGCTGCAGCTGCAAAGACTCCTCTGCAGTTTCACAGGAACAGTTGTGCTGGATCTGCATGTGAGAAAAAGAAACCAGGATTGCTCTTGCCCTCAGTCCAGCATTGCTCATCAGCCTGACCAGTACTGGGATGGAGAGTGTGGCACTTGGAGTCAAGTGGTGGGGAATGAAACTTGGAGGAGAATTGACAAAGGAGGTTGTTAATGGCTAGGTCACAGAACCACAGAATCTAGAATATGCTGAATTGGAAGGGACCCACAAGGAACGTAGAGTCCAACTCCTGGGCCTGCACACGACCACACCAAAGAGTTACACCATCTGCCCAAGACTATTGTCCGCCTGGTCTTGGGTTATAAATGGGCTCGCTGTGTTCCTGCAGGTATCATAAACTCACCCTCTTAGGGTGGCAGTCTTTGCACCTCCACTCTCTAAAGGCACAGACAGCACCTGTGAATATAAACCATTAGATGCTGATGTGCTGTTGGGTTGCTTAGGACTCTGGCTGAGGTGTTTTAGTTGGGCACCATAATGAAACTAATTTTTTTCCAGTCCTTCTCTGCACTGAGCACTAGAGCTCAACAGTGAGCATAATGTCTTTTAGCACATGGAATGTAGATTCATTCCCACTTCAGGGGATGAGAGGCTTGGTAACATGTCTCTTATGCCCTGGCTAAGCACACCAGCCATTCCTTGTTCCAAGGCTGCTGTCCCAAGTCCAGCTGAAAACTCTGTAGGAATTTAGACTTCCAGGTTTGCAACAAGTCAGTACTTTCTGAAAAATTTTTCTCTGCCACATACCCCAGAGTACCCTCAGCTCTCACCCATGCTAATCCACACCCTGTGGGAATTTTCAGTTGAGCAGATGACATTGACAGGATATGCAGGATATGCACATCTCACTCTCCCTAAGACCTGTGCCTTGTTGGTATCTTGCTTTCCCTGATGCTGGAATGGATCCTCCTTCCACACACAGGACTTTCAGGCCAAAACTGAAACTTAGGTGGAGAGACTTAGGTGGACAGCCAGGGGGTGAACAAAGTTGAGCAGCAAACACATTTCTGGAAATGCAGGGACTAACTTCCTAAGCTGAGATGGAAGGAAACCTGAGGAGAATTCAAGAAGTAAAGATGCTTCAGAGATTTACAGGGAGAAAAATAAGGATAGCTGCAGATACAGGAAAAGGAGTATGCAAAGCAGGAGGAGGATCTGAGAGGAAGACATAACAAGTACTGTAATTCTTAACAGCTCTTACTCTGAAAAAGAGAGGTGTGGCAGAAAGGAGAGAACAGCTTGCTTTGTAGCTGTGGCAGCATCAGAGATCTGATACCCTCTTCTCCTTCTCATACCTCCCCAGCACATCTGCCTGACCCCCACACTGGAATAGATAGTATCCCAGTTCTCTTGTTCTCCATGGTTTGAGTCTTGTTTCTCTAGTTTTTAAGCTTCATTTGTGGCCATTTCATTCAAGCAAAGCAATATAGATACATATTTTTCATCTTCTCTTTTGCCTCATCCCAAGGCTTGTGGTTTTATGGACATTATATATTATGTGTAAAGTTTCCTGGCAGTGGAGGGAAACAGGACACACAAGCAAGGATGTGTGTGTGTGGTCTCAGGAGGTGATGTGAATGCATGGACAATACCCTGGACCAAAACCATGCAGCAAAGGAGATAATTTTAGAAACAATTGGCATGCTCTGCCTCTAGGATGCAGTCTGGCAGGAACTGACCTTGGTCTGTTCTGCAGTGTGTTTCTTTCCATTACAAGGATAGGACAACAGTATGAATCACCTAACTGAGCTGCAGTCATACAGAAGAAACAGGGTCCTGTTTCATTGCTTCAGCCCAGTGCTGAGCAAGTAGTTTCCTCCTCTAGTGAGTTTTCAAGTTTCTACTCCTGGGTATCCTGATCAGAATCATCATCAGAAAGAGCATCACCCAGGTCTGCAATGGGCATATCTGCCTTGAAACTGGTCTGTGTACCGGGATATAAACCATTGTATGGTGATTTGTTCCTCACTATGTCCCTCATCCCAGCTGTCCAGCAGATCTGCCATAAAGACCCTCAGAACCTTTGCTGAAAGTCACCTGTTTTAGGAAGGTGTTAGTATTCTTCATCACAACTGGCAGAGGCTTTTTTTCCTAGAAATCGAGGAGATGCAAAAGGTAAAACTCTCATTAAGTAAGCAAAAATTAAAACATAATGCTAGGCAGACAAGCCCAGATTTTCTTGTACTTCAATCCCTTGGACAGTCTGTGGTTTGAACAATAGTGATTTTTCACATTGTGATTCCTGCACGATGTGAATAAATGTTGTGTGAATATTAAAAGTCCCAGCAAGTCAAAAATAGCTTAGTCATGAGTGAACAGCCTTTGTAACACTCCATGAGCTGTCTTTATGTCCTCTTCTAGAGTACAAACTGCTGCTTCTACAGCTCTGTTTTTGGGGTTAGCTTTGGTTTTAGGTTGTTGGGGTTTGGGATGAAAACTGATCCACTGCAGAAATACCTACCCCAGACATGAGGAATGCCACGTGGACAAGGCTAAAGACAGCTGTGTGAAGTGGGAGGGGGTGGGTGGTAGGGGTGGCAGGTGGTGCCCTCTGGGTACACACAACTCCTATTGTGAGATCTGCAAAATAATATGAGAGAAAATCTCTGCTTTCACACAGCCTACAACAGCAAGCAAATAGGCAGGCAGTACACCAGCACCACAGCCAGCATACTTTTAGTCAGTAGCATCCCCAGGCTGTAATTTAAAAGACCTTTCTCAGCACATCAGTTTCTGCTAGCTCACCGTGCAGCTGAATGAGAAAGGCTGGGTTCTCAGGAAGTGGTGGAGTGCAACAATTTCATTTGAATACCGTGACCACTGTGGAGTAACCTTCCTCTGTCCATGGGCTACAGAGTCTATTTTAACACCCTCATTCTGCATTCCCCTTGAGCCACTAGGGACCTCTGATCACTTACTGAGTTCAGGGGATTGCTGCATATCCTCTCTGAAAGACTGCTCCGTCACTGAGCTTTTGTCTGTTTCTTGCGAGACCAGAATAGGATGATTTTTGGAGTATTTCAGGTGACAAAACATGTGAACCAACCCTGTAAAACTACTAGCCTGCCCACAGGTTTCCAGAGTACTAGTACAGAGACAAAAAGAGGTTGTAAATTAGCTTTGGAAGAGAGTGATTTAGTGTTTAGATATTCATTGAAATTCAGAGATAAATGACTGGGGAGACTCACAGCTGTTGAATATTTTCAGTTCTCCATCAGTTTAACAGCTTTTGCCTGCTGGGGTCTGCCTATTTCTAAGTCACAGGGACAGTGAAGCCTTGTATATTTTGGGGACAGAGCTGGAGTAGATGAGGAAATTACTGCTGTAAAAAAAAGGGTGTTCTTTACTGCCTGGAGTCACAGCTTAGTTTGAAAGTATGGCACTAACTTGGGGTAATGCTATACAGATCAGGACAAAATGCCTTGGTTGTAATGGAATTATGTTGGAAGTAGTCCAAACTCCATCCTAATATGAGGGGAAATAAGGGAATTCTTAAGTGAGGGGAATTCTTTTAGATACTAGTTTAAGAGAATTTGATACAAAAAATCAATTCTTATTTCGAGGCTACAAATATAAGACTGTTAAAATAACAGTTTTGTGTAGCTGAGCATTTCTGGGCAGTAACCACATAAGAGTCCTATTTTCTGCAGTTGTTTGAGATGTTTGAGTTTACCTGATTTTGTTTGTAAGTGCAACACTATCCATTTTTTTCATTGCTTTGCCAATCTTATCGTTGCTGTCTGGTGCCTCAGACCACTCGAGGTATGTCTTTTGGATATGATGTGCCATAAAACATAGCAGAATAAAAATGTATTGTACCTAAATGTCAACACTTTGGGCCCTGTGTGCTGATGAGGCCCTTAGCAGAGCCCTTCACTTAGCAGATTGTGTGCTGTTTCTGTCATCCCCGACTGCAGCAGTGCATGTGAGGGCTGTGCCACTCCTGTTAACCCCTCAGGTTCCATGATCTCATTTTGGCTGGAGATACCGGAGGCACATGAACTTGCAAAGTCATTATGGTAATAAAATAGTGTCAGTGTTTCAGGTTCTGACTGCTAAATATCACATGGTGCAGTGCAGAGTGGGAAGGGAAGGGAAGGGAAGGGAAGGGAAGGGAAGGGAAGGGAAGGGAAGGGAAGGGAAGGGAAGGGAAGGGAAGGGAAGGGAAGGGAAGGGAAGGGAAGGGAAGGGAAGGGAAGGGAAGGGAAGGGAAGGGAAGGGAAGGGAAGGGAAGGGAAGGGAAGGGAAGGGAAGGGAAGGGAAGGGAAGGGAAGGGAAGGGAAGGGAAGGGAAGGGAAGGGAAGGGAAGGGAAGGGAAGTTCCTGTTATGTGATCATAGAACTGCCTGTTGATCTATTTGTTGTGAAAAGTCATGGAGAAAGAAGGTAAAACGTTCTTGAATGATTGAATGAACCTTCTTGAATGTTATCTGTGTGGAGAGGGAATCTCATTACCTACATCATCAAATGTCTCCCAGTTTCTATAAGAAGGGGAAAGTTTGAGGAAGGGGTGGTGAAGGCTTGAAGAGAGGGGGAAAGAAAGTGGCTGGCATGGGATAAGGTTTGAACACTACACTGTCAGATATTCTATCATTGCCCAGTGGCTAAAAATAGGCTCCTGCTAGTGTGCTTATAATGGATATTCAGTCTGTCTCCAAAGTAGATGTGTACAGGCTTTACAAATGCCCATTTTCTTTCCATGAAGACAGAAGCAGGCTGCACCCCCACTGCTTCCCTATACACAGGCATACAAGCTCCTGATTTTCATTTGTACTCATTTAGACTTTTATTTTGACTACAGATAAAGCAAACTCTGCATGTTCAGTCTAAATAAAGGACCCTGGCTCCCAGTTCCACCTAGTCCTTTCATGCTGCAGGACAAGTGGAAATGGACTTGGGAATTAGGAAGAATAAGACCCTTGTACAGGGCCAGCTTGAGGAGGAGCTGCTTGGGCAGCTTATCCCCAGAGATTTACAGGGGCAGGTTTCCAGCTGGTGTTGCTCTGAGGAGCTCTTGTAGCCAGTGGAGCTGCAGGGATTTACAGTTGATGAAACTGAGACTCTCAAGCCTGCAAGCATCTGGTGCTGACTCACTGCTGGGTGCAGCAGGGTGTGGATATTGTGTGAGAAGGCACTGACATCTCATGCTCTCTGCAGCAAATGCAGCATTAAAAATAGGAGAATGGCAGGACCATCTCTTCACACTGAAGGAAAGGCTCACTCTGCCAGCAGCTTGCTGCTGAAGCCAGGAGGGGTATTGGGGGAACTGGGTGGGGGAAACAACACATGATGTGTTATTTGTTTTCAGTTCTTTGCTTAAAAAGAGATTTCCTAATCTAAAAACCCCCTTTTTCTCACTGGCCACACCAGTCGCCAAGAAAATACTTGTAAACAGCAGCTTTAGTCACAGAGTATTGCTTCTGTCACATTACTGGCAGTAGTGTGTAGCTCTGTACAAACTGCTGCCTGCCTGTGCTGCCAAACCCCTGCCTACAGGAGCCCTCCTCCCTGTCAGATGTCTCAGCTTCCACATGTGCTCAGTGAGAAGCAAGATTTATTGCAGTGATAAGTGGTCTCTGAAGTGCAGTTCTGCTGCTCCGTAACTGAAGCCAAGAGCCCGGCTGTTCCCAGGCCTCATGTGACTCTCAGCACAGCCAGCACTGCCTATTCCCTGTAGGGTTCCTGGCTGTGCTTCTTCCCCATGCCCAAAGCAATACCTCACTGAGAGTTCTGCCCGCTTCTGTCTCTCATCCTGTGTCTTAGATCCACACTGACAAGGGTAAGCAGTTCGCTTCTGAGGCATGTTCAAGCTTTTCCTCTCCCCACCAAAGTGCTAGTTAAGGAAGAGGAAAACCTTCTCTTATTGTGAGCAGACATCAGTCATGAGCATATTCCTAAGATAACATTATAAATAGAGTGTGCTTGGTATGGGGGGCTGGTTTTGTCAAAGTGGCCAGGCAAAACTACCTTTCCTAGGCAGACTTTTCACGTGGGGCTTTCTGAACAACTTCCCAGGAAACATCACGTTAATAGGGGAGTACAGGCACTGCAGGATGGGTAAGAGACAGCCCAGCCTGGAGGGAAAGCCCACATGCTTGTTTTGTTTTTGTTCTTATTTGCTCACCCTGTTTATCATTTAAGAAACTTCTCTGACACCTCCTTTATGAGCACTGCCTTACTTCTCGGGTCCCAGCAGGCAAACACAAAGCCTTCTGCAGGGATCCCAGAGGGCCTGAGAGCTATTTCTGCATGGAAGTGTTTAGGGAAAGCACCAGGAAATGAGGAGAGGTGAGGCTACAAGAACTGGAGAATATGGTTTCAGTTACTTCACAGCTGAAACCTGCTGATTAAGGGCATTTAGGTATTTTCCGAAGCACTGTACCTGTCTGTATTTCCAACCCAACACAAACAGTGCAGAACATGGAGGGACTGTATCAGAAAAGCTGGAGTGACCCAGCAGACCCCCATTGCCCCAGTCAGCCAGAAAGAAATGCCAGTGATATACAATCACATTGCTGAGCCTGGACGGGATTCAGTCCTGGAGAGTTAGCTGGATGTTAAAATTTGTTGTGCTGCACTCTCTGGGAAAGCCATTTGCATGCGTGAGGCTCCTTATCCTGACTGCCCCAGGGTGGATTTCTACGCTCTGAGACGTGCACAGAAGTCACCCAGGGCAGTGTCTGAAGTCATCACACTTGTAGTTCTTCCATTCCATCACACAGAAACAGACCAGAAAGTGAAAACAGGACATGGTTTCCCAGGGTGTCTTGTTTCTAGCAACTGCTGTGATCCTTGGCAGTAGTGGAGGGAAAGAAGAGAAACTGTGTGCAAAGAGCTCGAAGAATGAAGCAGAGCTGTTAGCATCATTGAACTGAGGTCTTTCATACCTACAGGCATCTTAGAAGCTATTCACTGGCATCCATGGTGCAGGCAGTGGGCTGATGCTGACTCTGAATAAATGCCCCTGAATAAATAGTGTGATCCTGTTGCCTGAGGACAGTGGGAAACAAGGTACATATGAGACAGCCTGGCAATTCACAAACCTCAGACTGACTGTACCCAGTTTCCTGAGCATTGGCAGCAGAATTGCTGGGCTTATGAGCAATGATATATGGGATGCAACAGTAAATATTCAAAATATATTCAAAAATACTCTTGGTTTGGTTGCAGCACAAAGAAATCAGGACAGATGGCAAGTGGTCCAGACTCTTTGGAGGGAGGAGATATCACAAGTTTAACAAGCTTAGCCACTTACACGTTACTGTGTTCAAGGACAATACCTGTAGCTAATAATCCAGTATCCACAACATTGGGACCACAGCTAAGTCCATGACGTCTTAGCTCAGTAAATCTCATTAAGAGATGCTCACTAATATAGATACAGCACATGTACACATACCTCAAACCATATCCACCACACATGTGGGGAATCACATTGACCTCTGTGAAATTAAGCCTCAGCATCAGAAGAAAGTGATGCTTGTGGAGTATAAGAACACTGGGATTAGATTAATTTGTTGAAACTGTAGAGGCTTCAAATTGATGGGCTCAAAAGCTCACCTGGCTTTTTCCAACTCAATCCATCAGTTTCCCAGAAGACACAGCTTGCCAATAGAGACCTTAACTAATTTGAAAGTTAAGGTGTACAAGATTTACAAAGAGGGTTCTGGCACTTGTTTACCTATGTTACTGCAAAAAATACCCTTAAATCTTCAAAGGTCTGAGACAGATATCTCCTGCTATCATCAAAAGCATTGCAAACAGCCATTATATTTGGTGGGGAATGCTTAAAATGGAAGGAAAGGTGTGAAAAGCAAAGAAGGTTTCACATCCATCATTTAAATTACAAAAAAAAAAAAAAAAAAAAAATCCTCCTCTGTTTTGAGATGCTAATGAAAGAACAAATCTTTCCTCTCAATGGAAGACATGATTATTGTCAACTGAGTACTGTTCCAAATATGTCCAAAGTAGCAAATAGCCTCAAAAGGCAAGCACATATCTTCAGATGAGGAAGAAGGTGTGCCCAAGATCTTCATGTCAATATCAGCCATGGCCACAATACCATGTAAAAAGTCAGGCCAGAGAGTGTGTCTACTGTGAGCCGATCTGAAAGCTCCTGTGTAGCAATGTGTGTAGTACTCTGTTTTCTCGAGACAGAATCTCAACAACAGGGCAAACCAGAATGAACAGAGAAGGAATGTATGAAACCAGTAACAATGAGGAACCAGACACACTTTAGTTACTAATGCTCTTTGCAAGAAGCTGGATGCTTCATGTTTAGGCAAAAGCAAATTGAAAGTAGGCTGATGCAGAGAAAAGTGGATTCATCATTTTATTCTTTGCCGAACACCCACATGGAACAGCACAGGCATCCATCTCCATGAGAAGGCACAGAAAGAATAATCCACACTGCTCAGTGTGATGATAGTCTGTGTTTACGGCAACAATGTCAGAGCAAAAAATCTTGTGACACAAAAACAGAGGTGGAGGAGATCCTTCCCAGCACTCACTGATTGTTCATAGGGAGTCAGGGAGGGAAAAGCATCCAAAACATCACAAAGTTTATTGAAGGAGAGAACTGTCTACACCTGGCCCATATTTAGCAAAGCCCAAATGACAAAGAATCATTAAAAATGAAAAGAAATGAGAGGAAATGAAAGGAAATGAGAAGAACACTAACCCTTCCCTAGTCAGGAAGGTGGCTACTGGAGATGTGCCAGATGTGTGGGCTTATCTGCCAGTGAAAAGCAGCTAGATGGACAGCACCTCCCCTTCTTCAGGTGTGGAATATTGTCAAGGTCCTCTCCCACTGAGGATGCTGGACAATCTCAGCAATCCTGTAGGGCTTTTGCCAGTGAATCCATGTACTGTACAATACCAAGCAGGAGGGCAAAGGATGCAACTCCAGTGCTGCAGTGCAGTTTCCTTTCTGTGGATTTGCCACCCCCACTAGTCCTTCCTTGTCCTGCTTCTCCAGAGCAGTAGCCCATAGCAGCAGTGAATAGTCTCTGTACATTCTAGACATGAAGGCTTTGGGCCAGCTGTGTGCTGGAAAACCTGTCACCAAGACACCCTTATCTTCCACCAACACAAACAGTTACATGTCAAACCTCCAAACCCGAAGAGCATTGGAAGTGAAGGCAGGTCAGAGGGCAGACTGTGAGGAATTTCCCAAAGGTGACTGGAGTGATAGTCACCTGGGGCATTACCCTGGGTTTTCTGTAACAAGATGGTATGCTGAGTGACTTGTTTGATGTAATTTTCCTTAAATTTTGGTCCCCTTAAAATGACTGTTATCCCACTATGTTGCAAAGGTTCTTTTCTTGGCTGCTGCCCAACCTGAGGGGCGCATCATGATTGCAGGCTGTCTATTTGTCAGTTAAGCATCTCCAAAGGAAACCTCTGGAGCTTTTTATTGCACTTAAAGTTTACTACCTTCAAGTTGCAGTCAGCATCCCTAAGTTATAAGACCCCAGTCTGAAACATGTGTGCTTTTTTGTCCCTGATGTGTTCTAAAAAAAAATTTGCAGCCAAAAAATAGTTTAAAAAAAATAGCATCTTTTATTCACTGAGAGACCTGCTATTACTAAAAACATCTGCACAGTCAGCCTTACAATAGACCAGAAAAACTGAACATTCTATTCCTAAATGATGGTGGGTCCATTTTCCGCTAACCTAGCTAGTTTTAAGAATGTTTCTCTATATGACAAAATCTTTAATTCCCCAAATTGTTTAGAAGTCTCTTTCTCAAACAGATACTGTCTCATTTTTTTCATGGGAAACTTCTAATAGGATGAAAAAAGGATGAGCATGCTCATTTTCTTTCTTTAATCACCTCATCCCAAGGAGATGTACATTGTATCTATCTGTATCTAAAGTGAGAAATGGTTACCAGTGATATGAGGCATGTGGAACTGGACACAGAATAACTTAGTTTAGTTGTTGTGTGTGATACAAAGAAGCGTCCTTGCGTGTTGATCAATACTGTTACTGACCGTCTTTCAAACTCCTGAAGACAATATATATTATTTGCTAGGAAGTGGACAAATCTGGTAGCCCTGCCGTGGTGAGGCTGCAGCAGATCCATGCCCTAGGTCCAGGTGGGAGTGGAACTGGGCACCCATTCATAGCAGGCGAACACACAGACACATGTACTTATTATACACATGATCTGTGGACACAGGCACACCACTCACCCATTAAAAGAGTTAGAAATGAAGCTTCATGAGAAGATTGGACAGACTGCACTCATCATGTCCAAGGCACAGCCACAGAAGCACAATGACCCACAGCCTGTTTACACATATTGTTCTCGTATATCCCTCTTTCCCCGAACTTATTCTCTGTCAAGCCTCTCAGATCCCACTCCTTCCCTGCCTTGCCTCCTCCACTAAACATCTCAAAACTTGTAACATGCCAAATGTCCTTCTCTTGCATCCCATGAGACACCCAAAGGCAGCAATACCCCTCTCTTTGAAACCTTCACCAGGAAATCTTCCATATTGGATCACTGTGGTAGGTTTTCATGTGTGGCTGGAGGCTCCTGTGATGGGCCTCGGAGGGCCCAGGCAGGGCAGGCTTTGAGGACCTCCTGTCTGCCCTTGTCTCTGTGCACTCCCTCAGTGGTGGGCAAATGAACTTTCATCACATAACCTAATCAGAATAAAAAATAAAGCTGAATTGTGATCAAAGTGTGTTGTGCCCTTCTTTCACTTCTGTCATTCTCCAAATTTAAGATTACTTTCATTATGTCTCTTACCAGGAAAATAACCCTACCCTAAACAAAATAGTCAGTGTTTCCTGCTGGTTTTATTTGTCTTTAGCTGTGCTCCAGGCACACAAATTATTTCTGCACATTGTGATTCCTAGATTACCTCCAGATATGGGGTTTTTTGTGTAAGCTTACTGTTGTCACTGTCTTGGGTGTGAAGAAACACAGCCACACACCCATGAGGTGTTGTTTTGGTTTCAGATCTCAGACAGATCATAGTCACACAGGCTAGCCTGGTTTGTTCTTTTACATTGGTAAGCCTCCTACTATAGCTGTACCTTCAGCTCTCTCACAGAACTTGCCTGTTACATGGCAAGGGTTTCCAGCCCAAATTTTACAAAGAAAGGCATATTTTGGTGCTCCACCAGTGGAGCTGGGGATCAGAGGAGGGGGCTGACCAGGACAACTCAAGTCCACAGCAGTTTGGGGTCCTTTAAGAAACTGCTAAGTGGACATGATGCAAAACTCAAAAAGCCACTGCTGCAGAAATATTTACCTCTTTAAGAATGCTCTGGAAAAGGCACAGATGCTGGGGATGAGATAAGGGTGTCAAGAGAGGTTTGGTTGTAACCTGATTATGGGGCTGGGAGCATCTGGCTGCTTTCAGTCCCTCTGCTCTGCCTTGACTTTTCATCTGTCCAGAGACTGGGTGCCTTGGGAAAATTTACCAATCTCCTGTCAGACCTGACTAGCATTCAAGTAAAACAAACTTTATTTATATAAACACTTGTTTAGAGATTAGGTGCAAAACTGTTTTTTCCTGCCAAAGTCTAAGCTCAGAGCTTTTTGCTTCCTCTGCAGCAATGGATGACATCACTCTTACACTGTATTAAGCATAAAGGAGGCCATCCAGTGCTGAGCAGAAACAGAAAACAACTGCCTAGAAATCTTGCATAACAAAAATGAATTACTTTCTTTTAAATATTGAAATTTCAGTAGTCAATGCCTGGTATATAGGTGTCTATGGAATTTGCTGTGACAGGTCCATATTGTCAGTTGTTTGCAACTTTTACAGACTATTCAAATGGAGATTTTTCTCTTCCTCGTGGTGTAGGTAAAACATTGTATGAAAAATTTCATTGAAAATAATTTTTTTGGTTTTCTGAGGGACAGATTAGAGATATTTTTGCAGCACAAGTTTGGTGGTGCAAAAGAATAGCTCCTGAGTACCTACTGGATGAGCTCACAGTCACACATGCAGGTGGCTCTTTAGATATAGAGTCATGTGGCAGCAGGGACACTACTCTAGAGCACACATATGCAGAATTGTGTTTCATTTATGTTATCGGTGCACTTGTCAGAAAGGTAGATCAGCCTTGGTAACATTTGGAAAAGAGAGAGAGAGTATTTTGGCAGCAGGTCATAGTCAGCATCTTGCATGAGCAAGTTGCTCCTTTTCAGGCCTCAGTGTGAGCATTAACTCACATCTGCCTGCCTCCATTTCCTGCTTTTCTGCCTGGTTGTTCTACAAGTTGTTTGAATTGTGTGGGATCTAGACAAGGTACAAAACTGCCAGCCCAGTGAGGGTTATAGGCTTGGTCACTGGTGGTGACTGAAGGTCTGCCCCAGGCAAAGATTTACCAGGCCTCTGGATACCTGCCAGCTCCCTTGTGGTTCATCAGCTTCATTCAGCTGCTTCACACAGCCATTTCTTACTAGTGACACCCAATTTGCAACCATGAGGGACACTGTCTTGCTGTTATGTTATTAAGGTGTATCTAAAACATTTCTGCCTCTGTGGATCACAAATACCATAAAGGGAAGACAACAGGGAGTTAGTGGGAAGACAGAGATGTCAACAGCAGATTGATTTGATTTAGTGTGTTCCTGACAGGAAATGATAGATATTACGCTCACTATGGTAACCTTGTTCTTCCCAAAAGAGGGGGGTAGAGAGAGGAGAAAGGGGACTATTCAGAGGGAAAGTGTATACCTGCTAGTAGTAGGATCCCTGAGAAAAGAGTAGAGTCTCTTCATTTTTGGCATGGCTGACAGATTCACCATTAAGGGAAAATAAAGGTGATCTGCCTCTCAGAGTGAATCAGCATTGTATGCAATGTTAGGAGGAGTTTACTGGGTGTTACTCATCATCTGGAAGAATAAATTTCTGGAATTGTGACTGAAGACCCCATTGCCCTAAGCCATGATTTTTTTATTTACTGTTATTCATCTACTTACTTTTTTTTTTTTTTTTCATTTTATGAATGATCTGTTTTATGTTTAGCTGAAAGATACAGCCTGGCTCGTTCACTTGGTGCAGTCTTAAACTGCAAATGGAGAGCAAATTAAAAATTAACAACTGCAAAAACACCTCAAAGTGTCAGGGATAAGAACTGGCATGATCAGTGATCATTTCAATTGCATTGAGAGGATGTAGCACAGGCCACATTTCTATTTTCCCTTTGATTTGCTATGAGTTGCTTGAGCAATGTTAAATAGCTTATGCTGCTATGCTTCTCTCATTCATTTCCATAATTTTTTGGTCACCTAAGATAATGCCCCAACAGACAGAAAGAACGAACATTGGCTTAGAAACAGTGCCTACTTGTCAAACTAATTCTGGCTGCTCTAGGAGAAAAGTCTCTCCTATACGTCTAACTCCCTTTCACTCTCTTCATCTCCACTTCCCTCCTCTATTCATTGTCAGTTTTTGTTCTGAAAGGGTCGTCTCAAACTCAGCCATCATTTTAAATCCTGGGATAGTAATCATAAAGCAGTCTTGCCAGTATTTTAACGAGCATACAATATTTCCGGCCTTGGATATGATCCTGTTGTTTGGCCTTTTGCATCCAAGAGTGAGTGTGACTGCATGCACCTCTGTGTGTGTGCATGCGTGTGTGTGGGAGCTTTTAGTCATTAGCTGGCTAATTTTCTTTGTTACTCTGTCTACCTGTCATACAAGGTAGATTCCTGCCGAGCTGAGCAGAACAGCTTGAATTTACAGCCCATCTGATCTGGGTTGTGTTTGATTCATTAGTTGCATTAAGTTGCATTCAAAATTACAAAAACAGTGTGACATGCAGGAGTGCATGGAAAGCAAAATGCACCATCTGCTATTGTATCTCTAACTGCTCTTAGGCAGCTCCTAGGGCTTTGTGCAGGGCTTGCCTGTCTTGTGGTGTCCATCACTGTCTGTGTACCCTGCATCTTCCCCCCATGTCAATCCCCAGCAGCCTGGAGCCTCAGTATTAGATCTGGGATCTTGCTGTGTAGTGCTATCAGTGGGCAAGAGCTTTTACTGTTCCTGACAACCTCTGTTGTGAGGTGGGGGATGGCAACCCTTCCACTGCTGCACTGGAAAACTCAACTCCATTGGTCGAACAGAGCCTCTAAACCTGCAAATGTACAGATGCCTTGGCAAAGCAGCTCTGCAAACCCTGTAGTGGTCAGGGAGCAACCATCCTGTGTGGTCAGGAGGTGGCTGCAGTGCTTGTGGGGCATTGCCATAAGCCTGAAAATTATGTAGAAGGGAGTATCAGGGCTTTGCAATGTGGGAAGTCACAAAGGCTGCCCAAGCTGACAACCAGTGGAATCTCAGTTCAAGCAGTAGTTAGCAGCAGGGGGGACAGGCCCTGGCAGAAAAAATGTCTTTGGGAAACAAACAGCTAGTCTGGGAGGACAGAGCTGTTGAAATCTTGGAATCACAGATTTCAAAAGATCTTTTGTAGACTCACACTTTATGAATACTCATCAGCTGAGAATGGATTTTCTACAGATAGGAATGGGGAAAGAAGTGTCGCAGTGGCAGTCAATGGGTGAAAGCAGCATGCCTGTCTGCCAACGTGCTGAAATGTCCCAACATCTCATATGAAGCAGAGTCTCCCATGACCCTGGACTTTGGCTCTGGATTGCCCTTTGGAAATCCTGTGCAGAACAGCTAAATTTGTGCTTGTCCTTGATAGTTCTGGGGTTTCTCATCTTCCTGTATATAAGAAAGAGAAAGCCTAGAAAGATAGTCTAAGGTGGTGGTTAGGTTTTGGTAATACTGCAGCCTTCTTTCAGGAAGAAGATTTTCTATGGTGGTCTCAGATTCCCACGTTTACTTTTTACATTAATTGCATTTTCTTCTGAAATGAAAAATTGCTATCTTTAAGTACGGTTTAGAACTCATAGTATAGAGATGATACATTTCTTTGTATCCTCTCCTGTCAGAGAAACCTCATCAAGTCACAGTACCATAATTTATTATAATACTTTTACATTTTACCTTCTGATACAAAAACTATAGTGCTCTTCTCCTAACAGCCCTAATTTTCTGTGTTTTCCTCTCCTCGCTTCCATTTCAATGTTACAGATCATGACAGCAAAGGCATTCAATGTACCATACCATGATACAAAGCAAGTGTACAAGCAGAGTCTCAGAAATGCCAGCTCTGTCAAAACCATTTTTTGACCCCACTCATGCAACTGATTCTTTTCCCCACCACTATGGTTTCAAAATCTGTAATCTGTAGACACTGTCACTGTAAAAAGCAGGCTTTGCTATGTCAGAACGAAGAGCGGGTGGTCTCTCTGTAGCTCAGGCTGCGATTACCTTTCCTTATTAAGCTTGTGGTTCACTGAAATTGGTCCATCTGTGATGTACTTGTAGCTCTTGCTAGGTACTAACAGCTTTTGAAAATCAATGATAATTGAATGGGGAGAGAGGAGGAAGGTTGTCACACATAAAAACTCAATATTACAATTTTTGCATGTCTCTGGTGGCTACTGGATGGGATAGAGGGGGAAGATGATTTGCAGAAACAACTCCAGCAAGAGACCTAAACTTATGTTTTTCTGTTGTCTTAATTGAAAGCCAATGCACTGGTCTGTGTAAAGAGTGAAGTATAGTAGCCCTAGAGGAATGAATAAACCAAATAAACCCTTCCAAATTTCTGGCATGAGTTTTATAGTAACATGAAAATAGATTTTCCCAGAGTCAGGAGAATGAAAAATTGTAACAATCTTGCTTCATAATAATAGAGGTTAATTTACAGTCTTTTAACTGTCTTAGAATTCTTTTTCATTGTTTTTGTTTGTTTTGGTTTTTTGTATCTTGTGTTGTGTCACTAGCAAAATGTGACTGCTTTCAGCTTCGAACTTCTTAGTTTGATAATAGTCCAGGCAGTGTTGGAATTGGGGTGATTCTTCCTTTTTTATCTTCGAAAGCATTTAAGCACAACCAGGCACCAACCCATAGTAAAGCACCACCTCTTCTAATAACATGGCAGCATTTAATTTTTTAATTCAAAAGGCCAGTCATCCTCTTGCTTTCTCTGTTCAATAGGCAAAAAAAAAAAAAAAGGCTATTGGGCAGCATGAAGGTCTGAGAGGGCAGCTGGAGCACTTTTCAAAGTGAAAGTGCTGCCTTCAGACCTGCTAGGGACATTTGCTAAGGCAATTGCTGAGTCTTCCTCGTTTGGAGTGAGGCCTCAGCTCTTTCTTAATCCAAGTGGCTTGGCTGCACCTACACCACTGCTGCATGGTTTTACTTCTTTCTGCCCAAATCAACTGGCAGTTGCTTTTCTCTCCAGATGGTTCCTGTGGTTTATCATCACTTGCTGAGTGGGATACAGGCAAGATTACTCCGCACCCAGTTGTGTCTCCAGGGTACCCACAACACTCTGCAGGCATTCAGGAAATTACTAGTACTTCCACTGTTTCCCTAATGTAGGTCTTTCTGATGACAACAAAATTAATACCAAGAGCAGTCTTTTTTGGAGCACTTTTCCTGTGTAAGATTTGGAAGGTGTTTTGATGCAGCAGAAGATGTAACCTGTCCTGTTAGTATGTATTTGTGACAGCTAAAACTTTGAGTGTTCAGAGCTGAAATGAGTGACGTCTGGCTATGAAGAGGTTCAGGAGCTGTTTGTCCTGTGCTTTGCCAAACACACCTCCAGTCTTTCATTTTTCTTTGGGAGACAGTAGCTGAGGGTTACTCAGACAAGACTAAAGTGATGTTCAGAAGAGACATTCCAGAGGAACAGGCAAAAGTAGAAGCTCCCCCTCTCCTGGTAAGCTGTCACACCTGTACAGCATGACTCATCAGGGAGCTGCAGCAGGCACATAGCAGTTTGTTCATCTGTATCTCCTTGCAATCATGTAATCTTTAATGTCCTCTCCAGATTTTGCTGCCATCATTCATGATGTTGTCACTTGGAGACTCAGTGTTGCACAGTGCCCTCTCTTACTGCCACCTCCCATCCACTCCATGCCCATACCCCAGTCAGGAGGCACCTGTGTAAATAGAAAAGTGGGAGAGGCAGAACACATTCAGAAAGTTTGGTGCTGTCCTTTTGGTAACACAAAGAGGGAGGCAGCATCACACAAGTAGGCAGATCCCTAGCTGTGCTGAGTGCTGTACTTTGGGGTATGCATAGTTTCCTCACAGGTATTGCAGCGTCTAGATTGTATGGCTTCTTCAGGATGTCCTTTGCAGTCCTTGACCAGCTCAAGGTCTGAAAGCCTTGGCAGTTCCTCTTCCAAATAAAAAAATAAGGTTGCAAGAAAGCAATATGGCTGTACAGGATCCCAAATGCAGACAGTTCTGCAGGCTTTACAGGGAGACCTCTGTTCCTCATGCAGACCACTTGAGGGTTGCGCAAAAGACATTCTTCCTTTTCTACAGTGCACAACTGCCTTTAACCCTGAGTAAGGACTTGTGTGACATCTTCTTCACTGCCTTTTTTTTTACTTGTTCTTGTGTTGTTTATCTTTGCAACACCCAGTACTGGATAAATACCTGCCACTATTTCACGCAGTTTCTCCGTGAGTTCACATACCAGTTCATGACTACAGACATGGTGAGCAATGACTTCATTGGGAGACGTATTAGGAAAAGGGTTGTAAAGCACTGGTTTTTGAAACAAGGCAGTGCCTAAGTATGGAGAGCAGCTGCAAAGGTAAAGTGATTCCTATTTCCATGCCATCCTTCACTGAGCTGTTTATGTTGTCATTTGATGAGCATCTTGTTCTTTGAGGTACTGTGGTAATCTTGGGGTCAGCTTGGACCTTTCCTGTATTTTGGCTTAGATGATCTCCCAGAGCTCCCAAGAACACATTCATGAGGTAAAATGCCTAGCCTAGCAATCACCCCCTACTTTCTGTACAGCTGGCTTCCTCAAATTCCCTGGCCGGTGGCTATCCACGAATAAAACTGTCATGCCACTTCTACTCTGCCTTTAAATAAGTAGTTTCTGAAAATGAAGCAGTGTCACCTCCTCCAGTCCAGTAGGTGACAATGATGGAGTGGCCTGGTATGCCCACAGTGGCACTGAAATTGATTCATTACAAAGCATCATCTGTAAGACCCAGATTTTGATTAGTTAAACTGCTTGGCTGGCTAGTGATTAACGTGCCTGGAGGACGGAAATGTGTGTTTTCCAGAAGACAGAGAAGAGAATCTGTATTAAGTACAATCTGTGGCACACATCTAATTGTCAGAACAGTGACCAGAACAGATTTTAAGTAATTTTAAGGATTTTTAAGGTAAAGGATGGTTTAATGCTGCAGTGCTCTTTGTACTGCATACTCCTCTGTATTGCATGAGGAGCACACTGTTGATGCTGCAGGGCCATCCATGCAGGCTTGGAGTAAATGCAAACTTATATCTCTGAGTCATAGATCTTTATAATTTGGAGGCCAGTGGAGCCCATTCAGCCTGAGATCACGTGAGTGATGGCTGCTGGTAAACTTGCAGTTTTGCACCTCCAGCAGAGAGGCTTCACGGTGACCGGCAGTGTTGGGAAGTAATTTTTACTAGTCATATACTAGGGAATGTGAAGAACATTGCAAGAGTAAGTCCTAAGTTACTTAGGCAGACTTTTCTACTTGGTTTCTCAGAAAACGGAGCTTTTAATTTAAGGAAGTTTTCCTTGATGGAAAATCTCAGAGGAAGTATGTTGCTGGCACTGCCATCTGTCTCTTTTCCGGGGAAGTATATGTAATGAATGAGGAGGAATGCTTGCTGGCGACTAATAGCAAATTTACTCCTGCATTTGCCAATTCTGGTCCTAAAGCCCACTGGTCTGTAACTAAGCAGTGAATATAAGACGTAAATAAATAAATAAATAAATAAATAAATAAATGTCTGAACTAAAATATGAAAGATCATAACTTGCTACAATAATTTTTTTTAAAAAAATTGATCTAGAGACGTCTGTGACTCTAAAAGCTGTTTACGGAAGCTCTGTTTTTGGGGTGCTGGCACATCACAATGCAGACTGCTTGGGGTTGGCTGGGAGATGTGTTCCCTCCAACCCATCACCTGCCTTTGGGCCATAGGCACAACTTGGATCAGTAGTACACGTCTCTCCCTTTTGCTCCAGCTCTGGGCTGGATATTTGTGAGGAAAACAGGAAAAGGGGAAGGAGGGATAAAATAGCAAAATAATTTTTATTCAGACAAAAAATTGAAAGCTAATAGAAGGAAGTACTTTTTCACGTAATACACAATTAGCTTACGGAACTCACTGCCAAAGGATACAAATGAAGCCAAAGATTGCAGACCTGTTCAAGACAGGATTAGGCATAACATGAAAAGCAACATTAGCCAGATTCATAACAGTTAATACTTAAAAATAAACAAGAGATTTTGGAAAGAATATAAATCCTCAGGCATCAGGACAGAAGCCAAGTTCTAGCTAGCAAGATTTAGGTAGAAATTTTCCCTGGGGCCTGCTTCTTCTGTAACTGAGTACCTTGCACCTTCCTCTGAAGGAACTGATGCTGGCCACCATCAGAGAGGGGACATTGGGTGAACTGGGCCCTCATCCAGACATAGTCTGGCAAAAAACAATTTCCTTTATTTAAATAAATTCAAAATTAAATAGAAATGAAGCAAAAGCTTTGGGAAAGCAGAACAGGTTTTCTCCCTTCAGATTCTGGGAGCACAGAACAGAAATCAGCTTATCCGCACTCAAAAGCAGGAAACCTAATATCTAGCCTCACATGTTGATGTAATCTATTGAGTTCAGCAAGACCTAACCACATACATCTTTATGTATGAACATTAGCATGAGTCCGAGAGGCCACATCATCCTCTTCCACTCCTAACACTGGAGCCAATCAAAACCCTTTTTTATTTTTAATGCAGCAGTTTTAATTTTTAAAGCAATCTCAGTGGGACCTTCTGTGCAGGAGAGGAAGTGTGCCAGTTCTGCTAACACAGCAATAGGTTTGCCAAGACTAGGTTTCTCCTAGGACCTTCCGGAAAAATCTCGCTGAGCTGCAGCCCCTATAAAAGAACAGCATGTCAATGCAGTTGTCGTTAAATGTTCCTAGTGAAGAGTTAGGGAAGGGTTCCCATGTAGAGTACTAAGGCTCTGCAGAGGGGTCTGGACATACTGGACTGATGGGCCAAGGCCAGTGCTAATGAGTCCAAGTGTCAGGTCCTGTCTTCATGCCACAACAACCCCTGGCAGTGCTGGGGAGAGAGTGGCTGGGAAGCTGCCTGATGGGAAAGGACCTGGTGTGCTGATCAACAGCAGCCGAACATGAGCCAGCTGTGCCCAGGTGGCCAAGAACTCCAGTGGCATCCTGGCCTGGATCACCAATAGTGTGGCCAGCAGGACCAGGGCAGGGATTGTCCCTCTGTACTCGTCACTGGTGAGGGCTCACCTTGAGTCTTGTCTTCAGTTCTGGGCCCCTCACTACGAGAAAGACACTGACATGCTGGAGTGCGTCCAGAGAAGGCAGTGGAGATGGTGAAGGGTCTGGAGCAAAAGTACTGTGAGAAGCAGCTGAGGGAACTGAGGTTGTTCAGCCTGGAGGAGGCTGAGGGGTGACTTTACCACTCTTTAAACTCCCTCAAAGGAGGTTGTAGTCAGGTGGGGATTGACCTCTTCTCCCAGTCAACCAGAGACAGGATGAGAAGACATAGCCTCAACCTGCAGTAGGGGAAGTTCAGGCTGGACATCAGGAGGAATTTCTTAATGGAAGGGGTTGTTTAATATTGGAATGGACTGTCTGAGGACATGATGGAGTCCATCCTTGGATGTGTTCAAGAAATAACTGGACAGAGCACTCAGTTCTCTGGTCCTGTTGACAAGGTGGTCAGTCAAAAATTTGACTCCATGACCTTAGAGGTCTTTTTGGACATTATGATCCTGTGATTCTGTTTCAGATGGGAGAATATGGCTGCAGCAATGCAATGGGGAGGACAGGGAGAGGACAAAAGATGAATTTGGAGAAGGTAATGCGGTAGGCAAAGAGGAGACTGGGCCAGAAAAACAGTGGAGTTCAACCAACATTCAGATGCATCTTTTTCTATTGAATAGGCATGCACAAAAAAATGTATGTCTGTTTTAAAGAACAGTTCCCACTCATCTGGATAAACCTGTTGGAAGAAAGTTTTCTTAAAGGAGACAGCAAAAGACTAATCAATTTTGAAAACTTCCCTAGGCAGCATTCAGTGTCACCTCTGACAGAAAACAGTCCCCACAGAAAGCCACAGTTGGAGAAAATCAGGCCCTAGTAGCAGAAGCAGGCAGGTTTTCAGTCTTTGGAAAAGTCTGTCTTCATTTTATCAGGTTATTCTTTATTTCTGCAAGATTTGGCATTCTCTGATGCCAAAATTGAGCTAATTTTCATCTTCTGAACTTCAAAGCAATCTCTTGTTAAATCTGGAGAGAGAATGATATCAATACTAGAAACTTTTCTATTCTAAAATCAGTTTTGGAAATGGGTAAAGGAGGAAATAGAGGGTTTCTTCTTCATTTAGCATCACATAGGCTCAACAACATGAGTCTGGTAACTGGAAAACTGTCACTTCAATAAGAAAGTTCATTAAAGTGTCTGAAATAATTTCCTGTCTAGTGGCTGTTCTTGGGCCAGATGTGCCAGCAGAAAAATGACAAAGAAGCAAGAAATAAAAAGTGAGAGATATACCTATTTATAAATCAGACCAGCTGTAAGACTCAAAGAACCCCTGAGACCTCTGGAATGAGGAACATGAATTAAGAGCTCCCCATTTCCTCCTTCCCCTCTACCCTGAAAAATACACTGTGGAGTGTATTATGTCTTTCAGGAATAACTGGCTGGCTTTTATCTTCGGTTTTCTCCTTTTTTTCTTCCTTGAAAACTTTGGATTAAAGTCATTGCTTATTTCCTTGCTGAAAGTTACACTTTGGTTTCAAGTAGGTCAGTTAAAGTTTCATTGTCTCTTGGGTGACCATATCTGTGCAGATCTGTTAGAGCAGAGCTCGTGAAACAGTTATTTCTCCTGATTCACATTAAACAGATCTGGCAAATAATACATAATACAGGGAGAGAAGAGGAAGAAGAGAGCCTCTGAGGGGACAGTGAAAGAGGCAGGCCTCTGCTTGCAAGAAAACAGACTTGGGGAAACAGGTGTATTCCTAACAGTCCTTTGTGATCGTTCCTTTCCCACTTTGTTAGATTGCTTGAAGTGATAAAGGATATAGGGGTAATTAGCACAATGATCCATTTCCCAAAGAGAAAGCCAGAACTAAGGCACTCAGCCACACTCTTGGTCTTTGCTCAGGGTAACCAAGTGTTTTATCTGTCTCTGCTACTGACACTCTGTCTATCATGTCATATCTTACCTTTGTTTCTCTGCTGACTTTGTGTTGGAAGGACCATAGGGATGAGTCTTCATTTGTGTTACAGATGTTTCTCAAATGCAAAGTTTATTCTGGTATTTCAGTACAGCTGTAGTCCAGTAATTTTGTTGTTGTTGTTGTTTTTGCTGTTGTTTTTAAAGCCATAAAAAGAGCTCTTCTGCACATATCACTGTGGTCAAAGAGCCAAGCAGTTGTTAGGAAGCATACAAATTAGAATAGGAAAACTACAGGGAAAATGTCATAAAGACTTAATTCAAAATGGTGATGCACCCCAGTACTCTGATGTGCTGCGTCCTGCTTCATTTCATATTTAAAATAGCAGAGTAGAGTAGAAAGGGAATCAGCAATGAGTTAGAGGAATAGCAACAGCTTGGAATAACTCTTAGGGGTTTTCCTGAGTGAGGAGTTTGGTGCTGAAGTATTTGGGGGCAGCATGGGGAGACTGGTGATTTTAAAACTGACCTTGAGAGGATTGACAGGAGGTTCTGTTCTCTTTGTCCATTAGTAAAAAAAGGATGTTCTCATTGCTTGATGGACTAAAAGCTGATCAAGGTCAATCTTATACTGCTTGTAGTTAAAATGTGAAGCTTGTTGCCACAGAAAATCATAGTCTGAAACCAGAATGGTTGGATTAGATTTCCAAGCACGTAATTGTCAGAAAAGCACTGTAACTGTTTGGTGGAAACTCATTTTCTTCTTGGAAACATCAGTGTGGTAAAGGTACAAGCAGCAGTATCTGGCCAATTTCAAATCCTGCAGCAAAACAGGAATATAGGACAAGGTGATGTGCAGGTGAAGAGGAGGATTGGAGGATTGTGATGGCTCAGTCCAGGAAACAATGCAGTTGAGATTAGTCAGCAGAAGGAAATGCTTTAGCTAAGGAATGGATGGAGCCATTGGCTAATCTATCTGGTTATCAGAAACCAAGCTTTCTGGGGTCCTTCAGGCCAGTCGACAGCATCACGGGACAAAAATGGCAGCTTTCCAATGGCAACCAGCCAGCTGCTTCTGGGCAGACAGGAACGCACCGCAGCACTGCAGAGCTCTTTCACCTTCAGTCCCAGTGCACAAAGGCAGAAGGACCTTCTACCTCAAGTTGGTACGAGGTTTGTCATATCCCCACAGAGGAGAAAGTCCTCTGAAACTTGTAGGACAATGCACTGAACAAGAGAGGGATGGTGCGGAGGTGAGTAACAACAGCAGTAGCACCAGTCCTTCCTACAAGACTTCCTCCTGGGTCTGCCTTTTGCTGCCAAGCCTTACAGACTTATCTTCCTACATTTTCAACCACCTTGCAACTGCATAACTGCAGTGAAGGGGCAGGGACAGCACAGCCAGGGGTGAGCAGTGGTACTGTGGCTAGTGCACGTGCTGAGCTGATAACTCGGTGCAGGCTGCGGGACCCGCGTCATGGCTGATGAACATCCCAGAGAGCAGCCCCCGAGTTTGCTTCCAGTTAGTCCAGTCTCCTCTTGTAGATCTTCTCTGCAGGAAATGCAGTTCTCCTTAGAAGGTTATGTCCTGGCCCCAGGCTGATAAAAAATGAACGGATTTGCTCCTATCAACAGGTTCTGGGTGGATCTGGGCTAGGAACAGATGTAGCTAGACTTTCACTCTCCAGAAAGGGGAAAAAGGAAAAAAAAAAAAAAAGAAACACACAGCATGTTAAAACTTGAAACCTGATTCTTTACAGGTGGATTTGGATTAAAAATGCTCAGTGTTTCTCTGCACTACCAGACAAAGACCATCTGTAGCCCATATCAAACAGTCTAATTTGGATGTTGTAACAAGAGAATAGTTTTCTTTCAATATCATGCTTGTGTTTTTTAAATAATTTGTCAGATGAGCAGAGAAAACTTCCTGTATGCTTTGTTAACTCAGAGAATATATGATCCTGAAAAGTAAAGCAGAGAGACTATGAAGGACAAATTAAACATGATAAAGAAAGGCTTCTAACTAATCAGATCAAATTTTCAGAAGTAAACAGGCTAAGAACACTGAAAAGCAGTAAGACAGAAGCACAACCAATGTGTGATATGGAAGCTGACATGTTTTCACTTAAAAACTATAGCTGCAAAGCAAAATCAATTGCTTTTTTCTTTTCTCAATACTAATAGAGCAAGTAACACAAGAAATCAGTAACATTTTAGTTCTGGTTGGGATAAGACAAACTCCCCCAAGATCTATCCCAATTTACATTTGTAATTTTTGGTCTGCCTTCTCTATAGCCTTGAAATTCATTGGCCCTTTCAGGGATTCTTTTCCTTTAAGGAGGAACTAGGATACTCAAACTATCCTAGTACCAGTGCATGACTGTGTCAGCAGTAGAATTCACAGGTGAAGGCAAGCAAAGCCTTTTCTTTCTTCATCTACCCTGATCTTCAGCCCACATTTTTAACTTTCCTGCATTGTTGCTGTTCAGAGGCTTGAAGAAAGAAAACAATAAGGAAGTAAGACCCTTCACAGGCTGTTTTGTTTCAGTGTTTTGGGATTGATACCTGAGACCAGCTGTTTGCTCCATGGCCATGATTGGGTTCCCTGTTAGTTGATGTGCTGCTGCCCACATTGAGGTCTTGCTCTAGCTTGGCAATGTGAGAGTGATGTCCAGCTGAACTGTGTTTGTTGTGATTTCAGGAACAAAAGATGTTTCAGCCTACATGGTTTGGGGATGTGACAGTTTTTGCCTGTATTTCTGCATGATAGGGCTGTGGTGCATACAGAAGCCTGAATCTCTGGGCACTGGGCTCTTTCCCAGCTGGTGCTAACTAGTTTGCTCTCTTTCAGATGTTTTGCACATCTCCTTTGGGACAGTCTGAAGCCCTTGAAATAAGATGATTTATTCTCTTAACAGCCCTTTATGAGCAGCCTGAAAAGTTACTTTCCTGGTTTAGAGGTGAAAGGGCAGAAAAGCATGTGTTTATCCAATGTTGACTCCTAGCATGCTAATGAGGAAGCCAGTTGGTTTTCAGTACTCCTTGTAGCTGGTGGAGACATTCCCAGAATGTGATTTAGGGGGAGCACACCAGAGTGTCATTAGTCCTTCCCAGTGTATGGGTCTGTCTGCCTGGCCCATCTGTTGCGGCTCTGCCTGTTTACCCATCTGTGAGGAACAAGAATCAGGTGCAGACACAGAGATGTTTTGGTGGCCTTGCACAAAGATCTGCCATGGTCCATACAAAAGCTGGCTGTCCTTTTCCTCCTTCTCCTGATGCGGTGCCTAAGGAAATCACGCAAAGGTGCCAATGGCCAGAGATACTACCTGTCACATGAGTTTGCTTCTGAGGTCTTGGTCAGTCAGGAATGAAAGGGAGGAGGAAGGCTCCAGACCTGTTTTGTAAGTCCGGTGCGCTCTCCGTAGGACCTCGCACCATCAGTGGATGGAATAGGATTTTGGTCTCTTTGGATTTCCCTTCCACCCCATCCTTGTTCACATTTGTTCAGCTCTTTGAGGGTTCCTCCACAGAAGTTTATGAAAATAAGGAGGCAGGTGGAAGAAAGATACAGTTTCATCTGCTTCTGCTGCTTCCCAAGAGAAATTAGGTTGTCTCTTCCCAGCCACTTTTTCATCTGGTTTTAGCAGTACCTCATCTGTTGCGTATGGCAGAAAAATTTCCTCCTTTCCTTAAGACTTCAGTATTTTCAAGGAGACCGCACAGCCTAGAGTTTTGTGCACTAGAGGATATCAAGCCCAGATTCCATCTATGCTGAAGTAGATGCATGTAGTTACAAGGAGGGCTTTTTGTGGGCTTGTTAATGTGTTGGAAGAAGAAATTCCAATAGCAATCCCAGCGTAAGCCTTTGTATCTTCACAGGAGCTTTAGAAAAGGCTAGAGAGTCTGGATGTACTGTGGCTATAAAATGTTCCTAGATTCTTTACCTCCCTGCACTTTTCGGGTCACCACAGTGAGCTTGAAACTGCATGGAAATCAGAAGGAAGAGAAAGAAAGTAGAAAAGCTGTTAAGATGCTTCTCACTGCAATTTTTAATGCAGCCTCATTTTCAGAAAGGGCTGATGGGGGCAGTCTCAGCTAGTCGGGCTGGGTACTCACATACTCAGGTGCCCAAATTAATTGATCAGCTCGGATAGCCAAAAGAAGTGCTTGACGTCTAGGGCCTGCACGCCTTTGGCAGTGTGCCATCCATCTCATAAATCATTGTTCTTTCACTGGAAGCTGCCGACTACTACTGCCATGAGAAATTCCTGTTGTGCATGAATGTCTGATAAAAACTTAGAAGATTAACTAAACAGAAGTAATAAACACTTGCCAATACCTTTGATTTCAGTGAAAGCTGTTCATGCTCAACACGTATGAAAAAATATACTTTATGAGATCATTATTTAATTGAAGAAATATTCAAATAGAGACAGAGTCAAGGGCAAAGCTGAATTCTGGGATATGCTCAATAAAATCTTGCCAATTTAAATTTTTTTTTTTTTTTTTTTTTTTTTTTTTTTTTTTTTTTTTTTTTTTTTATGGTAATGTGCTGATTCTGAGGAATGAGGGAATTGATCCAGGCTCATGAGCTGGGAATTGGGAATTGCATGTGATATGTGATTCCACATGCTTAAATGTCCACCTGGAAGTGCGATCTTTCATTTAAGAAAAGTTTTGCAGACATTATATTTAGTAGGCAGGAAACCAAACATTTGAGTTTAAGCACTCCAAGGGACAAAAATAGCAGTCATACATGAAGGATCTGAAGATCTGTAAGTCTTGGGATCCATAAGCACTCTTCTCTTTCCCATATATGTGTTTTCCTTTTCAGGGTTTGCTGACCCTTCAAAACAGAAATATTTAGAACACTGAAATCTGTTTAACAACTTGGCTGTAAGCTTTGTGGCTGAACATGCTCTTTAGAAAGTGAAAAACCGTAATTGTGGACATACTGTAATGGTCAGATATACATTTTCTACTTTTTTCCTTATGTTTTTACATAAGTGTCTTTCCTATAATTCTATGAGCTAATAATCTCTTAAAGTATATAATTTGCCTTGGACTCTCTCACTCTCCATTGCCAGAATGCAAGCCACCAACTGCAAAATTTCACTTGATTTGCTTGATCTGAATCTTTGAAATCCCACTTTTTTGAGATCACTGCAAAATAGTTGTGGGTGATAAACTCAATCTGCATTCATGCTCGTTCACCCTAAGTGTTACTTTTATTGTAAGTTTAAAAGAATTATGGAGAAGACGATCTAACAAAATGACATTGTATCATAGCTGGAGAGGGGCTGAAGGAGCATTACTAGGCTGCACTGTGTGAAAGCACAGGCTGAACCAGCACATGATTTGATCAGGCAGTGAAATCAGCTCCATGGGTAGCTGGCATGGAGCTGGAGCAGAGCACAAAACCTGGCACTGAGCTGGATGTGTTTTAGCAGGAGGGGCAGGAAGGATTGGCATGTCTGGGAAATTTCTGTCCTTGATGAGCAGGGCTGGCATTGCTGCACAGTCAGAGGATGCTCCCACAAGCTCTGCTGACTGTAGCTTGGCACTGAACATAGCACGAGTAGGTGACCTGAGTTTCTACAGATCTGCTCACCAAAGTTTGACTCTGGACAGGGCTTTTCAAGACATTTCAAAGCCTGTGAAACTGAGACTCAGCCTACCACTGGGTATTCCTTGTACACCTTTTGGGAAGGTATCTATGTATCTTGCATCGAGGTAGTGCTTTAAGCAGCCTGTCCAGGTTTTGGATAGGGTTGAAGCCCAAAGTTTTATTAAGTTTATTATTTAACAGACTAAGAAAGGGGGGTTCTTTCTTCGGCTTCCTTACCTCATTGCTTTAATTAGCTCAGATAATTGCCTCATATCTTTTGAGCTCTATTACTTGGTAATTTCCTCTCATAATATATCTGTCACTCTCTAGTCTCTACTGAAAATCCAGAAAGGCCTAGGTAAGTGCTAGGGGGGAAAAAAAGATACACAGAAAAGCTGAATCTCCAATTTTGAATCCAAAGCAATAAGCTCTAAAATGCCTTTTTTCAGATTAAGTAGCTGAACTGAGACTTTTCTTTGTGACCCTTTATTTAATACCAAGGACATGTTCTGTATCAAGATATAACCAGACCTGTCTCAAGAGGGCAGTCAGTCTAGGAGATGAGCCAGGCACACCAGAACATGCAGGGGATGCAATTACTGATGGGTCTGGTTACTGTGTCAAGCCTGCTCCCACACATGAATAGTCTCCCAGCCTCTCTTCCAAGACCAGATTACTCACTTCTCCTTCCTTCCAGACAGACACATACCTGCCGCAGGGAAAGAGGACAGCCCTCTTCATGCTGGTTACAGGGAAGTTGTCCCTTTGCCATCCCAGCACACCTCTGGCTGCTGCACACCTGACTGGTGGGTGAGAGCAGGCCAGCATTTGTCAAGGTGTGGTGCTGCTGGAGCCCACCGACAGCCCTCCTGTCCTTGCCTCCTGTAGGGCCAGGGCTGTGAGGGCAGGCAGTGGGATAGGGAGAGGAAAGGGGAGTGGCTTCAGCTGGTGAAGGGCTGTGGGGATGACTATAGGGAAAATCGTGACAAGAAACAGAGACAGAATGGACTGCTATGACATTGCTTAAAATAAACTATCAGGTAGAGGGTAAAAGGATCTGAAAACAGAGGGGTAAGTGTTGTGCTCTGTAGGTCCAATGTTGCAGCAATGAGGGCCAGACTTGGACTTCAGCTCTGTGCAGAGTCAGGAGTATAATTTTAGGCAGCCATGATTCTTTTTGAGACTGGAAACAGTCTAGTTAGCAAATTTCAGGCAGTGATACCGTCAAAGATGAAACCCTGAAATTTGCTTTTTCCTATTTTATCTCAAAGTGATAATTTCTTCCATTTCTTTTTCAATGGGACACACTCCACCAGATCACACTGAATATGTGTGAAAGATGGGAGTTAATGAATGGCATCCTGTTCTCCCTCATTAGTAAAATGTGTCTGCTATTGACTTTGGGCCAAACACTGATCTCAGTTACAAGACAACAGACTCCTAATTCTAGTAGGAGTTCATACTGTTGCCATTTAAATTCAGAATTTAGGAAGAGACTGCTGATCTTTTCAGTACCTCCAGTTTTGGACTCCCTAATTCAAGGCAGCTTCAAGGTAGGATGAGTTCAGTTTCTCATGTTAGTCTAACCAAAACCAGCAGTATGCCATAGGAAAATGTGTCTATCTTTTATCTTAGGAGAACAGCTTTCTGACTATCTCAGCTACTAAAGCAATGAGGGGGGGGGCATTTTTTGATAGCATTTCTTGAAAAATTGGTATTGCTTTTCAGACAGAGGTAATGATGTCCATGACACAAACAACATATACTGCACCTCTCTGATAAATGTGCACAAGATATGCACCAGAGAAAAGCTGCATATGTTGACAATATACCTAAAAGATTCCTATAATTATTCAGTTCAAAGCTTTATATCTTCTATTTTTCCCAATTTTCTTGTAGTGTATTTCATCATAATTTAAAGCAAATTCATAAACAAAATTGTTTCCTTGCAGCAAAAACTGTGACTGTCTTCCCTTTTTTTCAAGAAAGTAGAGAAATAAATATTGATCCAACTCCTTTTCCAAATTGCTTACTTTCAAATCCTTTCTAAAATATTAAACAATCTCCTTCTTCATAACTGCTGTCCATTGATTTCTTGAAGCTTTTCTCTTTTGCTTTGATTGCTAGTTAGGAAATAAAACTTAGGAACTGAAAAATTGTTCCTCGTGCTTCTGGAAGCACAAAATTGTTTAATATGTTCATCAGGCTCCGTGAGCTTGTTTCTAGTTTGGCAAAATATATGGAAGGGTTTTTTTCATTTAATTTGTTCTAGCATCGTCTCTTAATGGATATCTCTTTGATATCCACATTTCTTCTGATCAGCATGAGTAATGAAGGGAAGATCGTATGCCACAGTAAATTTCTGCAAGACCACACAAAACTAACAGACCAAAGCAAGGAGAAAAAATAGAAGTTAAGAAAATGTATTTCATATTATTTGTAGCTTATCATCTGTGAATTAATTTTTCCATTAGTCAACTCTTTAATCAGATCTATCATCCACTGATTTAAACTTATCTTTCCCACATGTGAGTGTTTTAATCTAGTCTTTGTTTCATCCCTAACTAAAAAGGAAAATTTTCATCTAGATGCTCAAATTCACTCATTTTCATGCCAGCACTGTCTCAAACTATTTATTTTGAAGAGCTGCTTCTAGCATTAAAAGCATTAAAGAAAACTTCTCCAAGGACCACTTTTCATTGGTGCATGTAAATAAAGGCAGAAGAATCGTACAAAAACATCTGAGAGAAGATCTTTCAGTCTCCCTTCCCCCTCCCTCAGTGGCATCAGTTTCTTATTTCATTCAAGTCATAAGTGACTTTGGCAGATAAATTCTCCTGAACTGTTTGCCCTTTTGTCTCAAAGCAGACTCCTTGCACAGCAAAATGCAATTTCATCCCATTCAGTGAGTTTCATAAAGGCCATGGAAATTAATGGCATCCAGAGGTCAATTCTACAGCACTGTGAGAGTAAGAGATTGCACAAGCCACATAACTTAGCTCACCACTGGCATATTACCAACACAGGGCTTTTGTTACCTCCATGGTATGGCTGCTGCCGGTAACAAAATGCATGGCTTTGGTGGAACGAAGCAACGTTGAGTAAGTGCAGGAAGACAGCAGTGTCTGCCACAGCACAATCTATGTCCTGCTGACCAAGGCTAAATAAGACACACAGCTGACGTAGGCCTCTGATACACCAGGAAAGTTGAAAAAGACATGAAGTCAGCTTTGCTTGGCTGTAAGAGAATCACCCTGAAGAAAGAAAAATCATTGTTTTGCCCTGACATACACAAACTTTGACTTGTCTTCACTGACCTTGAAGTATTTTCCTGCAAGGAAATGCATCCTGTAAAATACAGGCTTAGGCTAAAAGTGATGCTCTTAACTTATGTTTACCGAGATCTTTGTGCCAGGAAGCTTGCTGAGATTCTGCAGTTTGCAGAGTGGTAAGGAAGGCTGCAGGAGAGGGCTAACAGCAGAAATGGAAGAGGCACCACTCCCCAAAAGCAGCTCCCACAAGTCTCAGGGGCAGCCTTGTGCCGACAGCAGCAGGTGTGGCAGCACAGAGATGTGATGTCTGGGCACAGCCACAAGGCTGCCACACACTGGCATCCTAGTCCTTTCCCCCACACTCTTCAACTCCGGAGAAAATCAACTACCTTTGCCTCCTTAAAAGGTTCAACCTTCTCTCAAGATTTGTAAGAGTAAAAAAATGCCACTACTAAAACCTTTTTTCTTTCACAGGCTGGTAATGTCCTCCTTGCAGTTCATTCAATCTGCAACATTATTTGGTATAGCAGCCAAGAAAGCTTTGATAATAATATTTACAGGCAGTTTGCAATGGATTGCACTGTTTTCCTGGCTATGGTAAAAAGCTGAATTAGTGCAACCAGCCCACAACATAGAAAGAATCCCTTCAACATTTGATTTCCTTCTTCAAGCTACATTTTAGCTTTCACTCTAAATGAAAAAAGGGAAAGTCTAACTGTTTGGATTACAGTACAAGATAAGCTCAAAGGCTTATCACAAAACCATAAAAATACCTAGTGAATTATTTTTTATATATATCCTGCTGTTCTAAACTAAACACAGAGTTTTAAAGATTGGCTTAGGGTTTTTAAATAGCTCAGACTATTTATCTTGTTGGTTTAACTCATATTAGAAGACAATATTTTTTTTAAAAAGCCTACATCCTCAGTATCCTCAGGAGAGCCCCACTGCTGTCTCTGTCAAGCATTCATTCACGAGGTTGGCCCTGAACACTTGGTGGCTTCCCTTTTGTGCAAGGGAATTTGTGCAAAATTTCGGTCCTATGCTCGAGACTTTCAGGAGCTTCTCACTCTCCTTCCATCCTTAGATTGGTACACCTGCAGAATAACTGTAATATGTGAAACATATTCTGCTTTATTGTGTAAAGAACATGTAGTTTTGCTGGGCTCAGGTATTCTATTCTCTTCCAGTCTTTGGATTATCTTTACAGGATTTGTTAAATTGCTGGCTGAAACTCATGGAATAATGCTATCTGACAAACAATGTGATGACAGAAATCCCCAGGGTCTCTCCTGCAGGGTGGTGGATGGCAGTTTCCTGAGTCACCTGCAAGAGGCAGTGACACATTTGATACTCAGGGTTCCCATTAGCACAGATTTCTTTCTTAAATGTACACCTCATGGCACTATAAAATGGGTGTGGCAGTTGAGAAACCATAACAGTTCAGCTGTAGACTGAAAGAAGATTCAAAGACAAACCCCCCAAAACACTAACTCATGAAAATATACTTTCATTTTGATACAAAATGACTCAAAAAATTGTGAGCAAATTGAGTTCTTGAAAGGTAGGGTAGGTCAAGGTAGGGTACCACATTCACTAACAGTTTTCTGTAAGGAATTTGAAAGATCAGCCCCAATCTGCAGAAGGGTGAGCCTCAGTCTTTCCTGTGGGCCCCCTTCAGGTACTGAAAGGCCACAGTTAGGTCACCCTGAAGCCTTCTCTTCTCCAGGCTGAGAAAACACAGTTCTTTCAGCTTTTCCTTGTACACAAGAGGCTCCATACCAGCAAAGAATCCCTTCTAAAGCTGAAGAGCAAGGACCAACAATAGGACTGCCTTAGCAACTTGCTTTGTGCTGGAAAGGCAGTTGCCACGTCTAAACAGGGCAATTCTTTTGACTGTGTGGCTGCATGCACTCTTGCCACATCTCCTCCCTTAGCTGGACAAAAATCTTTGCTTTCTGTAGAAACTATGATGTTCATCTGGACTGCATGTTCTCCTTCACTCAGAGCCTGTTTTGCCCTGATCAGGCTGCTGAACCATTTTCTCATTCCTATGAATCCATCCTTTCTGCAGGTCTGTATCTGCATGAATACATGAGTATGAAAGTAGCTCAATTAGCACAGCAATTGCGTGTAATCTGTTAGCATTTCATTATAAATCTGATTTTGACAGATTTATAACCAGATTGTAGAAATTAACTGCTGGAGGAAATGTGCCATTTATTCTCAACAAGAACACATTTTATTTTTCTGCATGGTTGTTACTTGTCTGTTTTGTAGAGGCTGGAAAAATAACGTTATGCTTGTTTTCATGTATTTCTTTTCAAGTGAAAGAAACTTCAACCTTTTCATAAACATTTAGAAACTGTTTGGTACAGTAAAATGTTTATTGGGTAGTCCTCTCTGATGTTTCTTGAGAACAAGAACTGATTAAATGGCATTGCTATATTAGCACATTAAAATACAGCTTAACTGTAGAAACAACAGCTGAATAAAATAGGGTTAGCAGGTGAAAAAAATAATATCAGAACAAATAGTGTCATTGATAGAAAGAAGGCAATCCTTTTTATTGCAACAGATGTACTACTGTTCATTTTTTTAAAAGCCCCAATTGTCAGCAGATATAAGGGACAGCATTCCACTGCCCTTGCAGTGGAAGTTTCTGAAGTTTTGCTGCAAAGCTTTGTCAGTGAGCCCAAGGTGCACTACTGCACACCTTTTACTGCAGACAATGAAAGAAGTTGCAGGAGTGAGGGCAGGGAAAAGAGAGCAGTCTCTCAGGACTGGTCTGGGTGTAAGAACTTGCTTCTCTGCACTCACAGCTGTCATTTGCAGCAGTTCACAGAGGTCCTGGGCAGGGTTCATTGAGGACACCGAGCTGGTGCCTGCTAATGTGACTGCTCCTGACACATCACGCAATCCTTGGAAGCCTGTCGGAGTCAGGCCCACTGGGACTACACTACACAGTTATGAAAAAAATTCTTTCAGGCTAGGCAACCTGAAATCTTTCTGCTTTGCCCTACTAGGCATGTTTTCTAGGCCATTCTTGTTTGTCTTTTTACTGTCACAAGTATGATTTCTCTAAGTGCCACTTCACACACACTCATTCTCAAGCAGCACTATAAACAGTGACAATTTCATACCTCCAGGCAGGAAATTAGGGAGGGAAATGAGAAAAGGCTCCCTTGCTACAGAAAGCTCTTTCTTTGATAGGAATTCTAAGTGCTTTGACAGTTTGCAATGAAAGGACCCTGCTTACAGAGTCCAAAGGATCTTCTTATAAGCAAGGCATAACCTAATAATGTCTCTCTCCACCACTGTTCTCTGGAGAGAGAAAATCCAAACAGGGAAGTGGTAACTGTATTTTTCAGAAACAATGGGTCCCATGGCTTTCCAGGTGGAAAGCACAGTCAAAATTTCCCTCTGCCCCCATCCAGAGAGCATTGTTCTCCGTGGTCTCAGTGAGCAACTCCCAAAGAGGGCAGGAGGCTGGATCCGCTAGCAGAATCTGCCTAAGAGACCCAACAGTCTGAGATTTTATCATACCTTTTTCCAGGGGGATTGACACATTTCAAATTAAGGAATAATTCTTAACAGCAAGAGAATAAAGTCTGTCTTCTTGTCTACAGGCTATATTTTAAAACTTTGTTTTGATTTGTACAGGAAATGTAAAATTAAAAAAAGAAAAAAGAAAAAATTGAAGGCCTTGGAAATTTCTGGTGGGATACAAATATCCAAGTAAACTGACAAATAAGTTCAGCGCATTAGGAAGGAAGCTGTCATTGATAAGCATTCTTGTTCTTTGCTTGTGTTCATACCTGCTTGTCTATTGGGAATCCTTTCTACTAATGCTTTCTTATCAAAGGTATCAAGGAGATATTTGGCAACCTGTGAGCAACCCTTTGGGTCTTCTAGAGAAGATGCTTTTGCTGTATCTTTAACTCAGAACTGAAGGCTTATTTCTGTACTAGTCTGTGTCAGAGCTTGTCACAAGGACTACCATTATGTCTTAAAAGCTAATCTCTGCTACTGTGCTCTTCCCCACTACCCAGGGATCTCAGGCTGACTAAAGAGATTGAGCTTCAAGTGCGTCAGATTTAGCGCATCCCTTTCATGACTCACATTTCCAGAACATTCCTCTCATGGCCACCTCCATGAAGCAGAAGGCCACAAGGAAAGCAACAGATAGTCTTCTGTGCTTTGAGGATGGGGCATGGGGATGGAACATGTCCTTAATGACTCTGAAGATGTGCTTCAAAATCAACGAAAGCTTGTTTCATTGTGGAATTAGTAACCTACATGGTTTTCACTGCAGACTATGCAGTAGGAGACAGATTAATGGGTGCCTAAGAATCCTGGTCTGGACATCTAAAATTATTCAAGGAAAGGTTGCAGACACAGTCTGCTCTTGCAGATTTATTTAACATGAGGTATTTCAGTGGGCAAGTCTTGCTTTCAACAAGGCTAAACTTTTAAGGCACTGTGCTGAAATCCATTCTCCTTCAGAAAAAACTTACAAAGACACAGGAGAAAACATGGAAGTGAATGTGACAATAAATTAAGCAGATGCTTGAGTGCAATCTCAAATTTGTGTGGGCTTATTGCCTTACTTTTGGGTATATTCTTGCTGCAGTGCTTTCCTGAAAGACGATTCATGACAGGGATTATCATGTTGAATTTATATGAAACATAATTTGTAGTAAAAAGCTTTCATGCTTTCTTTCATAAGCTGCTAAATAGTCTTTATTATTCCTGCTTCTCTGAGTAGGTAGAACTAAAGAGGTAAAGACATTTTGCACTGATCTGCACAAATATAATTGGTTACTTGAAATTAATAAGAAAAATCTGTCAGAGGAAAGAGGAACAAGAATAGATTTTGACTGACTGTGTTATAATGGAATGAAATTATTTCAGCACTCAATCCATAAGGAGATAGTTATGTCAGTATCACTATATACCCATTAGGGCAAACTTGATGGTACCAGATGGAATCTGTAATACCACCCTCTACCACAGTAACTTTCAGGAGTAGTAAGACAGCACTGCTACCTGAGCTGAATCTAACTGCAGCTAATCAGACCTAGATTTTCTCACATTATTTATTTCAGTAAATTGAATATTGGTTACAGCACAAGTGAACTAAATGATCAACCCTCACAGAAAACATCATATGAGGACTGGACCAGAGGAAAAAAAATTCAGAGTTTGCGTCCCCAGGCAGGGAAAGCAGTGTTAGTACAGCAGTACTTGCTGTCTCATTTCTCAGGAAGCTTGCTGCCTTGCCAAATCTGCAGTTGGATTTGGGTAGCTGGCAGGGCCTTAAGATAATGTTCAGATTCCCTCTGGACATTTTCCTGAAGGACAGCAATCTGTCTTCATAATCTTCATAGTCTTTGTGTGTTTGTCCTTTCAGTTCTGTCAAGGTTCTTTTCTCCTACTTTTTAAGTGAAAAGTCTTATTGAGGTATGGTGGGTATGCTCTACCTTTGGGTATGGTGGTTTGCTCTACACAGAAATGATGCTGTTTGGATTAGGGTGCCCACGACCCTGCTTTGCAGAACCAGGACATCTGGGACTTAGAAAAGAGCCTGAGTTCTCTGCTTTAGTGTCTTGAGTCCAGTCCTCCTGCCAGCAGTTTGATTTCCATATAGATCCAATTAGTCACCTCTTCAGGCTGCAATGCAGCTGCAGATTTTTGCAATAGCACCTTTCTTATTGATTAGACAGGCTGATCAGAACAATGGGAAAACATGATCTGCCCGGTGATTTGGTGCAGTTGCTTCTGCTGAGGTTGGTGAGTATGCCTTGGCACTTGGCAGAAGATGGCTTTTCACCTGTTCAACAGTTGTTTTCTCTTCTGAGTGCAATGGCTCCTTTGGAAGCAGGACTAACAGAGGAGGAACTGGAGTACCAAGGCAGCTCCTGCTTTGTGAAAATCCACCTCCACTCTAAGTCTCCTTTTCAGTTTTGGTGGTCTCCTCTGCATCTGCCCTGGTGGTCAGCAGCCTGAAGAGACCTTTCAGAGCTCTGTGGAAGAGCTGTGAGACACACAGGAGTAAGACACACATGATGAAACACCTCCTAACAAATGTATTAATGATTGTTTAGCATGGGTTCAGCCCATTACTCAGCCCATTACTTTGAGTCCAGTGAGTTCTGTACCTTACTTTGCTGCAGAACAAGCATGGAAAAGAGGTCTTCTGGCCTCCAAAACAAGGTGAGCCAGGAATCCTTTCCTACAGTTTAGGTGGCCACTCAGGTTTTTCTGCATGGTGGGATGTTCTCCAGTACAGCAAAGGACTCCACATTGGATAACATTCATTGTATCATAACATTTGCATTCAGCTCCTTGTCTGCTGTCTGCTTTAATCTAAGGTCTCCAAGTTTTTCAGACCCTCCCACCCATTCCTGGCATTTGCAAGGTTGTCTCTCAATAGAAAAAGCACTTCCTTTTCTGGCTGTCAGTTTAGCATTCCTGAGCTTAGACCTGTTTTTCCTGCTTTGGTCCAATCTATGCATATTTCCTCCTCACCTGCTTTCTCCTCTTTTCCTTCTATCCTTTCCTACCACACACACATTTTTCTGTTTGGGATGCTCTGGTCTGTCACTGCCTTGTGTTTCTCCATTCATGTCTCCATTCACCAGGTGGGGAATGTTTCCTAAGGTCTCTTACAGACTTTTTGCTTATCACACCACCCTCAAGGGAAAGCTGACATCTTTCATGGCAGTGAAAAAATATGCCTTGTCTCAAAGCTCAGTTTCAACTGAGGTCTTTCCATTCACTAGTATTCTTCCACCACCTGTGTTTTTCACCCTTCTTCTGAAAACTTTCTTTCACAAGCAATAATTGCATTTGCTCACTAACAACTTGTGGACCTTGTGTGTCTGTGCCCATGCTTTCTGCCATCTCAAAGTCAAATGAAGCAAACAAAACTGTTCTTGATCGGCAGTGTTTAGTATGTGTCACCTCTTGACCCTGTGTGGTGAGCCAGATGCTGTGCAGGTCTCGCAGTCGCGCGCCTGCCAACTGGGTCAGTCCGTTGGCCTATCGGGGAGGAAGCGATTGGGTGGTGCAGCAAGCTGAAGCGTCTGTGCTTTGTTTTTCTTCCCTTTTTTATTTTTTTTTCTTCACTTTGCTTTGCTAAGGTTGGATTTGTGAAAGGAAACCACCACTCAGTCCATGTCATAGGGGGAAGAGAGACATGCTGCCTTGGTTCAGCAAGAGTTTATGTGCTCTCAATCTTTACTGAAGTTTCTATCTTGCAGGCCCGGCGATTTCCTGTTTCCTTCTTGCTGGCCCTGATCTTCATAGAGATAGTGCCAAAGTGAGAAAGTACTGTCTTAGGGCCAGAGAACAATTCCACTAACTTGTAAGCATTCAATTCCAGCTGCTGGCTGAACAGATCCTCCTCTCTGTGGAGGTCCTAGGAATCTGTTACATGGCATGTTATTTGTGAAAAGAGAAGCTGAAAAAAAAATGGATTGAACAGCCAGTTTAGGGTATTAAATCACAAAAACAATGTGAAAAATTCTGAGCAGCTCCATGAAATAGACTGTAAATGACTCATATAGAGACTTGCTTGTTTTGGAGGGTTTTTTTCTCTGGTGTTTATCTGTTGGTATTGGTAGTTTTTTTAAATCCTTGGTGTGTTCACAGCTACATGAATGCAGTTCCAGATTGGGAATTAAGTATGAAGGACTGTATGAAATACATCTTTTTACTCACCTGAAATGTGTGAAATGGAAAGTCCTGTCTCTTCAGAAAGGGACTAATTTTTGATTGCTCTCAGGTCTTGGCTTGTCTTCTCCTTGAAAGTACCCATAGAACTTCTGCTGCCCACAGTTACGCTGGAACCAGCAGCTTTCCTCATTTACTGCAGTACAGAAATGCCAAGGTTTTCTGTACTGTAAGTACCCTGCAAGTTGGATTTATCAGGGAAGTCAGAGTGAGTTGAAGAGGCTCAGTACTCAGGGGGAAGAAAATGTAGATGGTTTCATGGAGATACAGAGAAAGTGCTACATCCAAGGTTACACAGAAAATCAATGGACCCTACAGATCAGGGATGTTCATCAGTAAAATGCACCTCAGCAAGTCAAGAGGGAGCTGGACTGTGCTTACAGAGAAATTAATGAGCTTCAAGTTTAGGAATATGAATTAATAAAACTGCCTTTCAACTGGGAGCAGACACTCTGTAGCCCCAAAGCTTGTTTGTGTGCACTCCCACCCCACCTCTTTCTCTCCCTTGGTCCTACTTCACTCCATGCAAGTCCCTTTCTGTCCACCAGCATGAGCCACAGGTCACAAAAGGAGAGTGGAAATGTGTCCATCTGCAGTCCAATCAGGTGACATATTTACCTCCAGTAAGTGGTCTTCCAGTGAGAATAGCAAACTTCCCTGTGTGCTGCAGATGCCACTTTGCCTCCATTGAGTCATAAGCGTCTCACTTGCTACCTTGCATGACTTTGAGTGTGTCCTCTGATTTTACACCACCTTTGCAGAAACTCAGTTCAAAGAGGCATGGATACTATTCTGTTTAGGTTGCAAAGCTCTTCCCTCTTCCTCTGAATTGAGTAAGAGATCCCTTAGGGCTCCTCTCAGTGGACTCTCTCATCTGTGCAGGGTCTGGGAGTCGGTGCTGTAGCCACTAAACATTAGAGTGTTTTTTGGGAAGCAAGAGAGAGAAAGAGAATGCATTTTTCTGTTTCAGACCAGAAAAAACGGGTCAGAGATTCCCCAGGTAAGAACAGAATTACATGAAGTTTTGGCTGCTTGACATGAAATGAACCTAAGATAGTTTACAACAGTAATTCACCTTTTAGAGAACTGCTTTTGTAAAATAGAATAGCTTTTATTTTTCTTCTTGTTAATGTCTTCAGGCAATTCCCATGGATGGGAGCCGATCTCACTGGTTTTGAGTGTCATGTGAATATTTGCTTTACATGTAGTGACCTTGTTCACACTGCCTGCAGTTGCTTTTTTAAATATGATGTTTCTGTCTTCAGGGAAGGGAGAGAGGAAGGTAGACTAGGGCCGTGTTTTCAGATATTCTTTCATGCATGATATTTTGAAACTGTAATTTACCTGTAATGTGTGTAACTTCGTCCTTGCAGTAAGCTAAGTGTTTGGTATAGGACTCTAGAGCAAGCCAGCTTTTCTCTCTTGTGCTTGCATAGCTGAAGAAAAGATTACAAAAAACAAAGTAGGTACAAATTTGGACTAGGTGGAGAAGTAACAATGCACGGATACATATTCCACAGCTGTGTGCTTTACCTCATTATTGCTGGTCATTCCCAGTAAACATCTTCCAGGACCGTATCTGGTAGAGATGTATGGAAAAGCCATATTTTCAGGCTAGTTACGGACTGTATGAAATGGACTCTGATGAACACCTGCTCCCAAACACCACATTTCTTCCGTTATGTGGCTTTAAGTGAAACCCAAACCCGAAGTTAGTGTTTCTTATATTTAATTGGCAAAGTAAGCTTACAGTGCGTACACTAAACACTGGCCATATGCCATAAAACTATGCATACTTTGCAAAGAAAAACTAATATCAGAACTAACTCCCCACAGACTTTTTTCCTCCCCTCAACCCATTACAAAGCTCAGGCAGACAGGGACTGTGGTGCCAGCAGATCAGTAATGCAGAGAAAAATCTTGTGAAAGATTTACACAGCAGTTTTAAACACATGATGCCCCAAACATGGGTACAGATGCTCCTCACAAATACGTGTGAAGCGCTTGCCTCATGAGATTTCTCTGAGACCTGCAGATTATTCCCACCTCTAGTAATCAGTTCAGGGCAATTGCTGCTCTCCAGATCTCACTTATATCAGACAAGAGATCACTGTTAACTTTGAAAGTCCATGGTTCTGGTTTTGATTGAGCTTCTGCTTAAAGAGAAAGCAAGGAAGTGAGATTATGGAAACAATTACAGATATTTACAAGTCCACTTGTTACTGTATCCTCCTTCATTATTCAATTTAAAACATTACATTAGCCAGCAGGGTAGCAAAATGGTGGGGTTGGTTTGGGGTTTTGTTGTTTTTTTCCAAAAATGTTGCAGACAATATTGCTTTTCTTTCCCCTTCCAAATTAATGCACTAGCTTTCTGACCTCAGGAATATCCCCAGAGCATTTGGCTCGCAGGTTGAATTGTGTCCTTTAACTTTATTAAAGGGTGGATAGGTTATCAGCAGTGATAAGCTTAATATTGTTTGCGTATTGAGACTCACAAATGATTCAAAGTATGCATTAACTGTACAGATGGAATTTGTTCACCCACATTGTTACATCCTAGGACACGGTATGACAGAGTCATGTCAGGCATCTCCTTTATCATAATAATCCAGGCTCCTTTCAGAACAGCAGAGAAAGGCTCTTCTACAATGCAAATCTCCCCATCCTAAGGGAGGGGAGATCCTCAAGGATGGTGGTCAGGTCTCTGACATCAAACATAGAGGACCCTTCACTGCTGAGCGGATGGCAGTCTGTAGGCCAGCCTTTTGTCAACATTGGGTGCAAAGTCCTGTTTGAACTGGTGCTAGCTGAAAGAGTGTCAGACTACTCTTAAAACATGACCCCTTTTCCTGTCCCTACACCAGACAAATTTATCCTGGTCTGAGGGGATATAAATCATGCTTTGAGGGGCCAGGAAAAAGGAACGTGTTATTAAGAGTAATCTGTACTCCATGTTTGCATTTCATTAACACTAAGAGGCCCCAGTCAAGCTCAGGATCTGTGGAGATGTGACACCATGTGTGCATGCAAGTGAGAAGCAGGAGGGAGCTTCAGTTTTGGAGAAGATCACAGGAGTGTTTTTCCTGGCCTGTTAGAGGAGAACACCCCCTACAAGCAAGGCAGCATAGAAGAAAGAGAAACAAGCCAAGGTGGTGCACTCTCCCAAGTACTGAGTGCTAAAAATGCATTTAACCTGGAAAATAATGGGAAATGCATAAAAAAGAAAGGTGACAGGGACTGTATCATACTATAGTTAAAAATGCATAAGTGGTATTTGTTAGTAGTTGATCTGCTAAAACCATGTTTTCTGCAGATTCAGTGTGTGCAGGAAATGGTAGAATATCACACGTCACCAATTATAAGCATGCCCCTGGGTGCCTCTGTGTTAGAAAAGGCTTCAAATGTCTGATAACTTTTCTGTAGGTGTTTGCAGCTTTTCTATTCAACTCCAATGCAATCACTCAACAGATAATAGCATTGTTTCACCTCAGGGTAGACAGTGTCTTTCAGAAACAAAAATATTGGGATTTCTTTGATCAGAGTAACAAAATTCCTAACTTCTGGATGTCTGGAAATAAACAAATACCATGCAAAATCTCCACTTCTTCTTACAGTTTGCAGGCAGTCTCTTCAGTTAGTTTTAGCCATCTAAAAATCATGGGCATGTTGTCAGTGTTTAAGCTTCACCTGCAGTCAGTGTGGACAGTCACCACCAGAGGGGTTTATCCCTCTCTTTGGGGGGGATAAGTTGAGTTGCTTTCTGTGAGTTTATGAAAGCATATCCTTGACAGAAATTGCATTGGCAAATCCTGAGGCTGTGATTACTTACCCTTCCTTCCCTGGCAGCCTCCCTAAAGGTTGCTAAATAAAAAATGCTCCTACCTTCTCTAGGTATTCCCTAAATGCAGCAGGGAGTAAGCTACAAAACACTGTGCTCAAGGTGATACCTTCATTTAATAGCAATTTAGACAAATGTTGTTTGGCAGCATTGGTGGCCCAAAACCTCATGCTCATCTCATGCAGATGAGCCTAACTGCAGGAGGTGCTAGGCTGGCCTCTGGATCAAAGATTCCTGGGGACACAGTGGTGGCAATTGTATATGCACAGGAAAGACCAAATCCTCCAAACTCCCTGTTCTCTTCTTCCTACAAAGTCAAACCAGGGTAGCCACAGCTCTCATTTTATAAGCAAGGAAAGAGACACTTGGCATTTAGCCATTTACCCTCTCCTCAGGGAGAAGGAAGTGGTTGGACTGAGGTATTGAATAAGCACAGGACCTCAAGTTAAGCTTCACTGAAAAATACCTGCTTCAAGGCAATACCAGGAGGAAATAGTGTCCAGTACATTATTTTATTGGCACTATATCAGCAATCTTAATGACCATCACCCTCCAAAATCACTTGAATGCAATTAATGCAATAAAAGTTACTGCATGTAAATTACACATCTTTAGTGAAACACTTTTAAGTGTTGCAAAAATTTTAGGCCACTTGATGGACAGGGCTAGGAAAACCCTCACCTCCTCCCAGGCTGAGTGTGGGGTTGTGTATCTCTGAGGTATGTATTTGAACTCGAGTCTCCCTGGCAATCAACAAAATGCAGGGTCAAGTGATTAGTGCTTGTGGTAGCAGCAGATAGAGAGCTCAAAGGACTTGCCAGATCCTCCCTAGCCTCACTTCTTCCCTCACATACAAGTATACTTACCAGTCAGAAAGAAAAACAGCCTCTGATCTGTGTTTTCATTCTTATCTTTTCCAGCCACTTCCACATCTACAACTGGGACAAGTCATCTCACAAAATGTGACATAAAGCAGAAAGCCTTCTGTGTAAATGGGGGAGAGTGTTACATGGTTAAAGACCTCCCAAACCCCCCAAGATACCTGTGCAGGTAAGAAATCCTATTTGCTTCTTTCATTGGAGCCATCAGCTTTCACAAATGGGTTTTTCTTTAAAGGACCACCTGAAAAGTGTCTCCTTCTGAACTTCATTTTTTAACCATGTGGATGTGAAAGTAATGCCAAGAATGACCTCTTTGTTCTACAGAGGCATATGAAACATAGCAGAGGCTAACTGGGAAATATTTCTACATGATAATGGCACAGCATCTTCTATTGGTGTTTATATGGCACAAAGCAACACAACTTGAGCCTTATATTACATGTAATGAAACAGACATTGTAAACTAAATATTCTACATTTAGAAAAGAAAATAAAAGAAAGGGTGTGGAAAACTGCAATGAATATTGCACTTTGTATAGAAGAAAATGTTATTTTAATTATCTGATGTAGTCACTAAACAGATTCTGATGAGACCAGATTCACAACTGTTATTGTGTTTAATTGCATAAAAAACAATGAATGTCATGGTCATGGTGGAGGTTACTATTTTGTGTGCCGATCTTCGTTCATAGAGTCATATGAGTTTAGTTTAGTGGGGTGCTTGTGCACCTTTTCCAGGTTCTGGTTGTGCTGGTTTGGTCTGCTGCAATAGTCCAGTGCATCAGAGAACATCCATGAAGAGCTGCAGCACTGGAATTTACCCCTGTCTGGGAGTATGTCACGTAGCTTTTACCCCTGAAGATTAACTAGTCATAGGGACTTCTTCACAGTAGCTTGAGAGGAAACACAGCGTTTAAACCTTGGAAAACATCCTGGGTACCTAAGAAGGCTGAGTGAAAATGATGCACTTTTGTGAGGATATTACTCTTTTTCAGAAAAAGAGATAATGGTTGGTAAAGGCTGTCATCTGCTATAACTGCATAATTTTTTAACTTTTAGGACTAAAAATCAGAAAACACTGATTGTAAAGATAACTTTGGTAGGTGAGTTAGGTAAAAGTCTGTGATGCTTTCATTAGGAAGAAATTGACTGCTTGTCTTCATGGGGATTGTCTATTTTTGTGTTTTTAGTTTTGGATTTTTTAAGGAAAACAAACAAACAAAAACCCATCAAATCCCCACCAAACCTCACAATGTTCTGCTTTACCTTTAAGTTTTCTCTTTTTTTGTAGAAAAATGTTACCTGCACATCATGGGCTTTGTTTTGCTTTGGATTTTCATGGATTGCTGTGTTGCTGAAAGCAATGAATGCTCCAATGAATTTTAGGATCATTTTTAGCTAAAGCGGATATGGAAATGTTATATGTGCTGTGGGTTGGATTCTTTTTTGAGAAAGAAAGATTTGTGTTAAATTTACATGGGTGTTGTAAGCCAGCAATCAAGATGAGCAGTTTGCTATGACTCTCCAGAGTGTATACAAGAGCCTTTGAGTTTCTACTTCTATACAAACACTGTTCAGAGAACTCCAGTTAATGGCAGAGCTGGGATCTGAGCAGACTTGCTAATCATTAATATTGTCTTGGTAGTTTCAGAGGTATCCCATCTTCACTGGTATGGGCACTTTATTTTAATTCAAACATCTGGCTATGTTCTGTAATGATATTATAGACTAGCTAATTTTTAAATAAAATGTCTTGGAGACATTTGAATAAAATGGGGGCTATTTTCCCCTCTTTTAGACAGGAAATAACCTTTAATTCTGGGGCTGTATATCAAGGAAAAGGCGATTCCCAGGTTTGGCAGATGTGCCTCTGCCTGGGTGGTCCAAGACCTCTTTGGAAAAAGCAGCAGAGCTGTAAACTTAGACAGGGTGAATCTCATTTACAATAAGACAAGGAGAAGGATTCTTACCCTGAGAACAGTCAGGGCCACCATTATTTTGCTGGGCCATTTGCTATGCCCTCTAATACTTGCCAGAACAAAAATTTTGTTGTGTAGGAAAATGATGCAATACAGCTACATAAGAAATAAAAGCGAGTACTTGAAAGTGAGTGTACTGGGAAACAGAAGGGACAAAATACAGTTTTCTTCTTACTTCTTTAAAAAGAAAGATGTCCAGTTTTTATTCTAACATTCCAGCTATCTAAAATAGGTATCTAACCGCTACATATTGTCTTCATTGTTCTAAGAAAACAAATCTACTCCCAGAACATGCTTGTGGAAACAGAATGCTTGAAATATGGTACTTGCTTTTCATATTTCTGCCTCAGTAGCAAGTTCACATTTTTCCATATGGTCCATCTGTTGAGAGCAAAAACAAAATTTCTAAAGCATGAGCCATATCGTTCTAAATTGGTTTTATCCCTAACCAAAAAAACATGACTCAGATTCAAAATAACCATGGAATTTTCCAAGTAATCTCTGGTTTTGTAAATCCCCTATCTTAATAAAAAAAATTCTAAATTCATCTTCAGTTAAAATCTGGCTCTATATTAAAAAAAATTATAAAATACATAGTGATGATCTGGACAGGATCAGATCTTACTCTTCTGGATACTGGTGTGAACTTCAACAAAATTCCCTGCTTTCAAGATGTAACCACGTGAAATGCTCGAGAAATGTGTGAAGACTTATTAAAGCATTGTACAGCTACAGCTGTGTTAACAAGTATTTTCCTCACATGTATTTTAATTAAGGATCAAGACTGAGTAAAAAAGTCTCAAAATAGGACACATTAAATAGGAAGCTTTGACTACTTAAATAAACTAGTGTATACAATTTTCAGAAGCTTCATAAGAACATGAGTCACATTTTGAAAACATGATAGACTTAAGAAGCCTGGATGTTATTGGCTTCCTATGAGACTGAGATTCCTAAGCCATTTCTGTTCACTTGGAAATGTGTCCCCAAGTTCACTGAAGAAGAAAGATTTCAATAAATGCAAAATAAGGACCAGAATTCCTAGCATTTCCTTCTTACTTGAAAAAAAATCTATGTGAATATAAGATCTGTTACACTTTTAGAGTGTTCTTTCGAAGTATCATACCATGAACGTCTTGATAGTCTTGACTAATTGATTTCTGACTTGCAGAAATCATTTTTTCTAGTGGTTTTGTTATTACTGAAAAAATGACATTTATGATGGAATTTCATTGGATGAAAATAATGCTACTGTTTAATAGAAGTGTGCTGCTGCTTTTCTTAGCAATAAAACTGTGAATTATATACTTTTTAATGATATAGCCATTTTCTATATCTGTCTCCATGTGAAGGCCTTTGTAGAATAGAAATGGGCAGAAGTTTCTTCAAACCAGCAAGTTTGCAAGCAGAAGTTCCAGAAGTATTCCTTCAAGAGACAAGACAGAAATACTAGTTCTGATTTAGGCAATGAAATTAATTACTAAGTACTGTATTCCCCATGGGAAAAAGTATTCTCTCCCACAATGCATTTGTTTGTGGGCAGTGAATGAAATTGAAATACGAGTTCCTGGATCATCCAGACACTCCTCTCCTGATGGAAAACAGTCTGATGATACATGTTCAGTGTTCTGAGAAGTGTCCACTGAACACATGCAAATGCTGTTCTTTGCAACTACTCTGTGTAGAGGGGAAAAAGCAATTATTCTATTATATGTGGCTCAGTATTTTGGTTTTACCCAGTTAATACAAGAAATAAATGGTCCAAGTTGCCTTTTTTAAGGCAGAAAGGAAATTATAAGGCTTTCACAGCACAAACATATATATTTTGCTCTAAGTTGTTTGACCTCAACTTTTGCTACTGTCCTAAAGGAAAATGGTACTTGGATTGTGATATAGAAAAAATGATACAGAAAAAGAAAGAAAAGAAATTATGTATGAAAACTCTGAGTAAGACAGGGTGTTTGGGAAAGGACACCATTGCAAGCTGATTGTAAAAGTACAGTCTACAAGAAACAACCTTTCAAACTGTGCTGGAAACCAGGCTGCAGTGCACATCTGAGCAAGAAAATGCCTTTAGCATTCACACATTATCATAAGTGGAAAGGCTTGTCTCCGCTTTCCCCTCGGCTGGCCCATCCTGGGCTCATTCTCAAGGACAGGTGCTGCAACTGTTTGTCAACCATTTGCTGACAATGGTTTCAGAGGAAGTACGAACACACCTGAACTGTTTTCAGTGCCATCTCAACAGAGCTGACCCTACTTGGTCTGGAAGTGATTTCTGCATTGTCTGTGCCAGTGCTCAATCCACTCCACAGCTGCACCAGCGTCTGAAAACAAGTACAGACAAAGCAAGCAACCACCAGCAGCCAGTGGGAGGAGGAAAACATGAGGCTTTCAGTCATGTGTCTTGGGAATTTGTAGGGTTGAGCCTGATGAGAAAGATGTAAAGGTCTGTCAGCTGAAAGCCAAGTGTGCACAAATACCAAATTTCAGGGACAGCCATTTAACAAGATCAGTAGTGCAAAGTACGTTTATTCTTGATTCAGTAACAGATCAAAATGCTTTCTATCCGAAGCATTTTGTCTTTTCTCAAAGGTGCAAAAAGTGTCCTGTAATGTCCAGCAAAAGCACCTTCTAAAGGCAGTTACCCTTGTTGCATTTTCCTCAGCTGAATGTATCTGTGGAGACTGGGATCTCTCCACACTGGGTCCTTACCAAAAGAGGTGACTTTGGCTCTGAAGAACTTAAATTAATGAACAAATCCCGTTAATAAACAAATATATCATTAGAGAAAATCAGGTCCAAAGAATCATCTGCAGATCCTCGAAATACATCTTTATTACTCAAATATCATCCCTGCATGGTTTGTTTAAACAAGATGGTAGTGTTTATCCCTGACACTGATCCTTTGCCAAAGGGATTTCCTGAAAGTCTCACTTGTGCAATGGCAGCATCCCTGTCTATTAGGGCTAGAGGCAGTTGTGGAAAAGCAGAATTTAAAATATTGGAACAGCTTTCAGCACACATGAGACTCAGGTGGATAGAAGAGATGGAGGATTCTTCTGACCAGCGAGTGTTTACAAATAAGGCTTTTTAGCACCTGACAAGGAAGTTATGAAGAGATTTGAAAAAGAGGTGAAGACTATGTCATCAGCAGGAGAAAGAGTTGGAGATTCTTGCACCATGGCAAACTCAGGGACAGCATCACAAAGACATGCAATAGAACTGAAATGTGGTCACAGGAGTAGATATGAGGTAATTTCAGGTTACATGCTGATAAAGAATGGAGAGGAGGAGAAAGAGCAGAGACTGAAAGCTATAGATCCTTAGTGTGGTGGACAGCCATTCACACTTAACTCGGAAGCACAGGAAGCCTGCATTGCTGCAGTGATACTTTGGGAGCCTGAGCCATGCCCCAGCATGGAGAATGAAGGTGAAGGAAGATTTGATAGGCAGCAGCAGAAAAGATGGGCAAATCACAGAAGAGAAACTCCTTCTGTATGATCAAGGGAAAAGCTGCACTGAAGTTTCATAAGCAGAAGAGCTTATGAACAGGAAGGACAGACAACTCTGGGGCTGCAAATCTGGAGAGCACTTCTGCCTTCTCATTTTATTTACTGCCTGGACTGACTTTTTACCTTTTTGTGAGCCATGTTGAATATACTTCCCTTTGGGTTTGATTTTGTCTTCTCACTTGCTGGATTTTTGTGGCTTTTCAGTGATCTCTGTACTAACTATTTCTTCTCAAAGCAAATTACCAGAAGACACAACATGCAATCACAGAAATAGAGAAATTGTGGTATTTTCATAGATTCTATGTGACCAATGAAAGCAACAGTGTAAATTGTTGTTATGCACTGCATTGCAAATTTCGAAAAAGAACTCAGTCCATTCATGAGATGGAATAAACAGGGAGCTGGTACGCATTTTTGCTAGCCATGATTCTTCTTTCTCTTTCAAAACAGACAAGCAAAAATACTTTTTTTCTCTCTCTGATGAATTTTTGCTGTAAATTTTGCAAAGTTTTATCTCCTGGAAAGGTTACAGTTTCTGCCTCTATTCTGATCATTTTTCACTAACACCCAACCAGGAGGTCACTTAATGCACTTGCACTCCATAGACCAGCAGATGTAAGTCTGTTAGTGCAGTGGTTTTGGTGTACTATTGCTTATCACATTTTTGCCCTTTAGGTGCCAACCTGGATTCACTGGAGCAAGATGTACTGAAACTCTGCCCATGAAAATCCAAAACCAAGAAAGTATGTTAAAATAATCTGAACTTTGCTTTCTTCCCCAACTACAGCAACAAAATCAATAGTACTTGGTGTTTTCACAGTTCAGCTGGAACCGGCCTCTTTACTCACTAATTTATAACCTGATTTTCTGAAGTACAGTCTGTACACCATGGCATTATTGACCTCCAAAATATTTCTCATTTGTGTGATTTTTGATCTTTCCATTCATTCACAGATGCATTTGTATTGCACACGCTGGCAGTTTTCCTGTTTGGGAGACTGCTGCAAAGTGCAACCCTAAAACACCAAACTCATGGAGATGAGTATGTACAGATCTTGTGTCCTTGCTGCCTTGTGGAAAGAGCATCCTAAAACCAATCTGGGTCTCTGGAATGGTGAATTTCTGTCTCAGATCTTGAAACACTCTTTGATCTGGATTGGTTTGGTTTTGGCTGGTTTTGCAGGGGGGATTTCTTTACATTTTCACAGAGCAAATGACTTGCTCTCAACATCCTGAGCTATTTTGACACGCTAAACCGAGATTCAGTTTCTGAAAGTGAACTCACCAAGTCATATCAGTTCACACTGAAGGAGCTTCTTTCTTAGCATATATTCACCTCTTCTCTTTTCTCTGTTTTTTTCTCTACCATTTTTTTTGTTTGTTTTTTCCTCTCAGGTGCCCAAATGAATTTACTGGTGATCGCTGCCAAAACTACGTAATGGCCAGCTTCTACAGTACGTCCACTACTTTTCTGTCTGTGCCGCAGTAGAAGCATGCTCAGTCGGTGCTGCTTTCTTGTCGCTGCCTCTCTCCTCCAATTTTTATTTTTTTTTAATCTGTAACTAGATTTATTGCCTAAGGCCTAATATTGATTGTCTCTGCCTGTTGCATGAAAATTATAACAAAAAGCAATTGCATATTATAACAGAAAGCAGTCCTGAGATTGTTTGGCATTGAGGGTATGGGGAAATGCAAGACTTAGGAATGCTGTGAAATTAACTCTGAATGTGTGATATGGACTCCCTGCTGACATCAAGCTGAAAAAATACAAAAATGACATTCTGAAAGTCTCCCATTTTATTTGCCACAAAAAGCTTATGAGTCATGATACAGGCCAGCACTCCCTCAACCAAAGCATGTACCAAAGCCAGTCCCCTACTTATAGATGAGATTTGCATTTGGAACTAGAAGTTAAAGGCAATTGAAGTGCTTATATTATTTCTAAGGAGCACTGCCAAACAGGATCAAAATGTTCTTCCTTGTCCAAGCTTCATTGGAAAGAGCACAGAAAGGAAAAGAGAAAAAAAGGGATAGAGATTACTTGAGCAATGGGGTCTAACATGTTTTGCATGTATTGTGAGTGACAGGTGCAAAAAATCAAAGATAATTGGCCAAATGAAAGTATCAGACACGCACATACTCAGACCACTAGAATCAGTACTGCAGTCACATCCCATAAGGTTTCCATGGGCTAATTATTATTACTTGACAAGGATGTAGCAGAAGGTACACTATGTATTTATTTCTCTCATTTGCTATAGCAAAGTCAAAGGTAACAAATAAGAAAATTGCTTAGATATTACATTTAAATGCAAGTGTACTACTTACATTCAATTGTTCCTGGCATCAGAATGTACTGTGATCTAAAAGCACTATAATAGAAACTGTTTTTTTGATGGATTACTTGTCCGCACAGAAAGACTATAGGCCAGCTTAATTTAGTTTCCATTGGCCCATTGGTATATAGCACAAAAAGCTGTAAGTATGTGTTGGACATTTTGCAACCTGAAGAGAGGCACAGGTTTTCTGTTATACTGATGGATGAAAAACGTCCATACATAATTCATACTTTCCATCACAGAAGCTACCCATGTAAATCCCAAGAGTGCTGACTGGGGACCAGACCTTCCAGCACTCGAGTGTGCATTTTATGCCCTCTTTTAGAAGCTTTATTATTGTGAGTTTTATTTAAATGCCTCTTGTAATGATGGCTTTAAAAAATTTATACTGTTACAGTATTTCTTTACCAAACATTAGATTTAAGTGGCCTTTTCTGTGAATTGTGGTGAAAAGTGCAGTTCAGATTTTCTGATCTTACAATAATAATTTAAAATTACACGGTGTGAAAAATATGAGATCCATTGTTTGCTGCTGAATTTTATCTGAAAACTATAGAAGAATTGTATGTTGATTATAAATTCATTTTCCAACCTAGGAGGAAAAAAGTTTAGGTGGGTTTTCCTTCCTTTGTTTTTCAGTTTCTTAACCCTGGTTGGGATTTTTAAAGCCACCAGACTGAGACTTTCTAAAGTTACCTCCATGGAAACCAGATGCCTTGCTGCAAGAGTTACACTCAGTTATTAGTACTTAAGTCAGTCAAGTGCTTCCTCTCCTTGAAATGCAGAGGTAGGAGAGCACACCACTGCCTACCTTAGGCCGCTTTGAGAGCCCTTGTCAATGGCTATGAGGCTCTGGCACTTCTGCCTGCCCTACATCTGCACTGCAACATCTGATTTATGATAATGCTTATGGTCTTCAAATGACACTTTTGGAAAGGGTCCACTGAGGGCACATTTATACTTAACTAAAAAAAATCAATGAAGAAGCATTTATATGACTTCTTATTATCAAACCCAAAGCAGACCAGAGCATACTATTTAACAGAGGACTTAGAATGAGAGTTCTCTAAAGGCAAGTATTGCATCTAGGGCTTAAAGCCATGCTCATATTTTGCAAGTGTTGTGAATGATTAGCTTAATTCTGTAGATGCAGCTTTTGCAAAGTACAGAGCAAATTTGGATGCTAAACAGCATAAGTGCTAGTAGGAAACAAAACCTATGTGTGAACCATACAGCTATCCAATTTCACTTGCTTTCAGAAGGGTCTTTTTTCATTTTGAAAGAAAGAGTCAGCTGGGTTCCAAGCCAAATGTGCCTACCGGTGAGCTGTTACTGTCTTAATTTGGCTGTTAAAGAAAATTTGTCTTCAAAAATCTGACCTGGAGTTGGTATTTGAGAGTCCTGAAGTTACTGGGCTGAGGACCTTTTGCCAGATCAGAACAAGACACGACTGGGCATTCTGGAATTGCCCTGTCCCAATAGAGTGCAAGGCTAACTTGACTCATCTCAGAAGCCTGGCTGTCAGCTGTAGTGTCCTTTCCTTGAGCACAGGAGTCACAGTTGCTACCAGGCGTGCTACTCTGGATTTTTTCTGTGACTGCTTTGACTTTGAGGCTTGTGGTCCACCACTGGCACATAAGACAGCAGAAGGTAGTCCACAAATTGTTGCAAAAATCTGTTCCATGAAGATACATTTTCTATCTGAACATTCACACATTCATTCCCTTGAAGTCAAGGAATCAAGGCAAATGGAGGAGAGCAAAAGTAATGAATTAACATTAAAAGTTTGGGGTAATTTTCATGTAGTTAGGCATGAGAACTCTTATAGCAACACTGTGGATGATTCCTGGGTGATAAAGCCATGAATTAATAGAAAGTTGAGGAAACATCTGTAGAGTTTAATCACAGGTAAACCCTTTGTCCTCTCAAATGCCCCAGATGCACCAAGTACCTCACCCAAAGAGCCTATGGATTTGCTTACTTCAGTAGTTAATAGTTATATATAAATTGTGAATTTAGAACTGGCACCGTGACAATATGAGGCAAGAGCCATTGTCATCCAAAAAGAAAATTCCTTCTGCCCCTCTTGGTACTGTTCATCTTGCTCATCAGGGATGGCAGAGCTGAAGTGGACACTGTTTAAACTGGTGCCAATGCTGAAGGATGGCATGGATCTTGTTCAGTTGATGCCCAAGAAGGCCCACAGCATGCCCTTGGCCAGTTCCAAAGCCATAGGATTTAACACATTGAGTTCAAAACCAATTTTGCAACCTGAGTAAAACTGAAATGAACAAGATTTTGAATCCAAAGTGGAATCTAAATGTCACAAAGAGACTGCTTCGAGTCCCTCAAATAGAAATGGCTGACATGTGGGGGGTCTGCTCTCTGATAGTTTAGGAGATTTGAGTTTAAGGAAATTGCATGAAGAATTTCTATTTTTTTAGCATTTTTCATTACCCACGAAAAGAAAAATGACACTTTGGTGCTTCAGAGTTGAAATCGGTTTTCCTGGACCTCTCTGCTGTTGCAGTTGATCCAAATGGGTCCTTTCTTTGCCAGGGGCAAGTTCTCTACAAAAGCCTGAGGTAGTGCTCACCCGTCTCTGGGCAGCACCGTGTCTCTAGGCTACCCACCCACCTGAATCCATGCAGCAGCCACCCCAAAAACTTGAGTGCCCAGCAGCTGTGGCACACCACTCATAAACAGAGCCTGCAGTCCTGGAGGATTCTGTTCCACGTTTCCCAGCACCATCCCCTTGTTCTCTAGACCCTGCATCTCAGCAGGCTACACTATATCCAACAAGTTGTAGTTTTAAATAACTTTGGTTAAAAAAAAAATTGTTCCCTAAGTATTTTTTCCTGCAAGACTGTCATGTCCCCCCAGTCATAACTAGAATGAAGACTGAGTTGTTAAAAATAATTGTTTTTATTCTTAGAGCACCTAGAGACAAATATTCAATAGAAGCCACACTGCATGTAAAAAGTGTGCAAAAATATCAGGCTAAGTAGGAAAAGATGAGAAATAATCACCTGTTTATAAAATGAGAAGTGTTGGGGTGTTCTGCTTGTCAGATCTAGGGAATCTATCTCTGTAGATAAGTCAGAGCTACATAACATCTAGGTTTGAATAAGTAATGCATGTTTCTTCAGCATGTTTTCTTGTTAGGCCTTCCAGCCAGAATATATTCTGATTTTAAATACCAACTTCCTATTGAATTATATAAATTAGAAACTGCATGATATGAATGACTTCCCTAAAATTAAATTACCTTTAAACTAGGTGTCTTACCTATAAGCAAGCGTAATTACAGCAATATATATGCATGGGCATGTCATTCATTTTACTGAAGATTTAATCAAACTTTCTGTGCAACTAATGTGTATCATTAGCAGAGATCAGGTAGGCACGTGATACTGGCTCTTTAGGAAGAGACCTGGATGGATTCCAACTTACTTAACCCTTAAAATGTTACTGATTGGCAACAAAGAATTGACATTCCCCATGTGTGCAAACTACGTTAAAAAAATTCACTTGCCATGAAATTTACCATTGGATTTAAATTGCACAGTACATAAGAACAAAAAAAGGCAAGAGGTATGGTGGCTACTGACCCATGGGAAGGGTCTCCTAGGGTACCTGCTGGGGGGAAACTTGTGTTCCTCTTTACCCACAGGTGCTGGGGCCTGGGAGTGCTGATTTAGGCACGTGATTTGTGTAAAGGGATCAGGCCCTGCACCCCAGGATCCATCCAGCTGGCCGACAATTTGTTCTGCCGACACAGCACAGCCCAAAGACAGGGAAAAGGGGTTGGCTCCTCATTTTCCAGAAGCTGGAGGCCTGCTGCAGTCAATTTGCAAAGCGGAGGGCTCCCATTACTGAATAAGCAGCGCCAGCCACTTCCAGGTCACAGCTTTCAAGGGCAAGGATACGCATTCTGGAGACAGAAGCAAGGCCAGAAGGGAGAACAATGCACAACCCATTTACATGGGTGTGCTGCCCTTCGTAGAGCATCCCTTTGCTGTCATGTTCCTGTGTGAAAACAATCAGCTATTGTACATGGCATCCTCAGGCCACAGCCCTGTTCATCTCAGTAAGATCTTTAAGGGTTAATGGTTCCTGCTGCATTCCCTGGACTGTGGCTGCTCAGATGCCCCATGTATACATATTTTTGTGTATGAGCCTTGCAGAAGGTCTGGTCACATAACTAAGAAAGGTGCACTTGAGCACTGCCCACATAACCATGTGCCCTTTGTCCTGTTTCATGTGCAGACACAGAATAGCTGTAATTCTCATATGTAATTTATTTTTAAGTACAGTGTATTGCTCTTTTCTGAAACTTTTTCCTTTTTCTTTCTTTTTTTTTTGACAACTTTCTGCATTGGCAGAGCATCTTGGGATTGAATTTATGGGTATGGACCAATCATTCCTTTTAGCCTGCAGATTCTAGACCCTGAGAGATAAACCCCTTTTTATTTTTTTTCTCCACTTCCCCTTTTCAATTCCTAACCAATTTCTTTATGCTTTAAAAGGGATCATACAGCTATAACAAAAACCCTTGTCAAAGTGTTAGTGGAGATCAGTTCACTAAAATGGAAATATTGATAGGATATTCCAGACTTAAGGAGTTCTAGAAATTACTGAAGTGATCATAATAATAAAATTCCTTTTTCTGCTAAATAGTTTTGACTAGTTTTGACATCTGCTTTTGATGAGTTTTTCTCGGGCTGCCAGGTTTTGAAAACACTGTAAGTGTTAAGCAAAATGTCTAACTAGTATATTAAAAGAGAGAAACTGTTATGGCCACTTAAAATTCTGCAAGTTTGCAGTGTTGAGCTCTGATTTTCAAGTTTTAAGTCTAAAACCACATCTAGGTGGTTACACATCATGTGTAAATCAGTTGCCTATACATATATGTAAATGATATGCATATACATATTCATTTCCAGGTCTGTAAGTTCTAAGTGGACTGAAAGTTATTTAGGAATTGAAGTAGAAGTTTACAGCTAGACTCCAGATCATCAAGTCAGCAAATATATTCAATATTTCTAAAACTAAGAAGAACATTGGCAGTGGGTACTATTTTCACACTACAGCTTTAAATGTGATAGAAATATCTTTTAAGTCTTATTCATGAGTAGGCTGTATTTATCTGACTAGCTGTTTGTATTCAGGGGTACAAATAATGCATTTCTGGAATAGGCTAACTTGAAATTCAGGTCAGTTTTAGCTTAGAATCTCCTATAATTATTGGTAAATTAAAAAAAAAAAGGCAAACAAACAAACAAACAAAAACCCAAATGGTGAGGCAATTGTAGTTCATGTTCTTATTAAAAATGCCCCCAACAGAATTTCATTAGCTTAAGCTGTGAACTGTGGAAAACCCATTACAAGCCCAAATTTAAAAAATCACTCACAACCCAGCTTTTTTTTTTTTTTATTTTTATCCAAAATTAGCATTAATTCCCACTCATATGTATTAGATTTTAGTGGAAGTTATATGGCTACATTAACATATGAGGAATTAAATTAAAATCCTTTAAAAAACTGACATGCAAATTTTGCTTTATGTATGAAATTACATCAGCAGAACAACCTGTTGGAATTAAATTCTTTAAAAAATCCCCAGAGATCAGTAAGAAGAAAAAACATTAAAACCAAGCAAATTTAAGACCCCATATATCACCAGTTACGCATAGATTAGAGTGATGTGAAATTAATTGCATAATATGCATATTTGAAAGGCTGCCTATGTAATACCTTGACTTAAGTCTTAGACTGATTTGATTTTCCTAACATTCTGTAGGGTAAAAAAGATTATTGAAATTATTTTTAGTACTTAACAGGCTAACATCTTTCCTACATTCTCACTGCACATACAATTTTTACAGACTTTTCTACAAGGCTGCTATAATTTTTTTTCAAGATAGGTTTATCAGCATGTGTTATGTAGCTGGGTGTCATAAACTGACTCCATAAATGGTAACACTGGTCAGAGACATAAAGCAGTTTTGGGGCAAGATGTAGTATAACTGCAAGTGCTCCACAGCAGTTCTCTGCAAAACTCTTCTTGGCCTTGAGCAGAGAGTCCAAGGCTTGTCTTTGAGGTACCATGCCATCTGCAGAGTCTTAACCAGGATCCCCGTCCTGTCCCAGCTGCCAGCATCCCCTGTCACCCACATTGGCCCCTGCAGAACACCAGGGCATCCTCCATTTGGCCCTGGCTGTCCCCTGTCAGCCAGGAGCACAGCCAGGTTTACACAAGAGCTTGCTGGTTTGCTGGGCATGACGTGCCAGATGCATGTGCTTTCCTAGGCAGACCTTGCCCCAAGAGTTTGAGGAAGGGCATGGCAATGCACACTGTGTCAAGCTGCATTGTCCTTAGGGCCTTGTTTCAAAGGGCAGAGGAGGGGACTAAGGCTGTGAAAGCAGATCCAGGGATTTCATTTCCCATGCCCATCAAGACCTATAGTCCTAGCAGACTTGTTAGTGCTTGGAGTATTGCTCAGGGCTGCACCCACAGCCCTGCTCCCCACTCTGCATCCCCCATCCCCTGCAGTGAGTGAGCAAGTCCCACACGCAAGCAACAAGCCTCAGCCCACGGGCAAACTCAGTCAGGCCGTTGCCAGCCAGCTGCCCAGCTCATTTGCAACAGCCTCTGCCTGCAGCAAACCTCCTGGAGTCAGTGAAATTTTTCCTTCAGTGTAAAAACTGAGCAGAGTGTCCACTGTTAATCGTCTACTTCATCTCCCTTGTGTGTTCCTTTTTTAAAAAAAAAAAAAAAAAAGTTGATATGTATATTGATATTCATTTTGCTTTCATAAGCTAACAGCTGACAGCATGACAATAAAAAAATAATAATAATTCAAAGCATTTCAAATTAGCCCCTAAATTGCTTAGCACAATTCTCCTGTTTCCTGTGACATCCTCGTAATACACCATTTCCATGGCTAACTACTAAACGCTTTCAGAAGGGGCAAAAAAGGGAAGGGAATCCAGTGCCACTAACTAGCCTAGGTGAGGAGTTATGCTGTATGAGAAATCCCTTCACACTCTGCTTCAACCTTTTTGTTTGTCCCCAAGCATTTCTTCTATTTGTTTCCAGTTCCAAGCATGCTGTGCCAGGCCTGTAGTTGACTTCTCTACCCTTTTTTCCTGTCTTCCCTTATATTTCACCTTCCTCTTTTTCTTTTTCATGGTTTGGTCTGGTTGGTGTTTCAGCCCTTTCTTCCTTCTCTTTTTTGACTTTCTGTTTTTGGAATTATTTATTTTTCTTTAATACATTTTTGCAACATCCTAGTTTTACCACACTCACTTCTTCTCTCCCCTTCCCCCATCTTTGTTAATAGTTACTGCTATTAATTTTGTCTGACGGTGCTCATGACTTGTTTGCTGGTGTTTGATTTACAGTGGGTTTGGCTTGTAAGACAAACTCGTTCCATGGTGTGGTGCATTGTATCAGAGAAATTAAGATTTATTTTTGCTTTTTGGTTTATTGCATGGGGTATTTGCTACTTGCCTACAGCAACTTTAAAACAAAACTAGACAAGCTCAGGAAACTCGGTGGAGGGAAGTCTTCCCCTGTTCAGTGAGGAGTATTTTCCCCTGAACTGGTGTGTCATTTATGACAGCACATCATTTGGACAGAGACATATGGCACATGTGAGAGAGCATCGTGCACCTCTGTACCAGCCAGATGCAAGTCTCTTCCAGCAGGAATAATGCTGGCAATTGTCCCAAAGGTAGTGCAAAGCTGTGCAGCTCTAATTCATTCATTTGTTTTTAATTGCCTGCTGGTATTCTGACTGTGGTCGATATTGCAGATCACTATTGGTCTGTCTGCTTAATCAAAAATAAGACTTAAGTAAAGCTAGACACCGATTTTTGTCCTAACAGGAGGAACACAAATCCACATCTGTAAAGCGTCAACACAGAATGTGCCTCTGTTTCAGAGCTTCTTACGTAACATTTCCCCAGCAGAGCGCTCAGCAATGCTCTCTGCCAAGCATGAGCAAGGCTGGAAAGCATCAGTAGCTCCAGCCCAAACATTAGCAGTGCTAGTAACACCTTTAAAAAAGTGAAATATCTCCGATGAATGATATCGGTAACAAGTTGTCATCACTGAGCAAGCTGCCACCCTAGATGGAGTTCCTTTGTTGGTCACAAAGGGATACAAGTTGAAACTCTGCATTTCTCTCACACAAGGCACTGCTGGTTGTTGATATTCCTGTGTTTTAGGAGGAGCACTGGAGAAAGAGCCTGAATTTTATAACCAGAGCTCAAAACCTGTCTTCATTTCCGTTGGTGATATAATTACAAGCCAAGCTCATGCCTCAAATGTAGAAGAGTTTTTTGAAATTTCTCCTGTAAAGACAGCTGAGATATAAATTGACATGGGACCAGAGGGATATTGGATATGAAAACAATCCAAAAACAATAATAAGAAAATAAATTTCTCATAAGACCTGTAAAAATGGCTTTCATTCCAGCTGTCTTTGCAAAACTTCCAAAGCATTTGCAAATTCGTGTTATTGCCTTACCACACTACATTTTTATTTCCAGCAAATGCTGTTTTTGTCAACTGTGAAGTTGTTCCTTAGATATTATTCTTGTTGGCTTTAAAAAAAAAAAAGTGACTTTTGACTGTAACTCTGTAATTGTTCTCATCCCCAGTATTGTGTTAATTGTTCTCATCACCCAGTATTGTGGTGTAGTCCTGTTCTCCTTGCAGTCAATAATGAGTCTGCCTGTTGTGTGGTGGCTGTGTCTCGGTGTGGCTGTGTGAATCTCTGTAGTGGTTTGTAGCATGACAGCTGTTGATTGTGTGCTCCTTGCCGAGCCATCCTCCATGTTGTGACTTTCTCTGTTTTTGTCCCTTTCTAGAAGCTGAGGAACTGTACCAGAAACGGGTGCTGACCATAACTGGCATTTGCATTGCTCTTCTAGTAGTTGGCATCATGTGTGTGGTGGCCTACTGCAAAACCAAGTAAACTTTTCTCTTCTATTTCATACCTGTGGTTGTTTGTCAGGGCCTTCCCAGTTGACTCTAACTTCTCTGGGCATAAGGTTGCATCTGGGTTTCCCTAGAGGTGAGCTTAAGAGACAAACTTGTGACCAGGGTGCTCTGGTCCAAGCCAGATGAATGTGGGTCTCCATGTCCATCAGCAGTGCAAAATTAAGACAGGTATCCGAAAGATTTCTCAGTCTTCAAATGTAATTTGCAGATTTTTGTCCTTTTTTTGTTTGCTTTCTTTTCTATCACCCATTTCAGCTGGTTTTCTCAGTTGAAAAGAAACAAACTCCCAATACTGGAATCATGTGTCTTTCCAGCAGTAAATTTTATGTATAAGCCTAATTTGTTGGTACATGAGACACAATTAATGGCGCTAAAAGTTGCTATACACGAAAGGCCAAAAAATTGAACACAAAAGTGCTCTCAATGCAAAAGTAGGCATTTAAATGCATTCTGTGAGTCTCTAAATTACTGGGGGTGACTCTCAAACATGCATGAGGCACTCTGGACCATAAATTACACTGAACATCAGCAGAATTTCTGCTGCCAAAACTTCTGACTGCCCTTATAAATCTCCTCACCAAAACACAGAAAACCCTTACCATAAATATCCCACGTTTGTATAAACCTGATTTACTGTTTCAAGGCCTGATTAGCAGCTGGGCTGTTGGTTTTTGTTGTAAGCCCCACCAATAATGGATGTGTTCCAAGTGGGGGAGGAGAGAGATAATTTGTCCCTCTCAGTGGGAGTCCAGACACATACACACAACTGCTCCTACCCACAACCTTGTGCCAGTGGTCAGTGGGGAACAACTGAAACAGTAATAAAAAATCAATTACTGTTTTTAGAAGTCACATCCCCATGTATTTCAACAAACATTTAGTTGTAATCCTGAAGTATGGTTTTATTTATAAAGAGCCCACAGAATCCACCAGGGGTCTGGATGGTGTTGGTTTGTTGTTGTTTTTGTTTTGTTTTTTTTTTTTGCCTCAGACATCAGCAATCACTGTAAACAAAAAGTTAAAGGTTTTCAAAAACAGTTGATGAGAATGACATGCCAGGACATGGCCCTCCAAATGCAGCAGTGATGCCAGACTGGTATCTGTGAGGTGATTTGCACGTGCTCTTTTCCCTAAATGGGGGAAAACTCAGAAACCAGGAGAAATCTTGGAATGGTGTTAGGAGAACAACTAATGTAATAGCTTAGGTTTTGTTGGTCTCCTTGCAAGAAATACTGCTGATAAATTGCCAAGGCATTATCTTCAGACACTGAGTCTTAATTCAGAGGCGCTTTATTTGCAAATCATTTATATGAAGATAAAAACTTCCTAAGCACACGCTAGCTTTCCCATTATTCTTTCATCTCAGTTTTGTGGAGTAATTTTTTAGTTAGTGTCTTTTTACTACAGGACAAACAGCACAGATAAAAGCATGCAAATCCAAGTACACTGGTCACTGAAGCAATGCAGTTTTCTAAGGACAGATTCCCGAGTTACATGTGCCGGGATTTCAGTCCTGTGTATGACAAACTCAAACTCCTTCTAGAACTCACTTTCTTTACCGTGTTAAGGAATTCAGATTGTTCTCAGCTCCTAAGGTCTCCAGCGCCTCATGAAGGGGAGCTGTGAAATCAAGTTAAAACCATGCTTGAGTGCTTGCTTCTCTGCCCAGCAGGTCTTTGGGTAGCTGAAATGTCTCCTGGCACTGTGCTCCCTATACACCTTAACTGCTTACATGTCCTAAGATGGTGCCTGGTTATCCTCAAAGCATAAAGTCCACATGAACCACAGATAGTAACCTTCTGAGACAGGAGCATTTCCGAGACAGATGTATCTGCCATTCATGTGATGTGATATAAATTAAGCATTTTCCACTATCCAGGCACATACACACAGAGAAAATATGTAAAATGCTGTGTGTTAAGTCATGTTTCATTGTCTTTAAGCTTTCATGACTATCAAGCTTCAACATATGCCCTCACTCCTCCTTTCTTGTAAAGCTTGGAATAACCTCCTTGAGTTCCAAACAGAATTGAAAATAGTTATCTCTTACACTGTCTTATCCTGCCATCACTATCTGCACTTCTACATACAGCTTAGTATGTATTTTAGCTTTTGCCACAGCCAAAGTCATGCGCATTCCAGCGTGTGTTGGAGCCTGCATCCTCCCTTCACTGCCCTGGATTCTGTGACAGTATAGTGGAAGTTCTCCCGTGTAGTGAAAGAAAATGGGGTAATATTTATAAATTAAGTCTGAAATTGAATAGCCCTTTCTCTGGTTATTTATTTTGGTGTTTTAATTAGTGTGTTCTGCATAGCCATGTTTTACTATGCTGTAAATTTTGCTGCTGACACCTTGTAATTATCTTCTGAAAAGTTCTTCTGAGGAGAGCTGGAAGGATTACAGAATCACAGAATCATTTATGTTGGAAAAGACCTTTGAGATTGTGTCCAAACTTTGGCTGACCACCACCTTTTCAACTAGACCATGGCACTGAGTGTTGTGACCAGTCATTTCTTGAACACCCCCAGGGAGGGTGACTCCACTACCCCTCTGAGCAGTCTGTTCCAATGTTTAATAACCCTTTACGTGAAGAAATTCCTCCTGATGTCCAACCTGAACCTCTCCTGGCACAGCTTGAGGCTATTTCTTCTTGTCCTGTTGCTACTTGCCTGGTAGGAGAGGCAGACCTCCACCTGACTACAACCTCCTTTCAGGCAGTTGTAGAGAGTGATAAGGTCACCCTGAGCCTCCTTTTCTCCAGGCTGAACAACCCCAGCTCCCACAGCCACTCCTCGTAGGACTTATGTGTTGTTAGCAACTCGGAAAACAGCAGCTAAGGACAGGAAAGAGTAGAAGCATCAAAGTCAGTCAGAGATCATGTTGTTAGTACATGGACAGTTCTACTAAATGCATTAGCAGCCATGGCATCCACCTGGTAATTGTTAGGCTTCAGAGTAAATCTGGTGTTGCTGAAAAAAAACCTTCCAGAGCTGCCAGGAGGTCTGCAGGCTCAGGCCTATCCCATATACTCTCACTTTGGATTTCTGAGGCTTCCTCTGCATTGCTCTTAAACACATTTATGGATTTGAAGTACACTGTTGAGGCAGGGGATGAATCCCACCAAAAAATGTGTAACTGCCACATCACAAAGACCATGTTCCAGTGTCTGCAAGCAAGCCCTGAGGCACAGACACCTCAGCTCCCTGTAGTGAACGAAGAGGCATAACTCAATGGGCTGTCAGAAACTTTGTATTGGCCCTTGTGAGGGTGTCAAGGTGTCTGGTTAAAATCTCTCCCCCCTCCCTTCTGAGTGCAGAGAAGAGCTCCTCCTGAGACAGAGCATTGCTTAGAAATGGCTTTCCTTTTCCTCTCACTTAGTCCTGTCCCCCCTGTGTCCTGCTGACTCCTGGAAGGGATCCCAAATATCCCTCCCCCTCCGCAGTTCCCCACAGCTCCAGCTGCAATTAGACCTGTGGTTTTCAGAGTTACTCTGAGCTCTAGCAGCAGTGGAGAAAATTCTGGCAAAAAAAAAAAAAAAAAAGATGTTACTTTATTATCACCAACACCAATATGCTGAAAAGGGGCAGCTGCTTTCCTTTTGTCGATTAAAATTGTTCCCGTGTTTTGTGTACAGGAAGCAGAGGAAAAAGTTGCACGACCGCCTTCGGCAGAGCCTGCGCTCGGAAAGGAACAACGTGATGAACTTGGCCAACGGGCCGCACCACCCCAACCCGCCGCCAGATAACGTCCAGCTCGTGAACGTAGGTGTCACTGCACGGGCTTCAGCCTAGGCTGACAGTGCCACAGGAAAGCTCACCCCACAGCTTTTAAACATCTACCTGCCGCAGGCTGGTGACTGATTTCTCTTGGCTTTCTCCACATGGGAAAAATTGCTATCGCAAACTGCTGCCGTCTTCATCAGAAAACAGTATTTTTGGTGTATCTGATGGTAGTGAGAGGTTGCTTTTCCACACATCTGTCTATTGGGACTTCTCATTCTCTTGTTAAATACATTTTTATACCTTGATTGTTATGCAGACCTTTGCTGCTTTCGTTATGTGTCTTATATTTTGAGTCTAGATGGGCTATTTTGGGATGGGATGTACAGAGGTGTACATGAATGTGCTCAAGTGTGTCAGTATGGTTTCTGCATGTATTCAAGTCACAAAATTTGTGCTTTGGCACATGTGAAAGGCTGAAATTTGGGAAGGAGGGATTGGGAATTGTGTCTACAAATGTGCTGTGAATTACAGTTTGTAAACCTGAGGTTTGTCTGGGTTTTTTCAGCAGTACATTTCGAAAAATGTAATCTCCAGTGAGCATGTCATTGAGCGAGAAACAGAGACCTCGTTTTCTACAAGTCATTACACCTCAACAACACATCACTCCGTGACAGTCACCCAGACATCTAGCCACAGGTACTGGAGGGGGAAGGCAAGTAGCAGCTGTAATATCTGATCTGTTGCTTTGCAAAACCAAAGAGCTGTGTAAAACAACAAACCAGGGAAGGTATATACTCCCTTCATAGCGTTTTCATTTTAAGACTAACAATATTTGATGTCATATCACCTAACTAATTATCTTCCCAGGAATTTACAAAGACCTTTATTACCTGAATGGCATTCCAATACTGTCACAGTGAATTTTAGTATATGCAAATTGCTGAATCGGTGACACTTGTGATGACTGAAAAGCCCTCCTTCCCTCTCCTTTTATCCATACATGCAAAATCACCTCGATGCCTGTGGATTCATGCAATTCCTGAGTGGCAACAGAGCCCCTCCTTTCCCTAGCTGAACTGCTCTTACACTTTTGCCACCAAAGCCCACTCTCACACTCCCCCTTTCTCTTTTCCTGGTTGCTGCCCTCCAGCTGGAGTAATGGCCACACTGAAAGCATCCTCTCTGAAAGCCACTCGGTGCTCGTCAGCTCCTCCATGGAGAACAGCAGGCACGCCAGCCCGGCAGGGCCGCGGGGCCGGCTCAACGGTATCGGCGGGCCACGGGAGGGCAACAGCTTCCTCCGGCATGCCAGAGAGACCCCCGACTCCTACCGAGACTCTCCTCACAGTGAAAGGTAGGACACACCACCTCACTGCTCTCAGGCGGCAAGAGCTGCTGTTTTCCCAAAGCTTGGAGAAAATGCAACAGTGCAGCTGTTCACGTAGGGCAAACATCTCCTTATTCATAAAGGTGGAGAGCTTAGTAGTAAAGTCCACCGAAAGCACTTCTTCCTTTCTTGCCTCTGGTTTTAGTCGTATTAGCTAGAGGTTCACACTTGGAAAAGCTCCATTGGAGTAATTAGTCAGAAATTTCCATTGTAAACAAAACTTTGCCTAATTAGCAATTTCTTAGAAGATGCAAGTGAGAAAACAGAGATTTTGCAGGGAGAAAGCAATGTATTAATCCACAAGAGGAGGGCACTTAAGACTTCTAAGCAGTATAGAAGTTATGCCACCAGCTACTTTCTGGAATATTCCAGCTTCTAAACTCTTTAAAAACTGCACTTAACCCTTTATTAAATAAAAGCGAGGAACACAAAGTGCAAGCTAGAAGGACTCAGGTCATTTTTAAATCAGGAACAATTATGAACAAAGCTGTCCAGAGTTTTCCAATCAGGTAATTTTTTTCTCTGAAAAGACTGCTTCATCGGTTCCTAAGGTATGCCTAGAAGTATATCAGTTGCAAAAAAAAAATTACTGAAAAAATCCTTTTCAGGTTTAAGCTAGCATTTTACTTCAAGATGGCCCCATAATAGCGAAAGACTGAGAAGAAACAAGACATTTTAAAGGACTTTTTCTCCCAGGAATCATAGGCAGAAGAAAAGGAAAACAAAAGGTTATGGACCAGTTCTCTGAGCACTTTGAAGTCACAAGGGATTTGGCCTTGTGGAGTGTCGATTATGCCAAAAATGCAAACAGGCAATCGGCAAGGAGACTGAGTTGTGTAGAAGACAAACTGTGGTTTTCAGAAAAATGAATGTGCCAGTACAGCAAACACTATTTCTGTGGTACTTGCTCTGCCGTACAAACAAGTGCTAAGAAAAGGAAGAGGGCCCACTGAAGGAAGGACCCTGAGTGTAGTACCACTAAGGATAATAAACTAGCCCTCTCATTAAAAATTATGTGCTATTTACCATGGAATTTAATTTGAAAATACGTGGCTCACATGACATAAACAGCCATGGCTCCAATCCAGCAGAGCACTTTGACAAGATTATCTTTCAATCGTGCAAGTAGGCCCACGGAAATCAGCAAGATTACTCACATGGGTAGAGCTCAGCATGTGTTTAAGTGCTTTGCTGGATCAGGACCTGTAACAGTAAATACCATGTTGTCTCCTGCCTGGGAACCAAGCAGGATGCACACCCACACGCCTGCCAATGGTGAGTATTACAGTTTAGTATATTTGGGCATCTGCATGCGAGAAGTGAAGACCATTCCTGCTGTCTGCCTGCATTGCATGGGACACCTAATTCTAATATGAACTGTTTAGATTTACTTGGGAGGTTGGGAGGGGAGCAGGAGAGGGAGAAGAGCATATTCCTTTTTGTTTCTATGAGAAGAAAGAAGGCATTTCATCAATTATTGTGTCTCTTGGAGGTTGTACTGCAGGTCAAAAGCAGCAACTTTTCTGTGATAATTCATCAGACAGTGACAGCCTAGCCTGTGCCTGAAGCAATCACAAATTTGGAATGTGGGAGATGATAGTTCCCTGGGCATTAATTGCAAGCTTCATCTATTTTTAGCAAGTAGAAAATACATGGTCAGTTGTTCCTGAGTTGGCTTTTGTGTATACAAGGGAGAAAGTGAGAGTTATTTGGAACTAAAAATTACTCAGAAATGTAAAGGAATGTAGAAGCTGATAAATTACTTCCTGAAGCCATCAAATGTTGCTGTACTGTGAATTGGTAGACCAAGGCTGTACTCCCTCAATTTTCAAATTAAATTGAAGAGACACTACAAGGGCTTCTTTTACTGGAATTGCTGGATCCCATGTCCTGCCACCTGTGTACACAGAGGGCACAAGCAGTTTTATCTTGGCTGTCCTTAGCTGTCTTACAGGAGAGAAGGTCAAAAAACACTGTCTCTGTACAAAAGGCTGGGCTACATGATGAAGCTGGCAGCATATAACTAGTTAATGTGTGCTGGATGGCCATGGGTACGCTGTGATCCCCTTTCACTGAGCCAGCACAGTTGGCCATGAAGCTGGATAAATCAATCACCTTTTAACCTTCCTGTCAGGATGGGCTAGAGCTGCACGAGTTCAGCTCCTGAGCCTCAGATTGTAGACAGCAGCTAGTTAGCAGTGCCCTGTTAGGGTGTGGGGGAATAGACCAGAAATGTGTGAATGCACAACATTCCAGTATGAGTAACTTGACACTGTTGGAAGCCTGCACAGTACATTAAACACATTTAGCCAACTCAGTGTGTTAACAGAACCAGTCCAGCCAAAATCCAGTGTGTCATAAAGATGTATATGCAACAGTGTATCAGCTGAGAAAGCAGAAACTCTTCAGTTTTTCAGACAATGCCTATTAAAAATGTCAAAGGGATTAAAAGCTCACTCATGGAAGGCAAAAAAATTATTTAATTCATCCAATGCACAGACCTATTCATTGCCCTTTGCTCAAACAGCTTGATTAATTCCCATGCATAACTCTAGGTTTGTTTTTTTTCCATTCTCTCACTCCTCAGTTCATGTAAATCAATGTGCAATCAATGCGCCTCTACTGAAATAAATTTATGCTACTGCATGTCTGTCCAAAATCTGTCCCTTTCTCTCTTTTTTCCTGTAACTCCATTTTTATCAAGTGTAATATGTGCAACTGAGTCATAGATCAAGTGAGAAAGCTGGATTTAGGTTTATTTTAGTAATTTCAGGCTCAGATAAATAAACGAGTAACGGAAAACTAAATAACTACATCAATCATAAACATACAGCTTTTCTCAATGGGCCTGTGATGGAGCTTAAAATTATTTTAACTTTAGACACAGATGAAATTCAGGCAGGTGAATTTAGGATAAGAATAAAAGCAAATCCAGATTATGTAAAGCATCATGCTGGCCACTGTGCTTTTGATCAAATGGTTTTAGGCAGATCCTCACCTGGCATGAATCCACATTACCTCATAGCATGTCTACTGATTAAAACTAGCTGAGAGCTCCACATTTTTTGTTCTGTTTCTTTGGGACAAACCCTGTAATGGCACCTGAGCTTCATTTTCAGAAATCGCTTCTGACCACTACCCTTCCCACAGGAACAGGGACAAATTTTGCAGAGAAATAATGGGCACTAGGCCAGACAATCCTGTCTTTCAGCATTTGTTCCCATATGAGGACAAATGATACTCTGTGCTTCTTTGCATATAGATTACCAGCCAGGGTGCTAGTGGAGTGGAGCAGCACAAAACTCCTGGGATGGTGCTACAAATGCTTCTTTGACTACTCTTGGAGATTAAAATTAGCAGAATCTGGCTCTAGATTTTATCCAAATATTACTTTCCTCCTTAGCCTGAGTTTAGTTGCCAGAAGAGGATGAAGCCCCAAGAGGACTGTCCTTCAGTTCCCTTCCTTTCTTTCCCCCTGTCTGTTTGCATGTACCCCAGATTCTGATCAGATCCTTCCAGAAGTGCAGCAGCTGTTTTCCTTTTGAGAAAATACTTGCAAATGCATTTTGTTTCTGGCAGCCTGTCTGTCTCTGAATCCGGTTTCTGGATTCATTCCAAAAAGTTATTCTGGCAAAAAATTTACAGCATCTCCATGGCTGGGATCTGGGAGTTTTGCTGCGCTCCTCCTGCTTTCAAATGTTTTTGCCCAGAGTCCCAGAAGTGAGTAGTTTATAGGATTAATAGGAACAGGAAAGGTTCCTTAGTAGCCCTGTGTGAGGATGCTGGGCATCCTAAGGGATCCCTGCCATTTCTCTCCCAGTCCACATGAGCTGCTGTGTTCACAGGTCACCACTCCTCCTGTGCTCGCAACCTTTTCCCATCTCTTTCCTTCAGGTATGTCTCAGCTATGACCACACCAGCTCGCATGTCACCCGTTGATTTTCACACTCCGACTTCTCCCAAGTCCCGCCCCTCCACAATGTCACCACCAGCTTCCAGCTTGACCGTCTCCATCCCTTCCGTGGCGGTGAGTCCCTTCATAGAAGAGGAGCGACCGCTGCTCCTGGTGACTCCCCTGCAGCTGCACGAGAAGTATGACCACCACCTTCAGCAATTCAACTCCTTTCACCACAACGCCACCCATGAGAGCAACAGCCTGCCACCAAGCCCTCTGCGGATTGTGGAGGACGAGGAGTACGAGACCACACAGGAGTACGAACCAGCACAGGAGCCTCCAAAGAAACTCACCAACAGCCGGAGGGTCAAAAGAACAAAGCCCAACGGCCACATTTCCAGCAGGGTGGAAGTGGACTCTGACACAAGCTCCGAGAGCAGCAGCTCTGAGACCGAAACCGAAGACGAGAGAATAGGCGAGGATACACCGTTTCTGAGCATACCGAACCCCGGGGCAACCAGTCTGGAGCCAGCCGCCGCCTTCCGGCTGGCTGAAACCAGGACTAACCCGGCAAACCGCTTCTCCACCCCAGAGGAGTTACAAGCAAGGTTGTCCAGTGTGATAGCTAACCAAGACCCTATTGCTGTATAAAACATAAAACACATAGATTCACATGTAAAACTTTATTTTATATAATGAAGTATTCCACCTTTAAATTAAACAATTTATTTTATTTTAGCAATTCCGCTGATAGAAAACAGGAGAGGAAAAGAAACTTTTATAAATTAAATATACTATGTACAAATGTGTTATGTGCCATATGTAGCAATTTTTTACAGTATTTCAAAAATGGGGAAAGATATCAATGGTGCCTTTATGTTATGTTAATTTGAGAGCAAGTTTTGTACAGTTACAATGATGGCTGTCCCATAGTATTTTGCGAAACCTTTTAGCCCTCAGTTGTCCTAGCTTTTTTGTGCACTGCATTTTAATGAACTGGATGTATGATTTGCAAGAATTGCAGAAGTCCCTCTGGTCGCTTGCTGTAGAGTCTCCAAATCAGAAAGCCCTGTAATGGCACCCCCATCCTACTCCACCAGGAAAACACACATATACACACAGAGTCAGAAAGAAAAAAAAAAATTAAAAAAAAAAAAAAGATAAAAATGTAAAAAAAAAAAATTCTTATATGAGAACTTTTATTTGCTTTCGTGTATGAGATGAGTTTTGTCTGCTCTCTGCCAGCCAAAAGGTTTGCTTCTTTGAGCACTGGGATAATAGTAGATCCAACAGCATGCTACTATTAATTACAGCAGGATAACAAAAAACGTACAAACAAAAAAAAAGCCAATCTGCATTAAATAATATTACTTATAGAAAGAAAGTAATACTGTGATTTTAAACCAAATATATTATTAATCAGAGGTCAGCTTGTAATCACTAGGAGCTGCCATTTCATTATTTTCCAGATATTAATTGTTCTAGTTATCCCTTAGGAAATGGGTTTAAGTTAGCTGAGGCTTTGAACCCAATACTCTATTTAAACAAAAAAAGAAAAAAAAAAGGAGAAAACAAAAAAAAAAAGAAGAAAAAAAAGAAAACATTTATATTATTTTATGTTAATGGGGCAAATATAATAGATATCTGTAATCAAGCAAGGAAGAGATCTAGCTGGAAAACACATGCCACTAATAAAAGTGCAATCAGTTTTCACCTCTATTTCTTAATGTTGATTTCTAATACATGATTTATTCTTTTGTTTCTTCTTAATGTTCTTCCCCTTTTTCTCTTCCTCAGAAGGAACCCTGACAAGCTTCTACCAATACCTTGTTAGAGATGCTGTTGGAATAAGGCTTACTCTTGGACATAGAAAGGCCTTTCAGGCAAGAACTTGATTTGCTGAATGGTTAAAAAGTGTAGGCACATAGGAAGGACAAAGCAGATGTATGGACTTTATTTCCACTCACCTTTATCGACTCCTTTTCTTGGGCTGAGAGAGGCAAGGCTGATGCAGAGCCCATTTATGAAGGCAAGCACACCGTGTGGGTTACAGCCCTAGTAACCCATGTGTGATTATTTGATACCAGTGTTTATATGGCCAGTGACAGTCTTGAAGTCAGTGACTAGTAATGAACAAGGATGCTGTCAGTGCTGGAGCAGATGCATCCATGCAGACAGAAGCAAATGGCCTCTTTTGCACTGAATTCCTATCAATTTAGTCAGGGTCACTCTGCCTCTTCTATACTTCTGATTTTTTGTTGTGTGTTCAGTTGGCACAGCATTGACTCAGGATTGATGTGGAAAACAAACGTTTTTCCTAGACTCTGGGGATTCTGAAAATGAGAACATATGTTTTGCAGGTATTACTGAGCTCTAAATAAGAGCCCTGTCAAGAGAAAAAGAATTTCAGCCAAACTACACTCATCCTTTGGGCCACATTCTGGTCCTAGTTAAATAAAGAGAAATACATCAAGAAAAAATTGTGAGATGCAAGCCTGAGGAACAAAAGTCCCAACTCAGTAAATTGTTCAAGCATATGCTTATGCTAATCCCAGCAAAAGTTACCTTCAGCATGTGCTAGACTCTCATTGGCATATCCAGCACATGCAAAACGTTATGCATGTGCCTAAAAGCTTTGCTGAACAAGGTGTCCTATTGATTTGAGACCTGGAACCAAAGTACAGCAAAAGAAGCTCTTTGCCAGGGTGACAAAAATCAGTGATTCCTCACTGTTTAAGTAACCATTAAGTAACCATTAGTAAGAACACAGGTGAGTCTACCTGACTTCTGCTGAACACCAATTCAGCAGAAAAAGAACAAAAAGAAAAAGAAACTTAGTATAGGAAACAAAGTTGTCCACTAGGATGTTAGTGGTAGAACTAAAAGGCTAGGAAACTAGCACAGCTTTGGGCTATGTGGTGGCTGAAATGGCACTGCTTATTTGAGAAATCTATGGGAGATGGCAAAATACATACTGTCTGGACTTAAGTCCCCTTTGCCTTTTTTCCCTGGCTGGCATGTACTTGAACACGCTTTGCCTTTGCAGACTGAAACAAAAGCTCTACAAATTCTAGATACCATACTCTCATTTTCATCCCTTTAGTCATGCCTATTTTTCTGCAATCCCAGGCAGCAGAATATCCACCTCTCCAGTAACTCTGAAACTCAGTAGTACAGGGGGCCAGGTGGGATTTCCTAATGAAGACCATGAGTTTCCAAAGGATTTGCACTGTTGAGTTTCAGTGGACACTTGAATATCTGTCCTTTCAGGAAGGCCTCTGACACTGCAAAGACCTTGCAGGACAGATGAGACAAAAAAAGGATGGCAGAGAAACAAGACATTTGCCCCAAAATCACTCATTTTAGTGGCAGAATAGAGATTATAACACAGGTCTTTTGTAAACTTTTCCAGTATATATCAACCACAAGGCCAGCTCTTGTTGAAGTATCTGTAATAGCCCAGACAGATTAATTGGGATGGAAAGGGAACATGCTGTGATGTTGAGTAGATTATTTGACTACTACCACTGTTATTGTGGAGGGACAGTACAAAATGAAGGAGCAAATCAATATTTGGGAGCTGTACATGTGAGATTTATTTGGTATAGGTCTAGGGAAAAATGTCACACCTCTTCTGTTGCAGTGCCTCAAAGTCAAATTGCTGTGCAGTTCCTGCTCTTTCTCCCCCTCAGAACATACACAGTGTGTTATAGGGCAAGCATGAACTTAGGCTGGAGACTTCACATGGACCTAAGAACAAGAAAATACAATTGGGGATATGGCTGCCTAAGCCCTTAGATCTTTGTGAAGAACCCAGCCTTATGGCACAATTCATGCAGCAGTGAATTTGGGAATTGCCCTGGCTTGGCAGGCACAGAAGCAGGAGGAGGACTGGAGACCCTCACCTCTCAAATTGTGTTTGTCACACCGTGAGGGTGCTTCACATCAGTCAGGTCCACACCCAGAAGTCAGTGAGTCTACCTGGCCACAGGTGCTGCTGGCAGGCTGCAGCCAGTTCCTGCTGGCCAAGGGGCTGGAGGCTGCAGCAGCATGGAGCAGAGCCAGCAAGTGCCTATGGAAAAGGCCAGCTCCCCTGTTGGGGATATTTGCTTCATTACCCAGACCTTCGAGCTAGGCAGTCCCAACACCCTTGAGCCATCACTCTGTGATGCTTGCCAGTTCTTTGGCTGAAAGTCATGGCAAGAAGAAACATACTTTGAAGAGGGGGGGAAATATTCCAGTGGTGGCAGAGTTAAGATTGTCCTGGTTTATTTCCATTTAGTTGGAGCCATGAGTTTTTCCTGTGTATCTGTTTATATGCAGGATGTATTCCAAGATAAAAGGCTTCTTTCAAGAGCATATAGCTAGATTATGTTGTGCACAACCTGGTACAGCCTGCCTATTTAAGGGGTGTAAATCATTACAGCTCTGTAGAGGTTCTCATGTAACAGAGAAAAGGCTACTCCCTCCTTTTTGCCCAGTTATTCCCTTCATTTCTTGAGCCACCCCAACATACCCAGGTTTGAGAGATCAATCACTGCCTTTATCAGGGAAACAGGAAAGCTCTTTCTTTCCAGTACTCAAAAACAACAATGCTGCATCTCCCTGCTTCTCGCACACACATTGCTAGCAGTTTCCTGAGCATCCAGGATAGCAAACTGGTGTCTCCTCCAAGGACACACCTGGCAGCCTGTTGAGCACTTCTTGGCCCCTGCAGTGTGGCAACTTACCATCACCTGGGACTTATTTCTAGTAAAAATCAAAAATACACCTACAAAAAAATGCTGCAGAGAAAGGCAGACAAAGAACATGGCCAATTATCATCATTTGTAATTCTCTATTCTATTGTAAATATGTCTTGTACATATGTGGATGTTTTCATTATTTACTGTCTTTATAGATATTGTGTTAAATGGGACACTCTTAGTTTATTGTGTAACACTGTAAATAACATAACGTCCTTTATTATTTATGCATAGGCATCTAACATGCAGAGAAAGTTATCCTCATATTATTTTAAGATATATGTCAAAAAGATGTTGCATTTTTCCTTTTGCTTTGAAAAAATTGTAATATATCCTCTTTTTCCCCTCTTTTCCTTTAAAAAATGAATGCTAATTTATTGTTCAGGAGAGAAAGGGGATGTAACTGAAAGGCAAACTGTTCAAAGAACATGCTATGGAAGCCACAAGCTACTGATAAACTAAAGAATTTATTACCCCAAATACAGCAATAAGTAATTATTGATTTATTAAGGTTTTGTTATTCATTTTCAGTAAAAGAGGTGCTGGATTAAATTGTTTATGTGTGGTCCTGGCCCAGCTGCTCAGCAGACTGTGTCAGGTCACTAGCTACCATCTTTCTGTATCCAAACATTGTTGTAAAGGTCTTGTTCTGTTGTTGTGAGCCACTGTTCCTTAAGATTTCTGACTCATCCCTATGAGGGTCTCTGGCAGACACTCTTGCTCCTACATGCATTTTTAGTTTCTTAAGTTAGAATTATTAGCTCTACCCTGACCATTACTACTTAAGATGGATGGGGTTTGGGGAGGGGGAGGAGTTGGGGGGCAGAAATGACACAGTCTTGGGACTGTGGGAGGCTGCTCTACAAAAATGTCACCTCACTGTTCAGCAACAGTCAATAAAGCAAAGCAGATACTGGGAACTCTTAGATGGCACCACCATGTCACTATATAAATTCATGATTTGTGCAGGTTGTAAGTGCAATGAGTGGTCTTCTTCTTTTTGTCTCGGGACAGAAATAGCATAATGGGGAAGGGTTTGAAGGGCAACCCAGAACAATAAATGTTGGGAGCTGGTGAGGTCTGGGGAGCACTGGGTAGGCTGAGTATCATTATTCTGAAAGAAAGGATAGTGGCAAGAAGATATTAAAGATCTGTTGAAACATATTTATCTTGTAGAAGGTAAGAAAGGACTCAGTGTTCAGTACCTCTTCCAATAAAAGAAATTGAGTTATTAATCAAAACTAGTGGGCACTGTATCCCCAGAAAGATGTAGCTCTTTATATAAGGGGTAGGGAACCTGGAGAATTACTTGCTGCAAGGGATTGTGGATTGTAAAAGTTTCCATGGGTTCATGGTGGAGGCCAGATCTTAGGCATTAATCCAATGAGGATTACTAAATCCATGAAAAGCACATCAGATGTGGGAAATAACTGAACTGAAAACATGTGGAGATTGTATAAATTGGAAATACTGTGTATACTAGTGCTGCTCTCACCCTTCTCCAACTATCTGCCACATTTGGACAGAAGGAGGGCAGATATCCTATCTGGCTGTGCTTACATGATATAAGTACGTAAAGTCATTTGCTGTTAATGAGCATAAACAAGAGGAGGAAAGTTAGGCATGAGCAGACGAGAGAGAAATGCAGTAAAGACATTTCAGATGTGTTTCACATCCATTTGTTCCCAAGGCTAGTGCTCCCAGGCCTTCCTATTGGTGCAGAATGAGAACTGAGAACTGATGGAGAAGTGGAAGGATAGAAGAATGGAAGGAGGGAGGGAGAGAGGGATGGAGGGGGGAAGGGAGGGAGGGAGGGACGAAGGGAAGGAGGGAAGGAGGGAGGAAGGGGAGGGAGGGAGTGGAGAAAGAAAGGAAGGAAGGAATGACTGGCAAGGGTTTTCTGTCACCCTCCCTCTTACCTGGTTCTCAACACAGAGAGTAAAGACCTGGTAGTCCAGTCTGATCTCAGTTTCCCTCAGACAACTTCCCTGTCTTTCTATTTCATGTGGAGGGATGTTGTGGCTGGGAGGGTGGATGCTTAGGCTATTCACCTCACTGAATGTCTTAGCTGTGGAAGTGCCTTGTCACCTCACAGCCAGCCCAAGCTAGCACGTTATGGCACAGTGCTACAGTGGAGGAAAGGATGATACTTCCATTGCAGGCTCTTGAAATGAACTGCTTTGAGAAGACAGACCCCTCCTCAGGTGTATCCACTGTCCTTTCATGCATGGGATGGAGGCAGACCATTTCTGAAGCAATTACATACCATAAGAACCACTCAGAGTCAACAGGGCTAAGGACCTCATGACACATTAGATACAGACAAGGGGGCTTTAGGGAACATATCCTTCTGTGTTCCAAATGTCTGTCATTGCAAAATTTGTTTGTCAGTCCATGCTGTCTTTATCCTATTGGCTTTCTCTGCCAAGCTTCTGCCTCTGCACTTCTCCACAAGGTCTGGAAGCAGATGGCGTCAGGGAACACTACAAGAAAATCAAGCAAACTCTTCTCATTTCTGCAGCCCACAGCTGGGTATGCTCTTAGCATGCCAACTCCACCCAGTTATGAGCACATGATTTGAAGAATGCATTCCCCAATTCTCTCTGTCTCAATTACAACTGATGGGAAGAAAGTTATCTCAAATGCCTTGAGATGTTGCAGTTAGTCGGTCGGTGATGATTAACCTGTGCAGAAGCAGAAGCAAAGCAACATGGACTGTGCATAGGTCATGAGCCTGACAACTCTTCTTTAGTGACAATGGACCCTTGATAATGGCACTTTCAGGGCTAAATCTCATTTTACCTTGAAAAAAAAATGGAGCCTTAGGGCCTTAGGGATTTCTGATCCCAGAGTGCCTTTTCTACCTGATGCTATGACCTTTTGCTAGAGTCATTTCAGAGTAGCTCTCAATAGAAAATTTCTACTGATTGCAAAATTGTTTCAGATGTCTCCAGACTAAGGCTGGCAGGAAAAATGTCACAAAATCATTGATATGCTCCTGATGTCCCCATTTCCGCACATGAAGACAAGGTTCAGACCTTGTTAAGAGACAATTCCACATCTTCCAGCAAGGAAGAGTTGGAACAAGATCAAGCCCATGCACACCTAGAAAGATTGTCATGTCACTAGGGTTGGGCACAATATGGTGACTCCAGAGAGTATTTAGAGTGCTACACTTTCTAAGCATTCCACTGTCAAAACCTGAGACAAAGCCTTCAGCATGAATGGAATTAATTTCCTTGAAAGCTAGACCTTACTCTCCAAGGTTTCAACTCCAGAAGGTATCCAAGCACCAACTTTAGTTGGAAACTGGACTTCTAACGTAAATGGCAGCTGCTAAGTTTCCACTTAGGTTTTCCTCCCTTGGGGATAGCAGGAGTTCCCTGTACTGGATGTAATGCGTTAGGAACTGGAGAAGAACCCTGGCAGTAGTGCATAGAAAACACCTGAAATAAGGCCAGCTCATATGATGACAGCAGCAGAGGAGGTGTCAAGGGAGTCTTTGCAAGGTTATATCCACATCAGTTGGTAGGGAGTACAGCAATTGTTAACAACTGATTAAGTCATTACTCTGGTAATGGCCAATTTGGAGCCATGTTTCAGAAGCCAGATATTGTGTGGGAGGTATTTTAACTTACCCGGCACATTACTGCATTAGTTGGATGTATTCTCTGTGTGTACACACACACATACAGTCTCTCAATTTTCTGTAATGATTTCCTGATGTTCAGTGCATGTTCAGTGACAGGAAAGGAAAAAATGTCATAACAAGGCCATTCAGCAGCTGCAAATCTGCCTGCATCCAAGAGAAAACATTTCTTCACCTCAGAGAGGAAAAAATTGAGGGTGATATTTGTCCTGTACGGGTGTGAAGATATGGAAAGGGAATGCCTCTTTCTTTCCTAGTTGGACAGGCTGGATCACAGATTGCAGAGGAGCTTTCACAGGGCCACAGATGAGGAGGGATTGGCCATGTGGAAGATGAGGGAACTCTGGCTAGGGTAAAAGGTGGCCATGTGCCTCTCATTTCATTGAAATAACCCTAGAACAATGTATTCAATCCCAAACAGAAAAGAAAAAAAAAAGGAGTCAAATGGTGAGTCTTGGGCCTTCTATATGTGGCAAAGAGAGACAATTTCAAAAGAGCAATTTTTGTCCCATATTCTGGTTCTCAGGATGTTCCCATCTTGTGCTCCCCTTTCTCACCCTAAAGCCCCCAAAGCTGAGGATGAGGTGAGTCTGATCCTCCACAGAAATGCACAGTAATCTGCTCAATGTACATGAGAAAACCTGTGCCTACAGCAGCATTCCTAGAAAAAGGAAACTACTAGTGCTGTGAAACCAGTAATCCAAAAATAAAGGCCAATTAGGAAATATGGGCCACTTAGATGAGTGCCACAGTATAAATCCAGGAACCTGAAATTCAGCATCCTGTTTTAAAATCATTGCCTAATCAAAGCTCCAGAAAACAAAATAATGCCATCCTAGTGACACATGAATTTTAGTAATTGAAAATGCCCTGTAATTCAGTCAATTTAGTTATCTGCACAGACCATCTTATCATACCCAGCTAAAACATGCAGTATTTATGTGATGGCTAATGATTATGAAATAAAGCTGAAAGTAATAAAACTCCAAATAAGAACTGGCAGACTACAGGTATCTTGTGTCTGTTTTATAATCAACCTCTCTGTTGTCATGGTACTAAATCACACATTCTGGGTCATATCAAAGGAATAGCAGAAAGGATGTAAGAATCTTACGCTGTAACCCTATTACTTTCATTTCCAAGTGCCAGCTTCCTTCAAATAGAACTTACATGGCTTTTACAAGCTCTGATTACAGAGGTAACAGACTTGAAGTTCAGGTAACATGAAGTCCAGATAACAGGATTATTATCACAGTGATTTTACACACAGCTCATTATTTTGCTGTCCAATACAGTCTAGGGCTTATCTAATTATTTCTGTGCCTCTCATAATTAGTTAAAAATTGCCATTTTTAGGGCTTCAGATGTGGAAACCGTGGCATTTTAGTAAATTTCGCTTTCTGTCTCACAACTTCATTTGACTGACAAGAGCTGTATTGGCTCAGCAGCAGAACAGCTCTCAGCTTGGTCCCAAGGTGATTGCAGTAGGTCTTCAGCTGCAGGGGAACAGCATGCTTTCTGCTTCCTCTTTGGTATTTCACCAGGATCACATCATCAATGTCAGCACGTACTTCCAGGCTGCTCTTTGAAAAGAGTTTTGGTTCGGGATCTAAAGGAACTGATTCTGCCTGCTTCCCGCCTCATTTCCACATGCATGCACCACATTATTTAAATTTTAAAAAATTAAAAGAGCTTATGGGGAGCAGGGAGAGGGAGGGGTAGAACAAAGCTGATGCTAGGAGCTTCTGTCTCAGAAGTAAAAGATAAACAGCTTCGCCAAAGAATCCATATTTAGCTTTGTCACATACATTGAGCAAGATACTCCTCATCTCAAACTGAGGTGATGGGAAATGGACCATACTGCCTGTGGAAACAGATGATGCTGAATTTCAGAGCAGAGGCTCGAGCCCCCTTGCAGTCTGTCACCCAGAGACCTGGATGCCCTGGGAGTTCCAAAAGTATTTCAGAGTATTGCTCTAAACAGACAGCTGAGTGCGTTGTAGTGCGTCAAGCCCTTGGCATGTGTGGAGGGTCCAAAGGCCAGCCATTCTTGGCTTCAGCTTGCTTTCAGGGGTGTTAAGTGCTCCCTCACTGGCAGGGAAGCCCCTTGGCTTGAGGACACCTAGCCAGAGCTTTCTCTCTGAAGCAAGCTGGGACACTCAGGATATCAGCAGTGCTCCTTCCAGGGGAGGAAACAAATGCACAGCTTGACTTTCTGTGTATTGGCCTGAAACCAGACACTGTGTCAATACTCTGCTATGACAGCTATGGTGGTGAGAATTACTTCAGAACAGAGGCATCCAGTGACCTAAAAGCTGAACAATCTCTTGCACCAAAGAGCAAATGTTTTCCCTGATTTCTTGGAGGGGTGGTGGGTGGGAGCTGAGATGAAGAAACGTAATGGAAAGCCTGCAGGCTGGGTTAGCATCCTTCTAAGCCTGGGGACACAAAAAACATTCAATAGCAGATGGTCTCACCCACTACCAACACAGAACCTCACCCTTGTACATCTGAGCACTGACATGAGTGTCTAGTGACTGCAGTTTTGTAACCAACTGTCCCATTCACCTATAAACATTGTACCTACATAGCAAGAACTTGCAGCATACTATCCACTGCCCATGCAAAGTGTTTATTTTGCCTAAAGCATGTAACTGTACTCCAACTGTTCACTCTCGCAGAGGACTCCTTAGTAACTCTAAAGGTCTGATCTGTCTGATCTGTGAGAGTCCTCTAGTTTTTGCAAGCTGGTATCCTTCTAAGGGGACAGGATATTCCCTTTGCTGCTGATAGCAAAATAGCAGTGACAGCACAGAGCCAAACATGCACTGGCCACAAGGTTTCTTAGCTAGACTTGTGCTCAACAGATGACATTTCTAGGAACTGCTGAAATATCTCTACAGCTAAACATAGTGGTCCTAACTCTCACTCTTGTGTTCAGTAAATTACACACCATCTCTCTGATATTTGACTCGGTCCAAGTACAAAATTATTATATTGCATATGCTGAATTCTGCCTCTCTGGAACAGCCTTTTCCACTACTGTATTAAACAAGCAAAATGCCTGAGGTCAGATTCTGGAGGAGGGGCTTGGGAAAGTGCAAAATTTCTCAAGTAGTTGAGGAAGAAGAATCCTACCAACCAACCGTTAATGCTTTTGCTCATCCTTAAACAAAAAAAGAAAACATTGTTTGCTTTTTAAAACAGAAATTAAAAGAACTGGGTTAAATGCATGGAGTTCTGCGCCTCTGCCCTTCCCAAGAGAAACTTCGCTGCTTTTCTTGGTCTTTGAAGAGTAATAATTTGCCCTGGAGCAGAAAACTTTCTACAAGGATTGCAGCCCTGATTCACATGTGCTGATTAGCCTCAGTATCACCAGAGTTTTGTTGTCCAGATGGGCACTCTGAAGCATCTCAAAAGATAATGTAAATTCCCTGCCTTCATTCATGAAGCTGCAAAGGTTTGGCAGCTCGTGAATAACTGTTTTGCTAATAGTAATCACTAATTCAATGCCTGGGATTAAAAATGGGATTGCTAATTCTGTTAGTAAGTGACAGAGGTAATGTCACAGTGCTATGTAGTACATAACCTTGTTATAGCTGGTTTGTTATCATACTTTTGGATTCTCTCTCAGCCAATTTGCAGGAAGTTTCAGCTGCAAATGGCCTGTTTGAAGTATGAAATACCAATCCCATGCAATGTTCCTGTGCTTGAAATTACTCCAAAAATAAATCCATCTGACCCTGGTGCCATTACTAAAAAGGGAGAGTAAAATATCTCTGCTGGTGGCTGAAAGACAACAAAGCTGCTTGGAGTGCTCAGTAATACAGTTTTGTTCCAAGAGGTCTGGTCCTCAGAAGATGACTTTCTAGAGTCCGTGTGAAACAGGCCATGACCAGTTTCAAAGACAGGGAAGCAAACATCACCTCTCTGCTGCTCCCATTGTCTACTGACTGCCTAGTAATTCTGCTTGGCTATCTTCATCTGGAGTAGGGCAAGAAGCTGACGAGCAGTGAGTATTTAGAAAGAAAGACAGGAACAGTTCAGAAAGCATAACTGAAAAAGAGTGACATAAATTTTTTGCTGATGAGAGAGAGCAAAAATTCAGCATAGCTCTAACACTTAGGAATACCCACCCCTGTTAGGGACAGCACCATGGGCCTTTGGGCTGAATAGCTGGGACCTGCAGCTCTGTTTTGAGGTCACATACGGATCTCATTACCTAACACCTGCATGCTGCAGCCAGAGTGTAGTGGCCCAGGACAGGACAAGCACTTTGATTATTTCATAGAAAGCTAGTTCTAGAGAGGCTGTGCACAGCAGCCGTCTCTCCTGTCTCCTGTGCTAACAGAAACACATTTGCTGGACATCAAGAGCAAGTACTGCAAGGAGGAACAAAATGTGGAACTATTGTATCATCCAGCTTCCTTAGATAGAGAATTGCTGTTGAAGAGGAAGCAATTTTCTCGTCCATTGAAAACAATTATTCACAGTGGCCAGAAACAGCATGACAGAGCTTACCTCTGTGTGATCAGGACCTGAGGAAAATAAACGTGAAACAAAATAGTCAGTAAGGCAGTCTGCTAGACTTCAGGGCCAGGTCTGCTTCCCTGCTGGCACTGAGACCCTCCACAGCAGAAACAAAATTACAATGGATCTCAGCGATTTAATAGCAATTGGCTTCCAGAAACTGAAGCCTTTCCTCATTTGCTTTACAAATGGAGAAAGAGTGAGTTAACTCATTGGCTGGGACATGTTTATGTGTCTCTTCACAAATGACTCCCAGGCACTGTGCCAGTCAGCAGGCCTGTGCCACATCTGAATGGTACTCACTAGAACATTCCTGCATCCTTGACACCTCTGAGTAGAAACACACTCATCTTCCAAAACACCACCTAAGTGCTGAGCCTAATCCTCAGTCTGATGTTTGTCCTGGTTGCTTTAGTTCTAATTCCACCCCAACCCTGGGACAGCAAAAGCACACTAGAAAACAACACAGTTTCTTGCACTCAGATGGGGACAAAATTTTGCCTTTTAATCTTTTGCCCATCTAATTTTTCTGAGCTCTCAGCTTAGCTCCAGGGTGGCTGCAGCCAAAGCACTTTCTGAGAAAAGTGTTGTTCCTATCTTGCAACGCTTTACCCCAGTCAGTGCAGCTTTTCACCTGTGGAGGACTACAATTTTCTCCCTGCAGAGGGATTAGCAGCAAACCAGGTGGCATTTTCTTGCTGTCCCACAGGACTCTGGGAGTTGATAAATTGGGTTTTTTGAGGTATGCTGTGGCTTTCTTGCAAGGATTGATAGTAATTATCAGGTTGCACTTAGGCAGTACCACTGCTGTCACTTCTGTGACGTGGCCTTTAGGGTGGGCCATGCCTCAGCCCGGAGCTCAGCAAGGCTGTCACAGACCATCATCTCCCTGCAGTTATTCACAGATGGAAAACAAATTGGTGGATATGGCCAGAGAAGTCCTCTTACGTTAGGCACAAGGAAAGGAGGGGTCCACCTGAATAGGACATTCAGGGGCAGGCACTGTGAAAGCTGAATCAAGGGCAGGCACTGTGAAAGGCAAAGACAGACCAAGGTAGACAGTTCTTCAGTGTCACGCCTTGCCCCTTGGCCATATCTGTTGTTTTCACCATTAACAACTTGTGTCCCCACAGTTACTGAACCAGTACCCCTTCTCACAAGGAGCCCAGCAGCATTTACATCTGATACTAGCTGTTGTAACCATAATTACTAAAAGCCTGTCTCTGTTAGCAATTTGACCCATGCAAGGTCACATGCTGGGGGAGGCTGCTCTAAAGCATTGACACTCTATTGCTTCCCTACCTTAATTTGCACAAAACGGAGTGGAAAGTCCCTTGTTCCCTAGCTGTTGCAACTTTTCCATTAAAAGCATATCTTAAAGACACACCTGCAATTCTAAGAGTTTTTCACTTGAAACAGCATTTAGAAAAAGAAAACATAAAGGTCTTAATCATGTTGAAATGTATTGTCTGGTTTCTTTTTCAGTTGAGGGAGCTAAGTTACATTCTCGTTGCCGTGCAATTGGAAGAAAAATAAGACACTTCTGGAAGTGGGAAATAGCCTAAGCAAAGTAAAACTCAAGAAGGTTAATTAATTTTTATTTTTTTTTAGTCAAACTGTGCATTGAAGTGCAGCCCCTTAGAAAGTCATTTTCTGGATGTGTAGACAGTGTTGCTGTAGGCAATGAGAGTAAGCCAGAAATTTGATCAGATTGCTGGTCTCGCTTTAATGCTGATCTATCCTATCCAGTGCTATTCAGGCATTTAAAATCTCTGTGAGAGGGCAGGCAAAGTCAATTTCAGATTGAGTGTGCTGAAAGCTAAATGAATGCAGTAGGAAAGAGTTTTCAGAAGTTATGGGCAAAATAAAAGGAAAACCAGGGTATAGTCTCAGTTCCAACTAAGTCCCTGTAGCCTCTTGATTCTGTCTTATGCAGGGAGGTACCCAGTCTTTGATGATTAATTTTGAAATTAATGAGATCTTTAGAAAGAAATCTGTTACATCTCCAGTATTTAACCTATTTACCAGCTATGGTAAATGTCTTCTTGGATGTATTGCTCAAGTGGCACTGCCTTGACTGCATAAATGCAGACAACACACATATGGATTGTGCAAATGATTCAGTACTCAACCAAGTAATGCTGAGGCCAGCAGACAAAGGTCTGTTTGCTGCAAAGTCTCACATAAAAAGGACATACTAAAAGGAGGCAGAGAGACTGGAAAAGTAGGTGTTAGTCTGTTTAGTCATGTCAGCTTTCTCAGGCTGTTTAATGGCAGGCAATAAAAAATTGTTTCAAGAACCCTGATTCAGCTTTGGCCAAGGCAACTCCTATAGGAGCCTTCTGAAAGGATTGGATTCCGTTGTCTTCTTCAAATACACCATTTCTTTTTAGACATTCCTCCAGTGCCTGGGAGGGATGCATCTGCTTTATCCAGCATGCACTGTGCTGCCTTGCATCTGCCCATACCTGGTCTATCGCTGAGGGACTTCAGGATGAGGCACTTCAAGCGAATGGGAATGTTCCCTTCCAGCCTTGAACAGACCCAGTTTATTCAAAGCAAATTATCTATTGCCAGCTACACAGCTCTTCTCTTCCAGGACTGGGTCACCAGTTTATAGGTAAAAATGCTATGCCATCTATTCCCAGGCTGACATATTTTATGCAGGAATCCTAGAAGAGGGGCTTCTGTTCACCTCAGAGGGCTGAATTCAAGCTCATCCTTTGGATTAATCGCCCTTATATCCTGAGCTGGTGCCTGGAAGACAAATTCAGCAGAGAAGCTTGGTGGCACCTCCCAAATGGGGCTTTAGAATGGAAAGCATACAGTAAAGGAGTTAACATGCAAGTGTACTGACCAGAGAGAGGACACAAGCCTATGTAAAAAGCCCAAAGCTCTCCTGTGCTCATCACAAAACAGAAAGGTAAACAAGCAACAAAAATGTACATATATCATCCATCATGATGTCAGGCTCAGTAGAAGTGGAGTCTGACAGGGCCACATACTCCAGACAATTTTACCCAGCCCTTGGGATTAGCTGTGAATACCTTGAAGGGCTAGGCTTGCACTTGTATGCAAGGCATCAATCAAACATTGGCCATTTTCTACAGCCCAGATGGAGTACATGATCAGGTAGGTGAGGGAGTCAATTTTGACCTAGATTTTCAAAGGTAATTATCATCTATTCCTATTTTTTAAAACACCTATATTTGTTTCCTTGTTTCAGGATGACATCTCTCCCAAAACTGGGCATAATCTTTGATTTCAGGAGCAGAAAAATATCTATCTACTTTTGTGACTAGCATTTTTATGGGTCTCTATGTGTGTTAACAGAAGCATGGTGTATCTGTTTAAACTGTTTCAACAGCTCAGAGAGTTACGGTGTCAGATATTTTTCAGATTAGTCGTTTTAGCAGCTGATAACATATGGGTCCAGACTGAAAGGCTATGATGTAAGCCTTGCTAAAAGCCTGAAAGGCAAATTAAGCAATAACATGGTTGGTGCTCTGGCATCATAACAAACTGTTTTTCTTTCTAAGAGGTGCACAGTGGGGAGAGGTATTCCCTCCCCTTCACTCTTCTTGCATTCACCCTCAGGCACAAGATGACAGACTCTGTGCTAAGTATCTCAGGCTGCTTTGTACAGCTAAGGGTACCAGCTGTCCTGCTGGCAGACCCCAACAGCATGACAGAAGGACAGCACCTGGAGGAGCTGGCAGGCTCATTGCCTCTCCCCCTGGGCTCATCCAGCCTACCCCACAGCCATTTAGGAAGGGCATCCCAAAGAGATAAGCCTGTGGAGAGAAGAGGGAGGGAGAGGTAGAGAGGAAAAGACTATGGAGTTGGGTTAAGGATAGAAAGACTGCTTTAATCCTTGACCAGGTATGCTTTTCCTATCACTATTGCCTGTGGATGGATAGAAGGCAGAGACAGCACCTGGAACAGGACAGGACAGCATGGGAGCATGGGACAGCCCTTCTGCCCATGCACCCTCAGTTTACCGCCAGAAAGCTGGGATGGGCTTTGCCTGCTGTCCCACTGTAAGTCCCACCATGCATGTTTCTAGCTGCAATCCAAGAGGTTTGGGAAGGGGACAGAAAAATGACAGGGAGAATGAAACACAGAAGGACACTGCTGGCCATTATAGTCTGGGACAAAGAGCCCCCAATCAAAGGTTAAGAGAAGGAGGAGGGGGAAGGGGACCATTCCTGGGGAGGGCTGGAGAATTCACTCAGGCAGTAAGCAGAGCCCTGCCCCAAGCCCTGCAGGAGCATTAGCAGTGCTATCTCTCCTGGTCAGAACAGGGACAACTTCTCTTAAGACCCCAAACCATGGTTACATGGTTCCCTTCTGAGAAGAGGTCTGCTCAAAATGGGTCTGAGTGGGGGAGCACAGGGCAACAACAACCCACCTGCTGCCTGCCTGCCCTGGGGAGCTGGCAAGGGGTGCTCCGTGGCAGGTTTCTGCGTGCCCTGGTTCTGAGCCCTGCTCCAGCTGGCGTGCACCCCTGATCAAAGAGGGCTGTGGGCACCTGGCAGTAACCATGAGGTGGCCTCACTGCTGTGCTGCTGCTTGAGCAATTTGCTGGGAGAGGAATAAAAGACTCTCCCAGAACTGGTCAAAGACCTGCCAGGATGTCAGGGACAGGTGTGGTGTGGAAGAAACAAGCAAGATCTGTGCAGTCGAGAAAAGCCTCGGATGAATACTGCCTTGAATCCTGAGACTTCCTGAAGCCCATCTTCATGTTCCAGTGGCAGTGCCAGCATAACAACTCCCAAAGCTGGCCTGGTGCTTTTCTGGATCCTTGGAAATCTAGGTTGGCCTCAGTAACAAAGTGCAGATACACACTGGATCATAGGCATATCCTGTGCTGCAATGCTGTGATGAGGGAAACTCCTGTTTTTGAAATCACTACCTAGCTGAACCATATAAAGTTCAAATAACCTCTGCTGGCTGTAGTCTAGGCAGGAAACCTCGACCTCTGGAGTGAGGTCATTAAAGCCGAACTTCTGGAAGCTCAGAGGTGTTTAGAGAGCTTGTTAATTACTGTACTAATCCTTTAGACAATGCTGGCTCCCGGCGCTTCCGGAGCATTAGTGCTTCAGCAGCGCTTAGGCCCAGACCACTCCACTCCCCCCTCACAGAAATACTTCCCGGTGAAAATGCTCCCGGTGTCTTTTCCAAGGCCTCACTTGTGTAAGTAAGGCAGTCAGGAGACTCACAGGGTGTCAGAAGCTGGCCCTGAGCATTTCTTAACAGATGTGAGTCCTTTTTGTCCCATTATCTGGAGCTGACGTCATCTGTTTGCTGTGTTTGTCTGACACCTATGAAGCCTTGGATGGTTCCTACTCACTGTGGAACAAGCTGCCCATTTTTTCGAAAATCACGTCTCTTCCAGCACCTTAACCCTGTAGGCTCAGCAAGCCAACAGGTCAGCAGAAGGACAGAGCACTCTGGAGCCAGAGCATGGGTTTAATGACAGCGTGGAAATCAAATGCCTAATCCATGAAAAATGCCTATGACAAAATATGAACAATTAAATCATAATAACAGTAACACTGGAAACAGAGCTCATCAAAACAGTGGTGTTCATTCAATCAGACAAAGTAGCTGCTGCCCAGCAGCTCTCACTCTTTCCAGCTGGATGTTCACACACGCAAACACGAGCCCTCCTTATAGGAGAGCAAGTGACATTCCTTCACAGCAGAGGTAGCAGCAGTGTTTTGTGTGTGGAGCCCTTGTAGTTCATGATGTTTGTCTGACTGATCAATGATTTCCTAGTAGATTTATTGGGCCATGGTTAAAAAGCAATTACAGCTGGTTTATGTTACTGCATCTACTGTAGCAACCCACATCAGCTACCACTCTATCATGAGCATGAGATGGCTGCTTAGAACTCCTGGTCATTAGACTGCTTGCCTGGTACGCCTTCAGCCAGGGAAACAATTTTCTAAGCATATTCAAGCATCCCAACTTCACTGATCTAGGCACTGAGGTTTCCAGCATGCTTGCTCACATAGTGGCAGCCCCAGGGGCCCTCAGCGATCTGAGACTCAGAAACTATACCTGCTACTCTGCAGGCAGCAGAGGAATTCAAGAACTGTAACTGAATTCGTGCCCATGTTTAGCCATCTTCTGGATAAGGCCTTACCCAAAGACTGGCATTTCCCTGGCTTTGTCATTTATACAGCATAGAACATGTTGCACAAAGCATGTTGAAACAACGACACAGCTATTAGCAGGGTCTGTAGCTGTTGACAGGCATTAACTGTTATGGCAGATGTTACTTTTGAGGAAAAATTATATTTGAATGAGACAAAAATAAAGGAAAGGCAAGAAAAACCTCTCTGGCAGCCAGTTGGGAGAGAGGCAACTGAGAGTCAAGTGTCCTCTTCCTGTTTTTATCTCCAGTAGATGATCCCCTGTAATACTTCACCACAATCACAGAGTTTTTCATTAGTCACAGGGAGTACCTCCTGGTACTCTCTGCTTATGGGATGCTGTGCACAGTAAAGCACCCCTTGCTCAGGTGTGACTGTTGCACACCTGGTTGTTGACCTTCGTGCTTACATAAAATGGGCTCCCAAGTATAAACCAAAACAACCACAGGCAGGGAAGAATGGGGAAAGCAGGCAAAACTCTCAGATTTGTGGCAGTCACTTTCTGCCCAGCACAACACAGAGCCAAGGCTGCAAGATCATGACAACAGCAGCAAAACAACAAAAAGACAACACTCCAGCAAAGGACCTGCAAAACACAACCACAGCATCCTGGGGGGAAAAGTACTGAATTGCAAGTAGAAGGCAGGCTGCACAGCTGCAAGTTTCAACTTGCAGCAAGTCTATTTCCAAAAGTTTTTGACCTTAAAAGAGCTAAGGCAGCTACAGTACACTGCAATGAGCAGCTGCAGCAGGGAAAATTTCAGAACTTTACATTAGAGTAATGAGTAAGCTAGTGAATGAAGTGCTATTTTTCACTTTGAGAAAGGAAAGTCAAATTTTCTGCCCCATACTCGTTAGTGCAAGGATCTGAGCTTCTCTCTCCCTCATCCCATATTGCTGTCATGTGTCTGTGGCTGCTTAGTACAGAACTGTGCTCTCATGTACAAAGATAGGAGCATTCTGCTCAGGAGCTGGACTAGTGTTTATGCTGGGGATCCAGAGAGAGGTTACCTTTTCCTGTTCTGCTCTAGTCCTCTGCAGCCTGCCTGTGCCAGGCTTAAACAGCTGTAAACTTGTCCTCTTTCTTCTGGTGCTAAAGTCTCTCTATACACCACCTTGAGAAGTCTCTACATCTGATCTGAATGCAGAGGAGAGTCAGAAGTGTATAACTTATCTGTTTCTGCAGACCCGAGCAATCACTCCACCGGATGGAGTGTCCTCAATGACTCCAGAAGAGCAGGGATGTCCTCAGCCAAATGATGGCTGAGGACATTGTTTAAGAGAAAACTGGGGTCTTCAGGAAAGAGTAGTCAATTAATAGATAGTGCAGACTAAAACTGTGCTGTAATTCATGGTATTCTTTCTCTCCTTATATAAAACAGTTCAGCACTGGCAACTCAGAGAAGATTTCTTGTTGGGAAGGATGAAGTATATAAAACAGTTCAGCACTGGCAACTCAGAGAAGATTTCTCTCCTTATATAAAACAGTTCAGCACTGGAAACTCAGAGAAGATAGTCTGTGAAAACAATGTTTGTAAAAGAAGTCAAAGCACAGTTTTCTGTTTTTGACTCATGTACCTCAGTATGGCACACTGATGAAGAAGACTACATCTGGCCTAATCTTGGATTGAGAAGCATAAAATTTTCCCATTCTGGAAGAAGTCTTTCTGTTGTCTCTGTGCACGAGCTTTAGTTAACTCTTTAATGGCTAACAAAACTTAACAGCTTGCTTGTGGTCTCAGAATTAGATGTAGACCGTGTAGGTATCAGTCATATAACCTAAACACCATTAGGCCTGGGATCATCATGGCAGTTGTGCTGCTGTAGCATGTCAACAATTATTAGCTCTGGCCCTCACATCCTTTTTTGAGCTTATCGCAAAAATAATAGTGGCCAAACACTTAGGTCTGAATAAATCCAACAGTTCTTGCTATTTGGGCAATCAAGTCATGTGAACAAGCCATATTTTGCAACCTAGCAGGTAAGATGCTGATTTTTAAAAGTTCATCAACCTTAAGCTAAAAACAACAAAAGCTTTACTTCTGTTATAAATAACAATGCTGTAAGAGGGTCTTTACAGAGTTGTGCTACCAGGCTGGTAGTAGATTTCATACTTAAGTGTATGCATTCTATTCTATACTCAAAATAACAGGATACAAGAGGTAGAAATGGGAAGAAAGAGACAAATCCTTCACCTCTGGTCACTAATGTGCCGTAGATAAGTTTCCAGTTCAAGAAGTGTAGCAAGATGTGGTGTCTGAGGGAGGCAAGCCATGCAGTGCCCTCCTAACAAGAAGTCTCTTAGTCTAGTTAGCCTTGTCAGACCTTTGGTCCCTGAGAAGAGCAAGATGATGTTCAGCCCCAACTTGCCCTGACATCTTTTTCTACACATGGAGAGAAAGTTCTTGCGAGATGGCAAACAAAATAGCTGCTACAAAATTACATGGTGCATAGCGATGAAGAATCAGCCACAGTTACATTTTTGAGAAGATGTAAGAGGGTGATGTTTTCTTTCCCCATGTGTGCGTTGCTGCACAACATTGCCATGGACAAACAAGATTTTTCACTCTGAGGGGGCAGAAGGAGATCTTGTTCAGGCTGTTATGTATGTCAGGAACAGCTTAATCACCAGTAGGGTTGCTTTCTTGCCTGAGACCATTGCTTTATCTTTCAGGAATCATCAATGTTCCACTTAGGAAATATTTTTGCCTCTAGTGATTTGTATGTGTGTGTTAGCTATCCAGCAAAAGATGGCATGACTAAATAATCCAACAAGTGTTTTATCAGCTTGTGTTTGCTCCTGATTCAAAGACAATGCCCCCCAAACAGTCATTACCCAGGAATGCAGATCTTAGAGCTTTGGCATTAGATTTCACTTAATGGAATTTGCTGCACAGATAAAACACAAAAAACAGCTAGTCCTAACTCTGAGGACATTTCCTGTGATAACAAACAGTTGACATAGGAAAAAATATAATTTATCCACTGGTTTTTCTGAGGTCAATGATTTAGAAAAACAAAGGGAGGGGGTGTTGAGGGATTTTTTTTTTTACCTTCAGACAAGCACCCCAGAAGACTGGATTTCAAATTGATGAGGTATTTCATCCTGATTTTCAAGTCACATGAGCTCACTTGTTACGGGACGTGCTCTAGAGGACTGGCACTACAAACTGCAGAGGAATTGTGTTGCCATTTCAGTAGCCAGAAGAAGCCATGCCTCATAGCTGGTGCCCTAAAGCCCTGGACAACCAAGTGTGACAGATATCTGACCCTGGCCAGGACAGTGGAACTGAGTGTTGCACATACTTCAGACGTCTTAGGAGCAAAACCAGCATCCACAGACAGCTTGGTCTGAATGGCCTTGTGTGTGTGGTATCTGCCAGGGAAAGTCATGGGGAATCTTTCTCTGGTATTGCCACTGTGCTCTGCCAGTCTGGAGATTGAACATACTGGTAAAAAACTCAGGGAAAAACAGAAAAGGCTCTCACCTTTCCAGAGTACACTATCTTTTACACAGGCAGCTGTCTCTGTAAGTTTTTTTCTCATGCGTTCTTTGCATCCTATGTCAGGGGCCACTGTCCCCTCCTTTATAGATTAAGCTGTCTGCAATAGGTATGGAAGGGAACTGAGAAAGGTTGTAATGTGTTTTAAAACCCTGGCACACTAAAAATTCGTGTGATGTGCAATTGCCTTTATTAGTTACTGCCTGGGCAGTCAAGGTTCCAGAAGAAGTAACTAAAGCATCAGGTGGGGATCATGCAATCAGAGAGGTATACTGTCCAGCTGCCTCTCTCTTAAAGGATACAATCAATCCCTGCTTTTGCCTTCTTCATGCTCCATCCTCCTCTCACGGCCCTCCTGTCTGAATTTATGAAGTCATGTAGCCTGTTATGCCATGGGGTGACTAATTCTTTGTGTCAAAGAAAAGGCCTGGGCTGTTCCACAGTGCCAGGTAAAGCATGAACTATCTGGCACTGCACCCTTTGTAGGCAGAGAAGCACACTGCACAGAACAATTTGTGCCCTGGAAGTATGAAAAAGGAACATTCTTCTCAGTTTCTGTGTTTTGCTTGTCTCCCCCAATGATAGTCCTGAAATTAGGGACTGTGATGCATTTGCCATCTCTGGTGAAAAAGAAAACAACACTTCAGCCCTAGAGGGTGTTACAAAGAAACACTGAGTGGTTTGACATTTACTATAAGAAATTACACAGTACATGTTCTTTTCAGGAGTAGATTTCAGTCCCCAGCTGAGGCATTTTTAATAACAGTACACCTGGATAGGCACAGCCTTTCTCAGGGAGGAAAAAATAAGGCAGTAACTCAGTGCCTTAGGCAGGCAGACTTCCCTACCCTACTTTAAGAGCACGGGTATTGCAAGGGTATGTGGTGTAGATACATTTGTAAAGTAAAAGGCAGTGTGCTATGGGGTTCACTGATTGTTAAAGTCTTGGAGTAATCTAAGGAAGCCAGCTGGTGGTGGAGAAAATCATTTCCTCAGAAAGGAACTCCATTTTCGATAATTTTCTGTGTGTTTCTAGAATACAAGTCTGCCCATCCAGTATCAGATTTCCTGAAGTACAAGGGAAGATGTGGCAAGGGAGTTATCAGCCATGAAGGATGACATAATGACTGGCACCTAACAGCATCCAGGAGGCTGTTCCCATCAGGAGCTAGATGACTGTCCTCTCCAATGCTTCACATCCATAATAGGCTGACAGTGACAAATGTCACCTGGAGCAGAGTTCTTTCTATTCAGCTTACCTTCACAACAATCAAATTCTAAGAAGTAGTGTGTTGTTGCTGCTGGGAACTCTGCAGACTTCCAGCTAGCTGTGTCCTTTGGAGGGCAAACGAAGATGACAGCAGGCAGGAGAGGTTATTTGTAGAGTGAGTTGGAAAATTGATTTGTTCCAACCATAAAGTAGTATGGCTGAGAATAAAAATAGAAATCCTTGGTCAGAAATTTCTGCATTCACTATCCATACTTACAGCATTTTTTGGAATGTGGACATGAGCCCTTTGAGAGCACTGAAATTTACTTTTGCTTATCTCGTCCCTTTTCTTAAATATTTCCACTTGTCAAAATCCTTAAGTACCAGAAAATTGATCTTTCAAGAAAGAACTGCCTTCTCAAAAAACACTCTGATCTGATATTCACCAAGAATCAGGATACAAAAATATGCAGTTTTCTTGCCAGCATTCACTCTGTTCTATAATAGTCATTGAAGGTATTCATCAGTATCTTAGAGAATTACATTTCCACATGTTTTGTGGAGGCTAAAGCTTGAGTAGGTAATCCATTGTAAAAGGGACTGTGATTTAAGTTCACCAGGTGGCCTGTGGGCTGCCTCCTCAGCTTATGTCACCTACCCAGATGGCAGCTAAGGGCCAGTTGAAAGGACAAGACAGTGCAGGGGAACAAAACAGGGAAGAACAGCAGTGTCACATAGAGTGAAATCCTGTAGAATTTTCTTTGGGGAGTGAACTGGAGTTGTGAAAAAATTGCCTTCATTATGTCTCTGCTAGTTTGATAGACTGAGAGGAATTAAATACCCCTATTCTCTTTATTCACATCTCCAGAATAAGAAAAGCAAGTAGGCAAGTTGCCTTTTCCTCTAATTCATTATGGCTCTGAGCAAACAAATGCAGAAATCCAGCTGTTCCCATTGCCTCTGTGGTCCCAAGATGAAGGACACATCTGCAGCTCTCTTGGGGGGCACTGGATGTGTCATCTTGAATTAGGCATTTGGGACAAAAGATAAAAATATGTATTTCAGCCCAGAAAGGAATTGTAAGGTCCTAGCAATATCACAGACTGTGCTTCATTATCCTTTGAGAACTTGACTGATAACATGCTAAGAACACAAGTCTTGCAGGCACTCAACCTTTTTTCCCCGACCACTAACAGAGTGTAATGGAAGAGCAGTTATGTCATCAAGATCTCTATAAAAGGACCAAACCAGGTGAGATTTGAGCCTCGCTCTGCATTAAAATTGAAATTGTATTCCCATTGATTCAGCTGTGAATGACAATTTGCTGCCTTGACTATTAGCTCATCACTCTCTCATGGACTTTGTCCATAGCCAGTGGTGATCTAAAGCTCCACCATTTCTCAGGAGTTTCCTCCAGCCAGCCTGTGATCTGCAATAGCAAAACTGTGGGTTGCTAGGAAAACAAAGATGGATCATGCTATGGTGCAACTTCCATCAAAATGCTTGCAGACTCATTTTAAAAGATCTTTGATTGATACTGGGAGCTCAAATTAAAAATATAAGGAGCCTATTTTAATGGTTGATTCCAGCTTTCATGAAAGCTTGTGTCCGTCCTTGCGTGGATGCAATTAAATTCTTTCTTGACTCCACAAACCTAGTACCTGGCAAGTGCAATTACATCTGTGTCTAACAGAATAAAAGAAATACTTAGGTTTGTGAATAAGTTCTGACATTTTTCTTACTTGGTTCTTTGACCTTTTCTGTATGCAGCTATTGTGATTAATCAACTAAAATGGACCCTTTGTGCAAATTTGGCTGTAAAAAACTCTTTCACTGGTTTTAGTAAATTCTGTGGTTTGCACTTCTAAACAAATCAATTGAAGTTAACCCAGGATAAGCCATTTTCTCTGGGGGAATTTTAAAAAATAATTTTAGCATTCTGACAGGTGAATTACAGTTAGCAAGCTACAAAATCTAGGGATTTTGAAGACATTCCTTGATCCTGGTCTTTGCTAACGCTACAACCGAAGTAATCACCCTGGTTCCCTTAATAGTGCAGGGGAGATGGTTTGTAAGCAGCAGAACCAAGCTGCAGAAAACTCCTTCTCTCAGCAGCTTCTGCTGCTCATGGGCTGGTAGTTACTCTGCTGTGCAGGACCCTGAACAGGCACTCTCCAAAATACTGCTCTCAGGTTTGCTGCCTGAACTGCCTTTATGGCTTGGCACAACTAGGCCTTCAAAGATTCATTTGTCAAACAGATTCAGCAGTCAAGCATGTCTTCTGGAGCTGGAAGAACCTCTACTGGCCCATAGTTTTGGTCTTATGTGAATTCATATTGGTTTGATAGGGCTTACTTAGCAGACTAGTGATGTGGATCAGCCCTAAACTCTCAGCAGGCTCTGTGCTATTTGGACAGGTGGCCCAAATTTGTTTTTAGATTTGCTTCTAAGCACGTCAAAGGGCTTACTGAAGATGCTAAAGTCCTGAAATGCTAAATCACTGTGCATGTTTGATTCAAAAATGCTAGCCATTTGTTTTATCAGACAGCCTGTCTCAGGTCCACAAAAGATTGCATGACCTTAGTCTGTATGTAACACCAGCAAATATCACAGAATCACAGAATATGCTGAGTTGAGAGGGACCCACAAGGATCATCAGTTCCAGCTCCTGGCCTGGCTTCCGACCATCCTATTAGTTACTGCAGGCAGAGTTTCGTGGGCAAAATGTGGGCAAGGCACATCTGGGCTAGTTCTAGGCTTTAAGACTGGTTGTGCCAACATCTTAAGAACCCATTGGAAAGAAGGTCTGGGAAAATGTAAGTAAAGTCTCTTCTATATGATATGAAGAGACAAAGGCTGCCCTATTCCTTTCCTAGGGTGTGTTCAGTGACATGGATCACTTGAGATCGGACTCTAGAAAGGGCCAGTGCAGCACGAATTGTCTCCTACAGTTAGGATGGAGAACTTTGGCTTGGACATGGGATTCCCTCCAAAACAACCACTGTAATGACTGGACATTGGATTTTCTTCCATCTCCTGGTTGGACCTCTCAGTTACATTTGTTATACCCAAGGAATTAACTGATAGACAAAAGCCAGCAGCTGGCATTTTTTGTTGTTGTAGCATTCTTAATGAGATGATTGTCTACCATGCATATCCCTCCTGGAACTAGACATGTATGTAAAATCCAGGCTACTAGAGGAGATGATAACTTTCATATTTATCTAGTGTGTCTGTTCCTAGATGATCATCTACTCCACTTAATTCAAACAAAGTGGGTTTCTCATTCTTATTTTTCCTTCCCAGACTCCATTCTGAGGCTGGTGTGTGAGCTGTCTCTCATTCAAATAATTTACAATGTGTGGTCATACACTAAATGAAGAGTTTTCCATAAAGAAACTACAGACTTTTCAATAGATGGAATTTTATGCTATACTTGCACTTCCATGTGGAGGAATTGTACCTGTGGAGGAATTAAACCTCTTCATTCTGGTGATATACCCAAACTGTTATATATGTCAGACCTCCTTTTCTTCCCTCATGAATTTGATTTGCTGTGTTTTTCTGAGTAATTTAGTACCTGTTTCCTACAACTTCCCATCCCACAAGTCTCTCTGGGAAGACAGACATTTAGACTTCCTGAATTTAGTGGTACCTACTAAACATAATATCATTTTGTTTAGAAAGTCATTTATGAAAGTCATATATGCGTACAGAGGTTTCACAGCAGATTGAACTCTGACTTTGTGTGTCTTGTTTACAAGGGACTTGGCCTCAAGGGACTTGGACTCAGCCACACATCTACTGGCTGAGAAAGGCACAGTAAGAAAACTTTATCAATCCCATGCCTTCCCTTTTTTTCTCCTCTCCAAAACTTAACACACTTCTGCTTTACCTCTTCTTCTTTGGAGACTTTTGTCAGCTGGACTCTTCCCCACACTATGACAAGGGACATCACAGATTAGATGGAGTGCTGTCCACAAAAATATGTGTCATGGGAGACTGAAGGCATAGGGAGTTGTGGTCCCAGGAGAAGAGCTACAGTTCTGGCTTCCAAGAGAGGGAAGGTGATGTCCTGCATTTGCAATGGGTCACAGCCCAGAAAAGCACCAAAACTAAAAGAAAAACACACATGCTGCATGATTAGTTTTACATAGTCTGATGAAAACAAGTAAAGTAAAGGGAAAATAGCTCTTATCTCTCTGGGTTTCCTCTGATACCTTCTTTATTTCAGTATGTTTATGGATAGAGAGAAGGCATAAGGGAAGCACTATTGATTCCAACTTAGTCCTTAGTCGCTTTTCCACTTTCTTTATGTAAATACTCAGAAAACACAAGGCCAAGACTCCAAATGAGGATTTTTTTCCGGCCATTTTCATCTTGAGTCTTAGCAGTTATGATCATGCTGTAAGAATTTGTGCTACCAGTAAGTCTGGCCCCTCGGAGACTGGTCATGCAGCAGGTCCACACAGCTGGGTCACCAGATACCTCAGAGCAAACGCAGCTTAGCCCTGTTTATCCTGTCAGGTGCCAATATAAGAAGCTTTTTAAGGCCTCTCATCTTGGGCACTCCTTTTTAAACTGAATTAATGTCTTTTAGGGTATCGGTCTTTGCAACACAACCTGCATTTAGGTACAGATCCCTTCTGGAGACCTGCTTTTGAGGCAGGACTTGCCCATCCCCTCCATGCAACTCAAGTATGGCTTCTCAGTATTCAATGAACAACTTGTCCAGTTTGCTGAGATAGTTTTGATTGTTAAACTTCCCCTGCCACAGTTTATGCACTGTGTCTTTCCACTTTGCAGACTGAAAGAAATATACGACAGAGCTATTTAAAGGCAGAACAAGGTGCTACTGAACATATGATGGTCATGTCCAGAGAAGGACAAAAATGGTGAAGGGTCTAGAGCACATGTCTTATGAGACTGAGGGACAGCTGAAGGAACTGGGGTTGTTTAGGCTGGAGAAAAGGAGGCTCAGGGGAAGACTTATCACTCCCTACAAATACCAGAAGGGAGGTTACAGCAATATCAGTGTCAGTCTCTCCTAATTCAAAAGCAATAGGACAAGAGGAAATGGCATCTAGTGGAGCTAAACTAGTGGAGGTTTAGATTGCTAGTAGGAGAAACTTCTTCAGCAAAAAGATTCCAGATCATTGGAACAGGCTGTGGAGGAGTCAGCATCCCTGGAGATCTCGAAAAGACATGTAGATGTGGCCCTTAGTGACGTGGTTTGGTGTTAGACTTGGTGGTGTGAGATTGCATTCAATCTTAAATGTCTTTTCCAACCTTAAGATGCTATAATCACAGAGTCATTTAGGTTGGAAAAGACCTCCAAAATCATTGAGTCCAACCTGTGGCTAATCACCACCTTGTCAACCAGACCACAGCACTTCTTTTCTATATCTCTGCAGCATCTGGCACAGTGAGAGGCCATTTCCAAATGCTGCCACTCAGATGATAATGAGTGTGAGATCTGGCAGTTCAGAACACTTTGTTCAAGGTCTTTATGAATCAGTCCTGGTGCTTGTTTAGAAGTAAGGAAAAATTTATAAAAAAATTCTTCTGAGGAGTATGTTCTCTTGAATTCTTCTTGGAGAACTCGCCAGTCTCAGAAGTGTATTTCTTGAGAAATGAATGAGTTCCTACAACAGTGCGTGTTGGCTTTCAGGGAATAGTTTGTCCTCAGCAGCTGGAGAAGTTTCCTTAGAAATTTTTTTCAGTCATCTTTCACTGCCCTCATCTCTGGTCTCCATAAACAGCCAAATAACTTAAACTTCTGCAATAACAAAGTTCAGATTCAAAGGGAGTTCTGGCAGCTCAGAAATCCTAAACACATTTCCCTCTCATGGGATCCATTCCCACTGCTGCAGCACTAAAACTCTGCTTCCCTGGAATTTGGACATTACACATCACGGTGAGCATGAGCTCTAGCATAGTCACCCTCAGCCAGCTCTTGTCAGGAAGAAGCGCCCTCCTTACATTTAATCACTCTGCATCCTCTCCACACCCCAGTCATTCCCGTGGTGCTCCTTTGGTTGCGCAAAATTCTTCTGTGATGAATGAATTGGAGTTGGTATTCAAGATACAAATATCTTAGGCACATATGGATTAACATAGTAATATTGCCTGTTCTGTTGTCTTCCCATTTACTAACTTTTAACATTAGTTCCTTTTTCTATTTTTACTGTTTACGGAACAAATGTTTCTGCAGACTAATCCACTGTAATACAATAATCTGTTGTTTAGGGAAACTGTAGAATTCACAATTCATCACTTTGTATGCAGTGTTGACACCACCGTTACCACATGGCAACTGCTTTGTATTAAATACCAGAGTTTAATCTACAACTTTTTCTTATGTTATTTTGCTTCTTGAATTTTTTTGACAACACTTCTCAGCACCACTTGTTTTACTACCCCAACTTTGTGTACTTGCCAAAGTTGACTGCCTCATTAGGCAACTACCCCTTCTAATAATCATCTGTAAGTAAGCTCTGTTACATGCATTTCTTCATAGATCTGCTTTATTTGCAACCTGTATATTGTAAATTCTGACTTTTTATTCACTTATGTTTCCTCTTATTTTATCCTGTTCTTTAGCTAGGCAATACATTTTTGCTTGTAGCCCATCAGAGCTTAGGTTCTCCAAAATCCTGTTGGGAATCGTAGAATTTATGGATGCAACAAATACAGTCAAGAAGAGTCCTCAGGTCTTAAGAAAACCTGGATCTTGCTCACAAATAAATTCAGTGGTTCCCCAAAATAACCCTCACAGATCAGTGAAACATGACATCCTTCCACAAAAACCAACCATCCTTCTCTTATTTGTTGTATCGATAAATTCTATCTGGTATTGCTCAGCATGGACATCAGAATTTCCAGCCTGCACTGCCCACAATATCCATCTCCACAGGTCTTTCAGAACATACCTTACTTGCCACCCACCATTCCTCCATTGGAGTTGTTGTAAATGGTAACTCTCACACTACAGTAACTGATGTGGGAATTTCATACTTGAGCTCCTTTTGAAGTTTTGGATGAATAGCATCACTCAGGGAGAATTTTCTTTTCTTTATTTCAAGAGGTTATTCTACAGGTTTATTCAGACACTGATGCTCCAGCATATCCCAAGAGAAAAGAAACTGTGAACCTCAGACAGCTCATTCTGAATGAAGTTAGTTTTCTAACTACAGACATATTTAGTTTTCTGTTGTGGCCTTATCTTCTCACCTCGACCTCTGCAGCCATCTACAACTTTTACACAGCCTGTGAAGATCATCCTTCTCCTGATGAGTGGAGTAAAAAGATATGCCCTTGGCATGTTGCTTCTCCAAGGCTTTTGTCCTGCCTGCTCATAACTGACTATTCAGGATTCCTGTTGTCCTCATTTGGTCCTAATTGGAACTTATTTCCTCTTCCTAATAGCATCTTCTACCCTGCTGTTTAATCCTATCAGCCTTTCTCTTTTGAACTGAACCTTGCATATTGCTTGCATATCGCTGCTGTGACATTTCAGAACTCTATTAATTATCACTTTTCTACCAAGTTTCTGTTACAGTCTGTTTATTAGTAGTCTAATTTAAAACTGTTTTCATTTCCCACACATTTCTAAGATGGCCAATATTTGACAACAATATTATGCATATTCATATATGTGTGTGTATGTATGTATGTACCTATATGCTACGTTTTTATTTCCTATTGCCCATTTTCTGCTTAAATGAGGATTGATATTGTTTCAAACTTTTCTTTTCCATGAGCTTCTACTCTGTCCTTTTTCTGAGGGTGCAATTTCTTTCATTTCACCCTTACTACACCGTTCCAAAGAGTATCTTTTTTGTTTTACTTTTTAATTTTCTGATTTGCCATTTGACAGCTCAGCCCATTTCCATGATGGACTAGCTGAAGACATTCCACTCCAAAAGTCAATCCTTTGAGTGTCTATGATGAAACTGAACATTTTCCCCTCACACCTTCCCTATGTCCTATACTCAGCTGTTCATTAAGGCTTTGCTTTTTTACATCTCTGACTGGCTCTGAATATGCTCTTGGAAGGATTTCCAATGATACTGTCTAAAACCATGAACTTTACATAAAGAATCTTCTTCCTTACCCACCCCTTTTCCAACCACAACTGATTGTCTATCACTATCACTTCCTTTCCAGCAGTCCCTAAAAAGCCTGTCTAGACACAAGGAAAGATTTATTACCTTTGCATCATCTGCCAAGCAGGTTTCCATGTAGTCTTCTCCAATACCCTGAGCAGATACTTATACACATGCCATTTATATGCAGGCAGTGTAATTGCCTGCAATTTGCTCTGTTGGGATACCTATTATCCTTTGTGCAATACAATATATGTGCCCTATCATTTCTCTCCTTTTTTAATTAGCTGGTGGTGGGATTCCTCCCTTTCTCAGCTGCATTGGACTGCCCTGACATGTTCAAGAAATGTCATGATAAACCCCTCTTTCTCAATGAGCTGTTCCATACCAGTCTCTGGGGTAAGTGGTCTGTGCATGGGAGCTGGGTAGTGATCTGCCTGCCTGGCAAGCAATGACATGAGCTATGGACAAGTACATCAACTGTGCTCGTGTGTCTTGCAGGCTTTCCTGGAGAGGAGAATGAAATTTCCTTGCTACTCTTGCATTAATTTATTCCTTGGTTTAGACAGGTTACTTTGTTTCCATACGTTTTCTCCGAGAGAGTCAGGATAGGCTCTCTGTTACACAGCTGGCTCGGTGTTGGGGCTTGTTTTGGTTACAAATACTACAAAAACCTACATGCACAAACTCTGTGTGTCTCAAGTCTTAAAAGTAGACATTCTTCTAATCTTCTAATATTTTTTTTCAGAATGAAAGCATTTCCTGGATCCTCAGCATGCTTGTAAGGTTCAGTTTCAATTGCCTTCTCTCCAAAAAGGTCTTATCCACAGCACAACAAAGCAAATTCTGCTTGCAAGAGCATCACACTCGGAGTTAAGCGCAGCTAAAGACAAATAATTTGTTGGTAAGAGGTGCACTGTCCTGCTACATCATAGATAGTATTCATAAAGATTCTGTCAGTGAAGGAATCACTGGTCAATGGATTATGTTGAAAGTACTAAACTGGAGAATAACACATTTTCCTCCTAGCACCCTTTTAAAAACAAAGAGATATGGGTAAAGCCCTGGAACTCTCTGGCAGTGACTCTGGACACCAGGCATAAAACGCTGCTCCCTAGCGGTAATCAACAACCACTACCAGTAAGAAGGCAAGTCTCTGTAGAACAGGGGTTTGAAGAAGATGTAAAGCACTGCATCTCTGAAATAACAGTAGATTTTTTCATACTTATCTTTTCTTGGACAGCAAACAACTGTGGTAGGAAATAGAAGGGAAAAACCCACAAAGAAAGGCCATGTTGTCAGCACTATGGTCAACATCAATTCCCCAGGGTGACAGGACCAGAATGAATGCACTTTCCCAAATGAATAAGGTTTCCATTGTGCTCTAAAGTACCTCTTCCTTAAAATAAGCATGGTCTATGAATCAATAAGTCCTGTTAAATGGATTAAAAATGGACCAAAAAATAGATCTCAAAAGGTAATTATTCAAGTGGACCAGTGTGTGAACGTAGATGATATTATTTGTATCCCTGAAGGACGGATTTCAGCCCAAGAGCTGTTCAATATTTTAATCAATAATCTGGAAGGAAACAGGAAAATCATTGCTGATAAAATTTGCAGAAGAAACAAGAATACATAGAATAATGGATGGCTAGGGAGGGGTTCCTCAGGGAAATCCAGATTACTGAACTGTGCATTGCCGGTTGTGTAGGCCTTTGTGTCTGGCTAATAGTAAAAACAGTAAGACGCAGCCTGTGGTGAGGGAAAGGACAGTTTTGGAAAGCAGTGCCTCTGGCAGGTTTAGCTGATGTGCATTTTAAGTGAGAGGCTCCAGCTACAAGGGTTAACACAGTCCTTCTGTACAGGGGCTATGAACAAGGAGCAGAGACAGGGAGCTACAGTCTTTTGGCTTTAGATGTGGTGGTACCATCCCTACCCCACTGTGTTCATCTTGGTATCATGGATATGGAGAGGATGTTGGAGGAGGCAAAGAGATAAAAAGGGACAGCAGGAGTCTCAGAATATAGATACATAAGTGGCGCAAGGTCTGAAAATGCTGCCTTGAAGTAACTGCTTCAAGCACCTTGGTTTATTTAGAGAGAGAAGGAATGGATATTGATCACTTTAAAAGCAGTTTTTTCATCCTGTGGTTACTGATGCACTGACAGGGGACCATCCAAGAGAACTAAATACAACTGGAAGTTCAAAATTTGCTGGCCTGAAATCAGCTTTTTATGGGGAAATGCTCAGGAATATGTAAATTTAAAAGTCCTGAAAAGAGAAGTTTGCAAATAACAAAACAATACTACAGTACTTGAGGGGAAAATCCTTCTAAATCTAGGAGCTGCAAAGACAAAAGAGGATGGAAATGATTGTCAGGTAGAGTAATTGCTGGATCATTGTTTCATTGAAAGCTATGTATGTTCCTGCTGAGTGAGGTATGCTAACTCAACAGCTACATATGGCTTGCAGCAGATCAAATTAAGATGGAGGCATAACAGGGCACATAACAGGAGCAGCATCTCCCTGACTGAGAATTAAAATGCTTCTGGGGTCTGTGCTCTGTGGACTTGCAGAGAGGTCACATTGAGGTAATTTATTTCAAGTACCACTTTCACTTGATGCTAGAAGCTACCACAGATGAGCTACTTTCCATGGGAAACTTTCATTTTTGGGAGGCAAACTCAGATACAGGGTGCAAAGGCATTCTAATTCCCTGAGAAGTTCTGATGTGTGAAAGGGCATGCATGAAAGGTTTTACAGCAACTACTGAAGTGTGAGATCTATTCCTAATATCAGTAAAAGTCTAAACAGAAGAATTCTTAGCACCCAAAACTTCTCAACTCAATTTGGTTGCCTCACAAATATCCTGATCTCAATGTACCAGATGGCACGGTCTCCTAGAGGGATGGAGCTGTGCGGACGTGATGAAGATAGCTGCAGGTTTCAATTTCAGTCCCAGACTAATTTTCTCTAGTCACTGATGCAAAATATTGATTTTGAGACAGATTTAAAAGTGCTACTAATCCACAGGGAAATGACAGTGAATGATATATATAAATCCCATGTGTTGCTTAGAGCAGCCAAAGGTCTTATATGTAATTAACAGTGCGTCTTTGAGTACATTTAGTTTTCAGTTCTGTACAGAACAATCTTCAAGATGAGGGATAGAAAAATAAAAAAGATAGCAAGAGTATAGGAATAGAGCATTATGAGAAATGCAATAAACTGCCTCAGACATATAGTCTCAGGTGCAAATGGTGGGTTCTTTCCTTGCTCACTCAGCTTAGTGGCTTCAGGTCCATTGCATGAGGATGTCAGTTTAGAAGGGGAGAGTTCCAATGTCTACAGGGTTTTGGCAGAGTCTTGACACTTGCGTGGTTTCTTCATTCCAACACCTTTTATGAAAGTTTCCTGGCAATTAGAAGAGCTCAGAGTAGGACTCACTGAGTCCCTCAGTTGGACTTTCCCTAGCATAACTACTAATCCTCTTCTTGGTGCTGTTCTGTCCTGAGTGCTGTTTTCTTCCTTCATGCTCTTGCAGGCATGTGGCCAAATCTGTTAGAGCAGCCAGCTCTGCTTTGTGTGATTACTTGATTACTTTTTGTTTATCTGTTGTAATATTTCAGTGTTAAATGGAAGAGGTGTGTCAACACAAACCAATACCAAGTGTTTTTGGAGCAACAAACTCCTTAGCCTTGCTTTGGGCCTTGAGTTTCTAAGTCTCTTGAGTGCATTGGAAACTACTTGCTAAGTATCTTATTAGAGCTGGTTGAAGTATTCTGACTGGACTCCTGTCCATACACCGAATGCCCTTTGGATTAGATTGAAGCACTCCACAGAAGCATGTCAGATTTTTATGAAAATTATTCAAGCATTTTATTTCTGCCAAGCTGGAGCTTTTGGTATGGTGGGTTTGGTACACTGGAATGGCATTATGATATGCAAAATAGCAACACTGAGATGAAGAATTGGAGCCTTTACTGAGATGTTGCATTTTGATAAAATTACTTTTATTACACTTTAAAAATTAATTTTAAAGGGAGGTGTATAGAGGACAGCTTTGCAGAGAATTGATAAAAGCAAGGCTTATCAAAAAGACATCTTATGCTTTCAAGCTACCTGTCTTTAAAAAGCTCCAGATTCTGCACAAGTCTTCAAATACAGCCTGTTATCCACCCTTTCCACATCAGCAGCCCACTTCAGCCCTGCTCCCCACAGCCCCACTGGGTGACCTTCTTTCCTTCCAGCAAGAACCCTCTCCTTGGGACAGGTGTCTTCTCAGGTCCTGCTAAGGATCTGTTCCAGATCTGCTTTTCTCTTGGGGAATTCAGGGAAAGACTCTCATGACAAACAGATACCCAGGAAAATTTGGCCCTGGGGGAAGGAAAAGGTTGAAATTCCTGAACAGCCATTTTTGTGCCGAAAATATTGAAAGGAACACTGAAGAGTTTTAATGGGGCACTGCAGAGGGTGCCAGGATGCAAATCCCACAGGGAATGGGTGCTGAGTGTGCATCTCCAGGATGAAACGCTTGAGACTCATCCTGCAAGGGAAAAAGCAAGCTGTGCTTTTACCCACGGGTATTTACCTGTGCACCTTGGGAGAAGAGGGCAGGTGGTGGAGTCACAAGGCAGACAGCTATAGGCTGATGGGGAGTTCCCCTTCCACAAAGACTAATTAAATTTGTGCTGCCATGCAGACAAGCAGATTTGTCAGTAAGACTTCCAAAAAGGGATTAGATGCCTTAAATGGGTACAATCTGCATTTGTAATTACCCTGCTTAGGATAACATTTCTATGAGGTATTTAGCCTTGTTGCTTGGGGAATATACTGATCTGCAGCAGGGCTTTGGACAGGAGTTCCCTTGTGCTGAAGAGTCTTGCAACAAAAGGAACATTACACATGTTTCATTGCTTGCTCCAAAATATTAGGTTGCCAGTCACTGCTCTAGGCAGTCCCTGGACTAGACTGACCATCAGTGTGTATCTCTGGAACATTTTTATTGTCCCTCTGTTATATTACATTAGTGTAATAATGCAGACAATTCTGCTCTGCACAGCCAGAGCATTAGGAAGCACTGCAGTATTAATGCAGCTTTCTGTTACCCAATCTGTTGTCGGGAAGAAATACAAGGAAATATAACTCATCTTTGATATTACACCTGACCTGCTTTCAAGGGAGGTGTGCTGTCTTCTGGGAGCCCAAATCAGGGATGTTACTGAGACAGTCCAAGTCTAGTTAAGCCCACCTATTATTACCCACTATTAGCATGTGTTGTGGGTGCCAGTGAAGTATATATTGAACAGCAGTATGGGAAGCATTAAGAGGGACTACAGAGGCCCATGTACAATGGGGAGCACTCCATGGATAAAGAAAAACGCCTGTATGGCCACACACAGACTTGTAGTTAACAGCTCATTGTCCATCTGGAATCCAACGGCCAGTGGTGTCCCTGTAGGGTCAGTACTGGCGCCAGTACTGTTCAACACCTCTGTCAGTGACATGGAGAGCAGGATCAAGGGCACTCTCAGCAAGTTTGGCACCAACACCAAGCTCTGTGGAGCAGTCAGCTTGCTGGGGGGAAGGGATGCCATCCAGAGGGGCCTGGACAGGCTGGAGAGGTGGGGCTGTGCAAACCCCATGAAGGTCAATAAGGCCAAGTGCAAGATCCTGCACCTGGGTTGTGACAACCCCAGACACAGCTACAGGTTCAGAGGAGAACTGAGAGCAGCCCTCAGGAGGACTTGAGGGTGATGGTTGATGGAAAGTCTAACATGACCCGGCAATGTGTCCCCACAGCCCTGAAAGGCAATGGGATCCTGGGCTGCATCCAAAGCAGCGTGGGTAGCAGGGAGGGAGGGGATTCTGCCCCTCTGCTCTGCTGTGCTGAGACCCCACCTGGAACCCTGCACCCAGCTCTGGAGTATTCAGTGTAAGAAGGCCATGGAACTGTTGGAGCAAGTCCAGAGGAGGCCACAACATTAATAGGAGGACTGGAGCACCTTCCTTGTGAAGACAGACTGAGAGGATTGGGCCTGTTCATCCTGGGAAAGAAAAGGCTGAGTGGAGACCTCATAGCTACCTCTGAGTATCTGAAGGATCCCACAAGGCCTTCAGGGCAGGGAATTTTGTCAAAACTGTAGTGATGGGATAAGGAGTAATGGGTACAAACTGAAAGAGGGGAAATTTAGGCTAGATGTTAGGAAGGAATTCTTCACTGTGAAGGTGGTGGGACATTGGACCAGGTTTCCCAGGGGAGGTTGTGGATGACTCCCCCAAACACCTCCAGCAGTGTTCAAGGTCTTTGGATAAAGTGCTGAGCAACTCAGTTAAACTAATGAAAGCTGTCCCTGTTCATGACAGGAGTGTTGGCACTAGATAGTATATCAGTCAGTTCCAATCCAATCCACGATTACCAAAAAAACAACAAACATGAGACACACAGACGCACTTTTGAGTAATATGAGGCTGCTGGGGGGTGGGGGACAGCAGGCACCTCCAAAGTTCTCCACCCCTCCATCCTGGGTGGGGCTGGCTCACCTCCAGTCCCGTTCACTCTCTTCTCCCCCCGGGGCATTGGCCTACCTCAGCCTGGACGCATGGTTTCCCTCCCCCTCCCCCACCCAGCCTTGTAAGCTGGACAGGGGAGGAGGATGCTTCTCTTCTGAAACCAGAACCAAAAAGGAAATCCCTCTGGGAGTCCTTGCTTTTAACCCTTGTGTTCTCAGAGGTGTGTCCAACCCCTCAGTGGCCGCTCCAGAAGCCAACATTCAAATCTGACCACTGATTGGTTTGACCACAACTTCCTGGAAAACTCACTTCCCCTCAAACCAGGACAGGTACCAATTTATCCCTGCTTGTACCAAGTAGTATATCTTCCCGATGTGACATTGGAAGCTTAAATGATTGCAAAGCAACAATGGTTTTTGTCTTTCAATTGTGGAAGAAAACAGCAACTTCAAATATAAGTTAAAGCCTTCAAACATTGTGAAGACATAAACAGCCTTTATGGGCCACCCACTCTATAACTTATGACTGAAGGGAAAGGTAAGTGGAAATGTTTAATCCAAGAAGAGTGACAGAAATAACATTTGGGATTAAACTGCAGATTTTCAGAATCATGGAAAGAGTCACAGGGAAAACCCTAGAGAAGATCAAGGGGGTAAATTGTTTGGACTTCTGCATAGGACAATACAAGATTTCGTTGCCTGAACAAACAATGACACTTATGTTTGTTTGTCTGGGAAAAGGAAGATAGATGCACAAATTTACAGCATATGTGTATTGTACCTCTGGTGATAATACGGTTTATGATACTGTTCCTTCAAAGTTATGCATGCATTTGTAATCAGAATCCTGTCAACAATCCCATTAACCCCAGTGCCATTACTTCTGATTAAAAAATTAAACACAGATGTAAGTCTTTCGGTATAACTCTTCAGTATTATTCCTGAAGAAGTAGATGGCAATTATTAAGGAAATGGTTTCTTTCTTTTCTGTGTTCCTAGTATTTTTTCTGCGGTCTGAGTCCATATCACCCCAAAATGTCAGGTATGAAGTGTCTGATGGCTACCAAATCATGACACTGCACTGAGAAATGGACAGGTCTTGTGCCATGTGGGGGGTCGGAAGACCTTGGAATGGAGCACATCTGCACCATGGTTAAGGGCTCTTGCCTGTTTACTCAGAGATATCAAAAAATCTCCAACTATCTCCAAACAGATCATATGACATTTTCTAGGACCATTGAATTCCAAACATTCAGAGACAGGTTTTGTTATGCTTGTTACTTTTGTAGGATCCTGTTATCAGTATGCCTAGTTAAGTGAGCTACATTTCAAGACAGGAGAATTTTCTCTCTCCTGAGGAGTTTGAGAGACCATGTGTAAACAATATGTATTCACATATGTTTAAACCACCATGACTTATTTTTGGAAAATACTACTGCTAACACTGACATGATACTTATCCTTTTAAAGAGTTCAGTACTTTTGCTTTCTTTCTTGAAGAGTCTGAACCTTTGGCTAGGATCTTTGTTTGCTGTGTGAGAACTTCGGCAACTCAAGATGTGCCCTAAGAGCACCAGAAATGGCCTAGAAGACTGAAATATTTGGAAACAGATATGTATGCACATGTAATGAAAAGCTCATGTATTCACTGAGTGTGTGGGATGACCATTGTTCTGGTCTCTGCTCAGGTCTCAGGTGGTTTTGAAAGCCAAATGATCAAGAAAACAAAAGGCCATGGTGTCAGCTGATGATAGAGGATATCTGTGTAAGAAACAGTGAAGTGTTGGAGGTAATGTGTCAAATTAGTGGTGCAGAAGACTTCAGCAGGAGGGTTATGCTTTAGGAACATGTATGATTGAGAACATTTGGAACATATAGCCATGGGAGCATGGGCTCCAGAGCTACAGAGTGGTCTGTGGTCCAGTTGCTGCCAGCTGTAACAGCAGTAATTCTTCTCACAGGGCTGCCTGTTTATCTCTGACAGAGCTTTTGCCCCACCCAGAAGACATTAAGGTATTGGAGCTCCTGGCAGGTTCATCCCCTTTTTTGCTGCTCTGGATGATTAAAGCAGCACACACACTCTCTCATCAGACAAATCATTTGATGTCTTCTTTCAGCCCCTGAAGGAGCAACATAGCAGATGGATCTTCCTGGTAAACCTGGCCAGTGATTTCTGAAATCATGGTCTGAAATCTTTGCAAGCAAACATGTATGTAAGTATACAACACTTCACATTTACAGAGTAGCATATCCAGAACTTGATCCCTCTGGCTCTTATGACTGCTTTGAGTTACAAAAACTTCAGTCCACCATCAATAAGGGCATCCACTGTCTTCTGATCTTTACATGCTGGTTTCCAAGTATGCTGTCTTACTTTCCTCTTCTGCCACAATAACAGGGCTTCTTCTCCCAGCTGTTAAAACCTTTCCCTCCAGCATGATCTTCTTGCCAGGCATTTCCCTTATGAGATGTGGCTGAGTCATCCAGGGGTCAACTGCTCTGACATATTACTGGAATTGTGACAAGGTAGGGGAGCTCACAACAGCTCCTCCCATTGCTTTTCAGGCCTGCTGAGCTCACCAGAGGCCGATCGCTAGCTGCCTGCAGGACAGAACAGGAGGATTGTGCTGGCAATTTGGCACCCAGCACTGAACATATTGGTTTCCCAGTTGCAGGCTGTTTCCTGGAAACCAAATAATCTCTGTGGCCAGCACCATCCTCTATTATTCTTTATTAAGAATTTAGCTCAATGCTTGAAACTGGCCACAGACTCATCTCAATTAATTGGCCTCCTCAGTAGATTTGCGGCTCTGATGTAAACAATGAGGATGCCTTGGGACAGCAGAGCTTAACAAGACTAGACTTGCTTTCCAAGAGGAAAGTGCAGAGAGGATGTATGTGTTGAATGACAGAGGGAGCTGCACATAGTGCTGAAGTCTAGCAGGCGTGAATGGTGTGTTCTCATCCAACTCACTGCTCACACAGGCACAAAACCACAGAACAGCTCCAGGCTCTGGAGAATGATTGAGGGAAAACATGAATGCTTTGGAAAAGGCCTGCTTCAGCTCTTCTTGCTGGTTGAAGGTACCCAGTCATGATTGCTGAGCAATGCAGGTGTTTCAGCAAGCAGAAGCCCCTTTTGCTGCTCATGGAATGGCTCTTGCAAGGTTTTTTATTGCATCCTCATGCCCTTCAGAAGGAACAGCCCTGCTGAATGCTGAGACTGCAGTGTCAGGACTGTTGTGCCTTAGGTGTGTGGGGTGAAGTTGGGGTTGGGATTTCCAGTTTGGGAACAGCTGTGCCTCGAAGTGTTTAATGCTGTTCAGCACCCCTTTCCTGCAGCACTCATTTCTTCACTCCTAGTCAAGTCCACTGAAGCATCCTGAATTTGTCCCTGGGAGACAGACTTCCTTGAAACTCTCTGCTGTGTACTCATTCATTTCACTTTCTTTTCTGCACTTTTTTCCAAATCCTTCCACTGGATCTGGTACAGAGTCTGGCACATTTCCTGAGAAGCACTAGTATGCAGCAGCTGGTGATGTCTTAGCCATAGAATACTTCAGAAAACTCTGGCCAGACCAGGAGACGCCAAATTCTTGTGCCAGAGAGATCCTCACAGCACAGCAGTATGTTGAAGGCTAGGTAGGGTTTAGGCAGGCCTTACCAGGGATGAGTAGCTATGCTCAGATATGTGACAGGGAGTTTATAGGTAGGGATGGAGGTATGCACTCAAACCCACAGTCTGTGTATGCACTTTGAATGATTTTTTCTTAGGGTGATCCCTGGACCAGTCACAGTTGTTCTAGTGCTGGGTGTGAATACTCAGTTCTACTTTTGCAGCCCAGACAGGACTTTTCTACTAATTGCTTGGTTTATTTTTACTGCTAACATTACCTGAGGAATCACATTTTTGCACAGAACTTGTATTTCAACAGAAGCAAACCAGATTTTTTTTACATAAATGAAAGTATACTTAAACTGTTCCAGTCATTTGTCTTTTTCTAAACTAACAATATATACAGGAAATAAAAGCAGCACTTTGTTTAGAAAGAATTAACCAAGTTTAACGACTTATCATTAGTTTTCTTATGAAACAAAATTCTGTTCTTAACTACACTGAAAACAGAAAAAGGACAAAAAGACAACAAATTCTAACCATCTTTGTTTCAAAAGACTTTTAAAACGTGACTGTTTCTTAGCTGAGTTTGAGATCACCACCCGTTGTTTAAATCAGAAAACACAACCATACCTTTTCTTAAATGTGAAAATACAGGAAGAAAATCATTGGATAGAAGAAATAATTGAAAAGCTAGTGTGTCCTTTGTGTCGAAATCTGTTTGCTGTCTCATAGGCATTTTTTGTCTGACACAGAGGAATAAACAAGGCATATCAAAAACATACCATAATAAAGACCAAACTACCACTTACAATTCATTATTTAGGTGTTGTTTTCCTCCTAGAGATACAGCTACATGTCCAAGTGAGCCTCATCCCAGTGTCACCATGAAGAACATGGTCACCTCCCTCTTGTCACTGTTCCCTGCTCATTCAGCACTCACGACTCTGCAGACCCAAGAGTTATGTGATTTGCAAATTGTGCTGCAATCTCAGAGGTGATGTGATCTGCTGCAAACTGCAGCATCTACAGCAGATTTGCATACAAATGGCTAGGAAACCACATGCTTTCAGTGGCGAAACTGGCTGAGCAGGGGAAACCATTTCTTCAGAGTGAAACGTGCCACAGGCATATAAAAGCCATAGGCTGATGCAGAGGTAATTGGATGAAGCCCTACAGCCTGTGTGCTTTACCGGGTGTCATCCTGAATGAGATAATGGTCCCTACTGACCTTTAAATCTGTGAAATGCTGACTCTTGGGCTACTTGATTAAGGACTTTTCTGATAGAAATTCTCATTTGGTTTTTAGTCTGGACCACAACATAGCATCCAGACACTTTCACACAGAATTTCCTACAACAAGGACATCCTTCAGTAAGTTCACAGAACTTCTCTGGTCTTCTCCAATATTCCTGCTTCTTTTTTAAGGTTAAAAAGTACTTTTTTTTTTGGGGGGGGGGGGTGCAGGGCGGGGCAGGGGTGTTGGTTCTTCAGGAGTAATTGCAGATCCTTTTTCAGTTTCTGAATGTTGGATGTCCACTTTTATTTTTTTGTGAAGGGTTGGCAGGAACTATTTTTTTGTCAGAGAAGGAGGGTGTCAATGCCATGAGAGCAAAGACACCTCTCTATAAAATGCAAGGGCTTAGGCATGTGGCTGGCACACACCAGCTGATCCACAGCAAATGTGCTGTAGTCACTGCTATCTCATGCATTTTCCCCACTTACTCATGTTGTTGGCATTAAAGCCCCTCCCTGCCAGAGAGTTGTGCAGGTAGAGCAGTGCCCAGACCTGCTCACCTGCTTGCCAAACTGAGAATGAGGCAACTACTGACTAAAGAAATGCTGCAAAAGCTACAACCAGTGGTGTCTTGTATAACCCAGAACTGCCCTCACAGAGGAAACATCAAAAGAGACAGAAAGAAATCACAGACAAATTAGAAAACTCGAGTCCACTAAAATGTCCAATAACTGTTTTACCAGGGAGGTTGATTTTGGAAAAACAAAGCAGAAAATGAAATCAAACCTTTAGCCTCAGTCTTTTGCTCATTTAATCAAAATCAATAGTGTCGTGACAAAAGGTGTTCAACACATCAGCTTTTTGGCTGCAGAGTGATCCTGGCAGGACTAGCAACTATAAAGGGCAGGATCATGAAATTAAGAAAGGTAAACTGTTGAACTGAGACCATAAATTTATAGTATAGGAACTAATGTCCTCTCACTCCCTTCTGGAAGAAAAGGCTAGTCACCTATTAATATGTTACTTTCATCTCTAAATTTTATAGAAATCTGTCAAGTAAGTTAATTATTGTGAGAGTATGATTTATGAAGAGGGAAGGTGCAATACATGCCCTTTGTAAGTGACCTGAATCCTCAAAAATATTTCTCCTCGTAAAAGATGCATACAGTTGTAGAAGGATTGCAAAGTACCTTAAGGATCATATAGCTCCAACCCCTTGTCATGGGCAGGGACACCTTCTGCTAGACCCAGTTTCTCAGGGCCCCATCCAACCTAGTCTTGAACATTTCCAGGGATGGAGCATCCACAACCACTAAGAAAACCTGTTCCAGTGCCTGAGCATGCTCTGAGTAAAGAAATTAATTCCTCCTAATATCTATCCTAAACTACTCTCCTTCAGTTAGAAACCATTGCCCCTTGTCTTGTGTCTACATGCTCTTACAGTCTTTATTCCTCCTTGCTGTAAACCCCCTTTAAGGTCCTAGAAGGCTGCAATGAGGTCTCCTTGAAGCCTTCTCCAGGCTGAACTATCCCAGCTCTCTCAGCCTGTCTCCATAGAAGCTCTACAGTCATCTTTGTGCCTCCTCTGGACTCACTCCATCAGGTCCATATCTTTCCTGTGCTAAGGACCCCAGACCTGAATAGAGCACTCCAGGTGGGGTCTCACAAGGGCAAAATAGAGGCAGGAAATCACATCCCCCTACCTGCTAGCCACTTTTCTTCTGCTGAAGTGAGGATGTAGCTGGCTTTCTGTGCAATGCTCGTATTCAGCCTTTCATGCATGCCATAAGGGCATAGCTTATGTTCAACCTTCCATCCACAAGAGCCCCCAGGCACTTCTCAGCAGGGTTGCTCTCAATGACTTCTCCCAGTTTTCACTCCTGTCTGGGATTGCTGACCCAGGTGCAACACCTGGCACTGGGACTAGTTGAACTTCATTAATTTCATAGGCCCAATTCCCAGGTTTGTCCAGGTGAAGGCGTCCCATCCTTCTGTTGTGTCAGCTGCACTGCTCAGCTTTGTGTCCTCTCCAAACCTGCTGGGGATGCGCTCAATCCCACTGCCTGTGACATTGGTGAGGATATTGAAGAGCAGCAGAGAGCCCTGATTGACATCACTTGTCACCAGCTTCCACCTGGACATAGAGCCACAACCCTCTGCTTGCATCCATCCAGCCAATTCCTTATCCACTGAATAGTCCATCTCTATCAAATCCATGTCTCTCCAGTTTGGACATCAGGATGTGATGTGGGACCCTATCAAAATCCTCACAGAAGTCTAGGTAGGTGACATTTGTCAGTCTTACTCTTTTGACCATTGCCATCACTCCAGACGTCACCATATTGATAAGACACGGTTTTCCCTCAGTAAAACTGTGCTGGCTGCCTTGAAACACCCCACTGTCTTTTAATGTGCCAGAGCATACTTTCTTGGAGGATCTGCTCCATGATCTTCCCAGGCATAGAGGTGAGGCTTGCCAGTCTGTAGTTGCCCTTTTCCTTCCTTTTTCCCCTTTTTAAAACTGGAAGCAAAATTTCCCATTTTCCTGTCTTCAGGACCAAGATGTCCTTTCTCCTAACTTGCATTGTCCAGATCAGTGCTAGGCCTTCTCAGAGGTGAGGAAAATGGTAAGATAGCTTTTCTGTACACTGATAATTAGAAGCAGAGACAATTGCTTAGGCAGTCCGATAGATACTATGATTATTGTGCATCTTCTTTAATATTCTTTACCTCTACTACAGCACTTAATTACACACCTCGTAGGCCTTTCTATTTACTGTAGCTGTGTAACAGGCTGACGGATTCAATCATTTTGCCTTAATCTGTTTTCTAGTTACGATGTTTGTTGAATGTAGCAGTTATTCCCTAGATTGTATCCTTGAATTCAGCCTCATTATTTTATCATTTTGACAATGAACTGCATTTCCCATCTGCTGGCTCCAATTTTCAATGCAATCCAAATCCCTTGGAATCCGGTTACACTGTTCCTTGCTATTTGTTCATCCTCTGCATCATCTGTAAACTCTGAGCTCTCAAAGTTTTGAGCTCTCAGAGTCAGACTGTGCTCTTCATCTTTTAACTAGGATAAATCTGGATCTTCTCCACTAAGGTCTGTGGAATTACTCCTGAGTGAGCAAACAGAAACTAGAGCTGGATATTGCTTAGGTTTTCAACACTCTCATACAAGTAATTTTATATTTATATATAGACACATGTTATGAGCAACAGATGTCCTAAAACTGACCTTGAGGACATTTTTCATCTATTCTGTTCCTATGCCATTTTCCTAGTCAACATCCATTTTTCCTCAGTCTTGGGTACTTGTTTGAAGTCAATTCAACATCAATAAACATATTCTTATTGTTATGAATGAAGTTTTGGCAGAGTGAATATACTTTCAGGTTGTGTTTACATCCTTTTTTTTCTTTTAATTTCCTCCATTTTTTAATTCCTTTTTCTCAATTTTTTTTTCTTTACTGCAGAGAAAAAGGGTTACTCTGTAGCAGACCATTAGCCTGGGGACAGGAGGTTTACTGTGCTCCCTGGAATAAACAATAAAAAACTTGCAAAGAGCCTGAATGCATGGCGTTTGATACTCCAAACCAATATGAAGGACAAACCTAACAGAGCTGCTGACCTGTCACATAAGTCTGCCATTTATTCTTATGAAATCCCTTCGCTTTCCCACACCTTTGGAACACCAGTGTGCAGCAGAAAGAAAAACACCTTTTGTGTCTATGACTCTTTACCTTCTGTTCTATTTTTCCTATGCTGGTGAATCTTACTGCTGGTTGTAATTAAAATTTTCAGCATAAAGTCCCAAGTGCAGACCACACCACATGGGAATAGTATGAAGGCAGATGAAATCTTTTATCAGGACATTTGTGCCAAACATTGCCACACACCTTGAAGGTGTTACATCTCAACCAGATGATTTTCTTGCTTACACCTGTTGCCAATCTACCCTGTTCCTCACAGTTTGCTGTTTTGAATTTACCCCCAATTTCTGTCACAGGAGCAGGAAAGACATAGAATCAAGCTTTCCACTGGCTTACAGCACCAAGTATTGTCTGACCTGTGGAAACAGGAGTAACGTGATCTTGTAAGCAGAGACTGTTTCATAATGTGTACACGAGGGAGTTCAAGTGTTTTTGGCATTACCTAACTCCCAAATACTCAACTTTTACCTCTTATGTTCTCTTGGCAACGTGGTGCAATTTTCATATATATATGTGTATATATATATATATATATGCAGTTTCCTAGGTTTTTAACACAAGAAGATACAAATAGTGCCACATGCAAATAAAACAGCCCACCCACGTGATCCATCAGGATTTGAAATATAAGAATCAGCAGACATTGCTGGTGATTGGGTTAAAGGTCTAAGGTCACCAGCTAGCTGCTCTGTTGGATGGTTTGACTTTGCAGACAAGCCTTGAAGAACAGGCACCACACTGAATCATAAATCAAACAGTGTGGGAGAGGAAGTGTGCGTTTTATGCATGTTTAAATATACAGGTTTTGGAGATCTGGTTTGAATGTGAGTCTGAGAAATCAGAAATTACATCTCTCCTTGCATCATGCTCCACCTGGATCACCAGTAGTCCTTTTCCTCCTCTCTGGTGAAAGATGTGAGTGGGCTCTTGTCTTCTAGTTTAGATGCTGATTCTTCACTCCCTATAAATAATGTGGTAAGAAATACAGGAAGAGCAGGGAGGTTAAATGTGGAATAACTTGAGGACCAGGTAAAGCACCTTGTCTGAAGACAGAAGTTACTTAGAGAAAAAAAAGAGAAAAAAGTCGTCTATTTCTGTGCCCCACAGAACAACATAGAGAAAGATCGACGTAGCATGAAAGGCTGGTGAGTAAAGAGCCACAGAGGAGCATGAATATTTTCTCAACTTCAGGATGAATTTCCTACTGATCTGCAGACAAAAGTTACTGGAGACCTTCAAACTAGTTGTAACTAGTTTAATGATGATAAAAGATTCTTCAGGGTGAAACAGCAGGTGTTTTCTTGTTGCTTTGCACTCTTTGCCTGGCCTTTACCATGTCCAAAAATACTTTTCCAATAAGGGTTTATACCCTTATTGAAAGCAGCCAATACTGTGGCTCTTACTTCTGCACCACACCTCAGGAGACACAGACACCTTTTCACTGCTCCAAGTGACAGAGACCAGTTGATGACACTGCTAGTAGGCTGGATCACAGGCTAGTCTAGCCCTCGGGCTTCACTGTGCAAGTACCAGTGGTGAGGAAACCAGCAAGAAAAACATCATCTCGTTCACTCTCCTGGTGTGAAGCAATTCTTCCAGCACCTGGGCATCTCACCTCTCACAAGGTCAAGATCTCATGATGTGCAGAGCTGCTCTACATTTGCTCTACTCAGCAAATGCAATGAAAGTCAGTATTATCTTCTTTGGTCGATGTCAATCCACTGAATGTAAATAATGATTGACAGCTTGCATGCCTGGATTTCAAACACTGGTTCTGCAATATCATCTGACGTCCGTGAAATCTGCATACCATGTGCTGGAGAGGAAGGTGCAGAGGGTACAGTGATAATGGAACTCCAGTGCATTTTATGCCACTGGAAGGGAAGGAGACACCATGTTTTGCCCCATCTGGCTTTATCTGTGCTCCTTTTCCTCCTGTTTCCTTTCCATTTGTTTTCATAGGATGAAGTATCTCCAGTGTGCAAAGACACTTAAACGGTAGGTGCAACCCAGAGCCCTGACCCCACACAGTCTGCCTCCAAAAGCAGGGCTCAGAAACAGGTTGCTGTGATCTGCCATGTGCAGTTCCTCCATACAGGAAGAGCATCCTCCCAACCTTCCCCAGGCTGAGCAACTCAGTTCTGCCAGGGCACTGCACTCTGAGTCATGGTAGAGTGATGCCTTGGGAAGGCTGACCTGGAACAGAGCTAAGAGAAAAAAGTGGGTATTTATTGAAAGGCCTTGAAGGATACATCCTGGGCAGTACAAGAGCCTGGCCAGGGGTACCCCCAAGATGGACTTAAAATGGTCACAAAATGGACAACTGGTCATGAGGTCTCACACTTTTATGAGTATTTGTTCGTTTGCATACTGGGGTTTAATTGTCCAATTACAGCTTTAGATTATGAAGTCCCATCCTTCTTGTTTTCTCTCTTCAGTCCACCATTGTTTATGCTTTTGGACCTGAAAACTTGTAACAGTTGTCCTTGGTCTCCATCTGGGAAAGAATTTGTTTTGTCTACTCTGTGAAGAAAGCTTTACTAACACTTTATATAAGGCTCTGTACTACATCCCTAGGCAGCACCAAATCTGAAAAACTTGAAAGCTAAGACTTAAGGCATCAAGAGTACCAGTGGAAGAAACACTCAGAATACATTTTCTGAAGTGACTGCTGCTGAAGGGAAATTTAGCAAGGCAGGGGCTTGTCATGGTCCATTGAGCAGCCACATGGAACCACATCAGACACAAGGCAAAGCTGGAGGACAAAACTAGGTGGCACCTTATTCATGTAGCCAAGTGTGCCATGGAGCACATGTGTCAAGGAGAGTGGGACTTCTCACAAAGTCAGGGAATAAGGAAACCAGAGGTGCCATGTGAGCTTGAAGGTGAAGTGATAATTCAGCACAGAAACTGGGGACAGTCAGTGGAAAGCTGCAAAATATGCACTCAGGTGCTGTATCGGCTAGCTGCTGTGGAGAGTGCTTTTGAATTTGGAAGTCTCTTCCCTTCAATTCCAGCAGCTACCTCTCTGATAGAAGCCAGGAGATATTTTTTTCAGAATTAATGAATACGTACCGTAATTTCCCAGCCATATTGCTTTCTCAGGTTCACATGTAACAAGTTCCACTGCTATGCAGTCATTTTAAAATGACTTACAACAGTGGCTGTTGGGATGTATTGAGAATATATATTCATATATATATTCATATATATATGAATGTATTGAGTATACCTTTTCATTGAAATATATAGAAAATATATGAATATATTGAAAAATTGCTAGTAGTGTTGCCATTTGATTTAAAATAAACTGTATTTAGCTAGTAGAGAACCTTATAGTTAACATTAGTCATAGTCATGCTAAAGGCTTGGTAGGCCGCATATAACCTGCAGATGAACTATCATAGTGAAATTTGTAATGTAAGCAGTGTAGCTAAGGAATAATCACTTATCTAAGGAATGTACCTTTTGGCAAGAACCTAAATGTCAAGAAGATAATAGTACCAGGCGATAGAATTAAGTAAGATTTTGTAACGATGAAGAAATCATGTAAAGAAACATATAAAAACCCTGTAAAATCTCTGTAAGATGGGGCTCTGATCTTGGACACTAGTCCACGGCTCCCAGGGCCCTCAATAAAGCACCGCATAAACGACTTCGGTTGTTTGTGTTTTCTTCGGATCGGGCAACAGTAGCAGCTTACTTGAATTATTGACAACTTTTCTCTTCATCTCAAAAATTTGTCAGTGGAGTAATCCAGCATTCCCACAAACTTCATGAAGAATGCTATGCAAATTGTAATCTTGAGCATAAATTTGCATAAACCATGCCTGCGCACCTTATGGACTTAAGATCAGGAAGAAGCCATGGTTTGATGAAAGCAGCTCAAAATCATGCCTTTCTTAGGTCTGTATGCAGATACATATGTATTAATTCTCACAGGTATGTGCAGTCTGGTATCTAAAAGTATGAGAGATGCACTAATTTGGCTAAAGCCAGCATAAGGTAATTGTAGTACAGAAGAAAACCAAGGAAAAAAAGCAGAATAATTTATGTCCATTTCAATTCCACATGGTATAGCTTCTCTCACTGGTGTTTGATTTAGAGTCTGTTGAGTTGCCCATTGAGAAAACTAACCTTTAACTCCTTCTATAATAGCTATTCTGGTCTCTTATGTTCCCAGCAGCAAAATTTATTTCCCACTCTCAGGCCAAAGAAAATTGTTCCATAGAATGTGGCTGAGACATGCTGATGTCTGCATTCTCTGTATGTGCACACGTGCATATTGGCGCATGTATGTGTATGCGTGTTCCTTGCTAAGGACACAGCTTTGGTGGCATGACACCAATGCTAAAATCTTAAATTAATGCCACCATTAACCTCAACAACCTTCCTGTGAATTTATTCCCTTCAAAAAAGAGCAGAATCTCACCCGCCTCCTTGAACAATTAGAAATGTTGTTGATCCTAGTGTCATACCTGGTCTGTGTTCACAGTCCCTGAGCTACATAAATTCATCCCACATCATTTTCAGATTGAGAGGTTTTTGTTAATTTAATTAAAGACAGTTTTCTTAAATTTGCTGGAGAATGAGTCTTCGGGTTGGATTTTTTTAAACTGTATGTGTACTCTAAAAAGATATTTAAAGTCAGACTGTTACTGGTAAAACTGATTTCCATAAAACAATCTATTATATCTACATATTCTACCATAAAAAATTGATAGTCAACATTTTGATTGAAACTGTTTTTAAGAAACAAAAGTTCTGTTCTACTACATATATTAAAATTCTGTCTTATTCTATTTTGTTTTTTAAAATTTTGCTTTTATGAATAAAGGAGATTATTTATATGTATAGTTATGTATGTGTACAGTATTTCCTGGGAAAATGCCTATGCAAATTCATTGATCTGAAAAGGAGTTTGTTTTCCTCCTTAGGAACTTAAATCCCCAAAGCAAAACTTCATGCCTATATTCAGTTACTCAAGAATAGTTCCTGTTCTTCAGATCTTCTGTCAAGCAAAAAGAAGTTTTACTTGAGTTTAGCATGAGCTTAAATAAAAGAAACACAGGAAATTACTTTAGAGAAGCAGTGCAGCACCCCCTAGTGTGGACACGTTTACATTAGTAAATAACACAGCTTTATGAATACCTGATTAACTTGATGCTGACCCACTAGACAGCCCAATGTCTGATTCAGACTCTGTTACTAAACTTCTCATTTGCCTTGGGTAAGTTGATTCACTTTGTCTCTTCTTCTTCATCTTTGGAACAACAGAGAAAAAATACCCTTTTTAAAGCACATTACAGTGTCCTAATGGCAAGATCATCCTGTACAAAAGGTGAACTGGTATCCTAATCATGACCAAATGATGATGGCCAGATTGTTCTATCTACTTTCAGAACAAGTACTGTGCAATAGCAGGGCTAGGCAAGCTCTCTTGTGTGGTGCTGCACATCATCTGTCAGGCAACAACTTTGTTTTCTTCACTGTGTGATTTGCACCACCAAAGCCATGCATAATGGATGGGGATCATGGTCTGCACTGTCAGGTTTTCAAAACTCATCAATACTGGACTGCTACTTCTACCCCTTGAAATGTCTGCTGCACATTGGCTCAGGTAGACTGGGATACCACTCTCTTATAATATTAAGTTATCTTGCAACTTATTTTGGAACTTAGTTAAAGGATGGAACTTGCTTGAGGAAATTGAGTGAGAAAGAAGGAAAACAGGTTTGGTCCCTCTATGATTACCTCTTCTAATGAGGTAAACAGATCTTCAAAATGTCTGAGCTCTTTACAGAGGCAACATTTAGCTATAAAAGAGACCATGTGAGGAGCTGATCTTCCACCTCTGCTTTGTATTGTCCTTAGTCATTCTCCACAGTTCCTGTTGGTGATTACTGAGCATAGCTATATACGCTGGAGATTGTCATCTGTGTGCCAGAGGGAGAATTTTCCAGCAGTTTTAGTACACTGGAAGTGATGGGGAGGGGTGGGAAAGAGGATTAGTGTGTCAAACTCTCCTTGGAGTGATCTGCCTGGAGCTTGTCTGGGACTGTGATCATCCTGCATGTATATGTGATATGCTCATACATGGGTATATATTCTTTTCAAGCCATATTGCCACTCCAGTGCATAGACAGATACATAAATCCCAGATGGAGTTAGATAGGATATCTCCCTGTTGACACTGTATTAAGGGGACTGTGTTGCAGGACTGGACCTGCAATGTAATAACCAATAAATTCTTTGCTAGAACTTGCTGAACAAACCACCCAATCTTGAATGTCTCTGACTCACACATGAAGTGACAGAATAATCAAGTAATTAAGGACCTGTCTAGGCTGGACAAATACAGAGCAGACAAGGAAATAAGTGCCAACACACAGTTCAGATGCACTGCTGCCATCTTGATAGCTGGTTTTCTTACTGCTCATGCAAGTTTCCACATGCAAGAAGACCAGGTCCAGGCCAACCTCTTTCTGGTTAATCAGGTATATTATTAATTTGGGAGGTGGTGTAGACCTTTCTTCCTCTCTCCCAGTCAGGTTCTTCTCTCCTTGCAGCCAGCAGTTATGTCAGTCAAAAGGTCCTTCTCCAGTTCTTTTTATTGCCTGTGAGGCAATTAAAAAAAAATTTAAAAAACCAAACCAAAACAAACAAACAAACAAAAAAAAAAACCCACCACCACCAACTATCAAAACTAGATCAGGAGAGACAGCAGCCTTTTTTTGTTTTCCTTCTGCAATAAGATCTAAGGCATAAAGTCAAGAGACAGAAATCTCTTCACCTGCAAAAGACAGGAAGTAGGACATACAAAATCTCCAGGTTTTTCTTAGCACTACCTCCTGCTTTTGGGTCTGCAGTGATCATACTTCAAATCAGAAATCCGTGGTTTCAAAAAAAGATGGGAAAAGATATTTTCTCTGTCTTCTAATCAGCAGTCTTCAGAGCCAAAATTTAGATTTTCAGCAGGATTAAGTTAACACATGCTGATCTCCAACAGGCAGAGAGGAGAGAAAAAAATTGTGAAAAGTAGTAAGATTAGAGATGTGCTGTAAGGAGACAGAACATTCTAGAGCTTCACAAACTATATTATTGGATTTGATACCAGTTACATATTTCTTCTTTTATTTAAAATCATGTTCTTGGAGCACCAGTTTATACTGGGATCAAGTCTTTCACTGATGGGACCAGTGTTTTGGACATCTCTGCACTACTGGGAAGAGAACTCGCACAACTTCTTTCTGCACAGTCACAAAAACCAGCAACATAAAAGTAACGACCAGAGATTAGGAATATTCGTGAACCCAGTTATCACAGCTCTCCACTATCTTTAAACTTCTTTTACTCTGTTTCAAGCAGAATTGATAGATTCTGATCCTATATGAATGTAACATTTCAATTATCTCTGGCCTTGCTTTGGACCAGTTGCGGAGTCAGGGTAGGACTCTGTATGCAGTAAAGTGGCCAAAATGTCTTATGTATGGGTCGTAGGGGGGTACTCTTTTGAACATAGTGCAAGCCTTCCCTTAATGAATTTTTAGGTGTCATTAGCATGATACTCTGTCTTCTAGTATCATGCTGTTCAGTATGGCCACACTTAATCTGTGGATCTCCTGATCGGCAGTGTGTCCACAAGAAAAGGGATGTATGTATTCCCCTGCTATCATAAAGCCGGGTACTATTATTCTTCTGTCAACACCCACCAGCTGGGATCAAGCCCCTTCTGAGCAACCCAAGGCTAAGGCCACATATAGTCTAGGATTTAGCCAGAGGATTTTATCTTCTTCAAGACAATTGGCATATTTCATAAGGCTAGATGAAGCAAATTACTTGGACATAAGCTTGTGCTTATCTCAGCTTCAACAGTAAGGCTAGGCAAGTCCAAGTGATTCTTAGCTAGAATTTGAAGAGGCTCTTACTGATCTGAACTATGGCTTTTTAAGGCCAAGGCCACGCATCTAATAGGATGGAAAACAGGGAACAATACAGCAACATTTAAATGCTGCTCTATATGCACCCAACAGCAGCACTGTGAGAAAAAAAAGAAAAGCTACAGAGAATCTGAAATTAAACCAACAAAATGCATATTGGATAGTTGATAATACACAGAGGTATTTTTCCTATATGGAGTAAAGTGAATTTCTCTGTGTTTGCTTTGTGATATGCCTAACACAAAAGGAAAATACCAGGCAGGGATGTGTCTGTGCTCCTGTTGCCTTTCTGTTGCACAGAACTGAACCATAGATATGTCTACGTGAATCAAGTCCAGCATGTGCTGTTTCTTTTGCTGATGGAAGGATAATAACCTGTTAGCTTGATGTGCCTGTACTTGGATGCTGCTTGGGAAAGTTTTCTTCCAGTCTGTGCTCATCTGCTTCTCATACAGCTGTGCCCACACCAGCCCACAGCTGAGCCTCTCTGTGGAGCCTGAGAACCTCAGCCAAGACTGAGAAGTGTGCAGGAGCATCCCAAAGGAGGATGGAGCACAGAAATACTGACAAAATGTTGGACATCACTCCCCTGAGGGGAAAGAATACATACTCTGATGGATGGTAAGACAAGGAAATGTCAGAAATTTCATCATCTGTGCTGGCAGGATTTTCATGCATGTTTCTAGCTCTGAGACACATTTTGTGGAGGACACCAGAGGCTGACCAGATGGTACTAGGGATATGAAACACACACAAGGCAGATGCTTTCAACAGCCCTGATCCTCGTTATGCTCTCTGAGCAGATCTTAGAATGATTCTATGTACTGCTGTTACTCTTAGCAACGGCTGCGACAGTAATGCACCAGCTGCACCTCTTTTCTGGGTATTCTTCACATTTGGGCTTTTCCACCATAATTTACATCTTGTATGAGCCAGATTCAGAAGGAGATTTCACCATCTTCTGATAGCTATGTGGTTACTGAACAGCACTGTGTTAGCAGTCTTAAAAAAAAAAAGTGTTCTTTCTGATTGTGAGAAACTGGGAAAGTTTCTCAGAAATATCTCTTTGGAATGCTGTCAAATTGTTTCTGTACCAAAGTTTATCAAATCACCTAGACTGGCAGAACAACATGCCTCATGGTGCTTCCTCGGTGAAATAAGATGTGAGATTTGCAAGCTACCTTTCACTGCCCTCCTCAGTCAGATTAAACAGAAAATGCAGAATGATCTGTTCTAACTGGCATTACTGCTTTTAAAACACTTGCAGTAGCAAGTCAGGATGAGACCTGGTAAACACAGCACACCCACGGTGGAACCTAAATGAAATTTCAGGAGCAAACTTCATTCGATGCAGTACCTCTGCAATGCCCATTACACAGGAGGGACATGGGAGACAAAGAAGATACCACTATTACATCACATGTGCAAGTGTTAACTCATGGTGAAACCATGTAGCTCATGGGCTGTTTCTAGTGATACAGGTACACCAAAATATTACTGCAAAGTCTTTTCATTGTGATAAACTTGTGTAGGCAAATCCTGTGTTACGGATAGGTGAACGGGTTCAGGATCCTCTTGCTTCTTTCACATTTCTACAATTTCTTCTTCTTCTTAAACTGAAAGCAAAAAAGAAAGCCAGAACAGAATACTAGCATAAAACGACAAAATGTTCTGCTCTGTGCTCACTCTAGATTTTTCTCACCTACCATTTCTTCAATGTAATGTTTTAGTACTCTGCAGGTAGCAATTAAGCTTTAGTCAACAGGTTCATTTATCACATTAGGTTTCCCAGGAAAGCAGTCCAGACACAGAAAAGTTCATTCTACTGCTCGTTATTTTCTCACTCAGGCAGGGTTGAGACTTTGAAAAGGTTTAAGAATTTACTTACATTTCATTAACAGCAAGGAGAAAGTGCTACACCATTAAAATGTACCACCAGCAGAAAATAATGCAATACTGACAACAAGAATTTCATTACTGAATTAATGTTTTCTAGTTAGAGGTGCATTTTGCCAGTTTCATCACCATGTCTACTTGTTTCCTTTCCTCTGACCCCAGAACCAGGTGGTTTCACGGGGCTGGAGTCCCTGTGTCTCATTTGAAACATCTGTAGCCTTATGTCTAATCCAGCCAAGACATTTGATGTTTGTCTACCTGGTAGGACACCTCCATCCTGCAATTCATCCAAAAGAAAGCTGACTAAGATGAGTGGACTGTGTTGGAGGTGCTCTCTTTCCTCAACTGTGCAGCCCATTTGGAGACACCACTCATACTGTTTGATTTATATTTTGGTTGTTATTTTGAACAGAGAGAGTTCCATGCCTCAGTGAGGTTCTTCCTGCAGCACCTGTCTATGCAATGCACTGCAGCAAGGCTATGAGATTCCTGCTGGAATTGGGGTCCTAGTGTGGCACACACCCTGCAAACACATCTGAACCTTTCCTAAAGAGATAAATGAAGTGACTAGACAAAAGAGAAGCACATAAAGGCAAAGTGGTTCCTTGAATACATACAGCAGGTGAGCGCCAAAGTGTGGAGAAAATCAGAGCACCTTTACTCCTTTACTCCCTTTACTGCCAAGTGAATACCACACTCATCAAATCACACACTACTTCACATTAAACTTCTAATGTTTATTTGTCCTTTGGATCAGAAAGGTTGCTCTGTCTTTCTCCAGCTGGAATGTCAACCTAGCAAAGTAAAGTCAAGTTTGACAAAATTAAATAGGGGGAAAAACATAATTCTGCCTTTTTTGGCTGAAAAATAGTGTGCAGACCCCATTTTTTGCCAGAGGTGTGCATGTTTCTGAAGACTAGTCAGTTAGCATGGAATATGTTTTTCTGAACATCACAATTCTTGACTGAGTTATAATAAAAGGAGAGAGAAAAAAACCAAGACAGTGCAAGAGAAGGGAGAGGATGTGTTTTCCATTAAATTATTTCAGTGGAGTTCTGGCCAAGTGAATGGTTTCTTCTTCAGTTACAAACTGGAGAGAGAATTTCTTTGGCCAAGTCATCCTTTTTGCTTATTCTTGTGCTGAGTGTTTTCTGATGTATTTTCTTTAGATTAATTCCTTGATTCCTCTCTGTTTCTCACCTTCAGAGAATGAAGATTTTCAGATATTTTTAAGTGTTTCAGCAACACACTAAACTTGCTGCATGGTGTTTCCCAGTCTGATAAGCACTGAAGACAAGCTAGAGGAAAATTGCTGTGCACTAAAATGCCAGCCTTTGTTCCACTGGAAAAAGACTGGCTAATGCACTGTCAGAGTCTTTATACTAATGATGTCAGCTGTGAAAACTCAGTGCCCACACGCAAAAGCACTTCCTTTCCATGGGGCTATAAGAGTTCAAACTTCAGCATTTCTGCCTGGACCTCTCCCTGAAAGAAGAGATGATTGCTAGGCAAAGAGCCAGACCTCCCTACATGGCAAGATATCCATGTATGTCTTCCTACACGTTCTGGAGATGGGAACTTGGGATCCTGCACCCACACAACCCTTGCCTCCTGCATACTGAGCTTTGAGTTCTTTGTGCTCTGCCCTCGCCTTGGTGTAGCCCAGTCTACAGAAAACTCCCTGCAGCTGGCAAAATAGTTGACAAAGTGGCTGTTATCCCACTCCCCCACCGCTCAGATTGGGAGAAGGGAGGAAGAACAAGGCTGAGTCTCATATTCTGAGTTATTACTCTGACATCCCTTGTTGCTATGGTGTCCCAGTGACACCTGAGCATGCAGTGACACCTGTACATGCAGTGACAAACACAGGGGGCCATTAGTTCCTGGCTTATCTCAACTCAGTTTTGGAGCAGAAACTGATCAAGAATGAAACAGTCCAGATGAAGTACTATACTAAAAAAAGAAAGATATAAAGCAGGCAATAACTGAGGTAAGAAAACTACAGTTTTGCTGGCCCCCTAAGCAGAGCTGTCGCCAAGCACTCAAACCTCCCCATCACCTTACTGTTCTATTCCTCACAGCCGCAAGCCACCCATCTTTATTTGGAGGTCAAAGTGCAGTCGTTCACTGCGGCAGTGAAAAGCTGTCTGTGTGGAGCTGCCTGACTGCTGGGCACTGCTGGGGCTGGTGAGCTTGGCTGTTCTCAGCCTGGCCCTGGCAGCCTGACATGCTACAATGGATGCTGAAGGAAATGCAAGCTAATACCCTGAACAAGAGCAAAATGCTGCTTCATCACAGACCTTCAATCTCAACCTGTGTTTTATTCACCTCAAAACTATTTCTAGACTAGATGTGGGCACTGAAGCCTCACTTTTTAAATTAGACGTTCTTCTTTGTCACTTTTTTTTTTTACTTTTTTTTTTTTTTTTTTTTTTTTTAAGGAGAGAGACATTTAATTTCTTATATTAATTTCTCCAATAAAGCACACAGTACTTGTTGGATGATTAAAGGCTGTACTGCTCTTTGGCAGACAGCACTGCTCTGTAATTCCAACCTATTCATTTCCCTCAGCTCTCCTTTGAAAATACCAAGATTTCCCTTCCTTGCCAAATGATGAAAGGAATCTGCCAGCTGAGAGGGGGTTTTAAAATAATTGAAAGTACAAAAACGGCAAGTAGAAAAAAACTTGTTGGGCAGAAAAACCACCCGTCATTAGTGTAGCACCATATATACCCCAGAAGAGTCCTTGCTGGTTTGGAGCCTGTTTTGACTGATTCACCTGGTGACTTGTCAAGTTCAGCTGTGACACTGTGAAATTGACACACTGTTTCAGCTCTCAGAGCTGCACGAAACAGAGCTTTTTGCAACAGTATTTGGGTAAGAGAGGGGTGAGGGCATTCTGGATGGCGCATGCTGAGTATCCATCCTAGTAAGGCTCCACACTAGTTCTGCTCTCCTCAAGGGAGCTAACAGGTGGCAGAGTACAGACAGCAGTCATGTCAGAGTCAAGGAGCGACACAGGTTTCCTGTGGTACACAAAGGTTTGCAGTCCTTGTCTGAAGGAAGAAAAAGCATGTCATTTGTCTTAACCTCCATGGGCTCTGGATCAACGTTGTCTACATATTATTAATCTTCATTGCTACTTTGCTTCCCAAAACTAGCAAGGTTTTCTGATGACCTCCTTGACTTCAAGATTCCTCTGCAAACACCGATATACAGCAGAATAGTATCAGAAGCCAGGTATGAAGGGCTATTTCTTCAACAGCCTTCTCTGCAGCATGAGCAAAAAAGGATACATCTGTGGTAGACAAAGGAGAAAGACTTGCTGGGACACCTCACCTCACCCTGACACAGAACACAAGGATTTTCTGCTGAAAAATGAAGATGACAGACTGGACAGTGGAGAAAGCCCACAGACCAGAACTATTTGCCTGTGGAGGCTAACTACCTGGTCAGCCAGACTTTTCTCCAAGGATCACACTGTGTGCCTGGACATTCATCCATGCCAGCAACATCCAGCCCAAATCCCTTCTCCAGCTCCAGCTTTCAAAAGGGAGGTAAAAAAGGAGGGAATCTCACCAGAATTCCCTTGTCATGCAGATGGTGAGGAGGAGGACTTTCCCCACAACACCAGTAACAGGGTGCTCAGAGGAGAAAAAAGAAGTCTCCCAAAAAAGCTAAAGTAAGGATCACTACATCCCACATCTCCATCAGAGACTTGATTGATTTGACTCTCATGGCAGGTTGCAGCAGAGACCTGACCTTACCCATGAGTAGAAACATGGTTTATCACTCCAAATATCAATCCCATGCTGGGTTTATTAGTATTACAGTGCATCCAGATCATCAACCAGCTGGCTGAGGGCAGCCTAAATAAGGGCATCAACAGGGTCCAAAGCTTTTAATTTCAATAATGTAATATCTATTTTATAATAAGATGTTTTATTCTAATCTCTCTGTTTTCACACCCTGTTATTACTCTTGTGTACTTAAATAATATTTAACTTCAAGGACAGTCTCAGTCATCTGCTTCAAATTTATTTGCATACAAGTAAATACCAAGCAATAATGCCACTGTCAACAAAAAAGAAAAAAAAAAAAAATAATAAGAGAATAAGACGAATATATTTGCAAACTTGGGATGACAGTCCAGAACGAATGTCAATAACAAAAAGACACCAATATTTTTTTTCTTTATTTCCTCCCCCATCCCACTCTCCAAAAGGCTACATTAAAATATGCATTTTCTAGCAAAGTGTTTGGGTTTTTCCAGCACACTGGGATCAATACTTCCTCTCCAAATACTTGGAAAATGAGTCACTGATCAAATGTCAGCCACAATTTATTCATTGTGCAATGTTCTGATCTCAATGCAAGGCCTGCACTGTGAATATTTCTAGACTTACTAAGAGCCTATTCTGGTATTTCTCTATCTCTAAATTGCTTTTGTTCTTGAATGTCACCAGAGCATCTTAGTGGACACATGCAGTCAAAGCAGTTTTCTTAAGACAGCCAATTGTTTACTAAATAATTCATCAGCTACACAAAAGCCAAAAAGGGGCAGAAGAGCTCCGGAATGAAAAACCACTTTTTGCAAATCAGTGTTGCTCATACCCTTCAGTTTCTGGAGGCAAGTGGTGCTTTGCTCAGAGGTTGCAGAGCACAGCATGTTCAGCAGTTCACCCTGGGCATACAAGGCAGGCTGGAGGGACAGATTGGTGTTTGCAGCCAAGTGAGTGACCTAGCTGGTGGTGGGCAAGCGGCAGACCTCCTTGCCATGGGATGGGATATCAGTTGCTAAATGCTGGAGTGCTTTCCACATCCCTGGCAGCTCTGCACCAGCTTCCCCTCCCCTCAACACACCACACAGAGCCCTCACCCCACTGTCCCACCCCAATTTGATGCTCAGCACAGGACTCTGAAGTTCTGAGGGCAAAGAAACATTTTCTCCCCTGGGCATAGTAAAATACAAATTTTCTGCAGATGATAAGTGCCTTGGTTCCTCATCCTTGGCCAGCTCATTTTTGCCAGGGTGGAAGAAGTGGAATGAGTTGTACCAAGGAAAGAGCTTCACCTTCCAGGTGGAGAAGTGGAGACTGACTGGAAACTTTCATTGGCTAACAACACTTCCATGTTCTGTCACAATCTGGACACATCTGGGAACATCTGCTTCTGTCTGCCTCTGGAAAACCAAACCATTCCTCCAGCAATGGAAGCACAAAGCACATATTCCAGTTTGTCTCTTGTGTGGGTTCAGTTACACTTCACATAAGCCCTCTACTCAGCAGGACAGTGAGTCAAGACTTCTCTACCTCTCTTCTAGGACTGGGTAATGTCATTATCACTGAGATCCCTCCTCCTTTTCAAACTGGGTTGTAACTGGTCAACATATTCAAAACAGGTTGGAGCTGCTGGGACACACACATTGTTAATGCATAACACTGATTTTCTGAAGAAATCGGTCTAAAAACATCTCTCTACTCCTAAGCAAGCTGAATGTGCCTATCTCCATCTCTTCACCTCCATGTGAGATTTTTCATTTGGTTTGTTTAGTTTACTACTCTGGATTTAATTTAAAGAATTAGTGTTGCTAAAATTACATACATGGTGGTATTTGCTGTAATTTCATTGAAAGGAATGTGCAATTTTCTGTCGCAAGGGATGAGGCTGTGGGAGTGGAGACAGAGCAAGAGCACTCCAAAGATTACCAGTAATAGAAATAAACCTGGCTTTGATTTAACCAGCAGCCTGATGTATTTATAGATTTTCAGTTACATATATCATGGCCTGCAATGCATTCCTAATACTATTTTGGAACTTAAATCACTGCCTTAGGGTTTTGGTTTTTTTTATCTGTTTCAAGTCTAAGCACTTTTTTAAAAAAGAGGGGGGAAAAAAGAGAGAGAGACTAGGTAATGGTATGTCCAGAAGAAGGAGATATCAGTTTTCTGTGCTATTGAATTGCAGAGGTAACAAAGGACTGCCATTCAACACATTCAGGAATTAAATTTGGACTGGCAGTTTGGAAAGGATTTTTCTGCAGCACTCAGCATTTTCCTGTACCAGGATTTCTTCTGGAACAGCTACCCCTGATGGTCCATTCTACAACAATGCTTGCTCCAGAGCAGATTAGATTAAATTGGTATACTTAGGCCAGCATGAGAAGGGCTCATGCATAGGGAGTGAATCACAAATCACTGTTTTCCTTTGTTAATCCCATAACATAAACCAAATTAATGTCCCTTTGCAGGAAAACATTTGTTCTTTGTCAGCACAGGAACATTTGAGGAAATTAATTCCAAATAACTTTCAAAAGGGATTTGTTAAATTCCTCTAAAGCCCTATGACCTCAGTTTAGTTTAACTGGGCATTAATTCATTTAACTCAATTCTTGTCCTAAGTCAATTAAACTCTGCAGAATTGTGACCATTTCAGCTCCAAAAGAGAATGCCCACACTGTGCTCTCAGCAGTTTCAATTACAGCAGTGGAAACGCACACCATTTGTTTAATTTGGGTCATTTTTCTTCAGTGTCCTGCGCTGACAAGTCCTCTGTGATGCCCCAAGACGGAAATCCCCTTGGCTTGCAAAGATCGTAAGGATTTGACCTCAGATCTTTGGCTCCTACCCTTGCTACTTGGTATCGACTGCTCCAGCCTTCCTCCCAGTACGGTACCTAACACCACAGTGCTTTTGGGGATTGAGACAGTAGTCCTTTTTATTTGTATAGACAACAAACCCCTCTGACCTTACACAGGACTGTACAGAAAAGCTCAGTAGGGTTGTTTTTGCCCTGGATACATCAGCTCGTGTCACCAGCGGACCCTTTTTGCTCAGGCAGCCTTTTTGCACGGCTGAAAGGCTCACTGGGTGCTTGGCACAGGAAGGGTCTTGGTGGCCTCTTCATGCATCCTGGTTAGCTATAGTTGCATGGCTGATCTTACCAGCAAACCAGTCCTGAGAAACACTGCACTGGAAGCCACAATGTTTCTGTCATCTGAAAACTGGATACACTCTCCACATGTGGCAGGTCACAGAAGCAGAACCTGCATTTATGGAGCCTCTATGAGACCAGGCCATAACAACACAGTAGATGGGAGCCCAAAAGTCAGCAGTAGTGAAAGAATCAAAATGAACCAAATAGCATCACAAAATCAAAAGAGAGGTTTCCCTGCCATTGCAGTGAGGTATTATAGAAGTCTCTCTCTCTTAGGAATGCTCAAAGATGATACACTTTTTGCAAGATACATTTCAACTCCTTAAAATGCCGAGGAAGCATGGACTCCAGATAGAGAAATGTTGTGACTGGGCTATACTTTTGCTTTTGCAACTTTTTTGATGTCCATAAATGCACACGCTCGCCAGATAAAGCTGCACGGTTGTATTGGGTTGGCATGGCAAGGTTTTGCTGGTGGAGGAGCTGCAGAAGTGACTTCTGTGAGAAGATGCTAAATGTTTCCTCTGTATTCAACAGAGCCGGTGCCAGCTGGCTCCAGGATGGAGCCACCACTGGCCAAGGCTGAGCCCAGCAGCAGCAGCGGTAGTGCCTCAGGGATCATGTGTCTAAGAAGGAAGGGAGATGGGGGAGTGAAACAACTGGGCAACAGCAACTGCAGATGGAGAGGGGAGAGAGAGTATGTGGGAGAAACAACCCTGAAGACATCAGGGCCAGTGGAGAAGAAGGGTCAGAAAATGTTCCAGGCGCCAGAGCAGACGTTCCTCTGCATCCCGCAGCAAAGACTGCGGTGAGGCAGCTGTACCCCAGCAGCACAGGGGGTCCACAGTGGAGCAGAGATCACCTGCACTCCATGGAGGGTCCCATGCTGCAGCAGAGGCAGAAGGAGGCTGTGACCCCCCAGGAAGCCCACAGTGGGGTAAGTTTGCAGGATTTGTGACCCCATGAGGGACCCACGCTGGAGCAGTTCATGGAGAACTGCAGCCTGAGGGAAGGCTACATTGAAGAAGTTCATGGAAGACTGTCTCCTACGGGACACACCTCATGCTGGAGCAGGCAAAAACAGTGAGTTCCTACCCCAAGAAGGAAGGTGCAGCAGAAACATGAAATGCAGAAATGCCTGATAAACTGATCACAGCCACCATTCCCTGTCCCCCTGCACCACTGGGGAGGCATGGAGGATGTAGAGAATTTGTGAGTAAAGCTGAGCCTGGGAAAAAGGGAGGGGTGAGGGAGAAGGAGTTTTAAGATTTGGGTTTATTTCTCATTACCCTACTCTGATATGATTGGTAGTAAATTAACCTAATTTCCCCATGTCTCTTCTGCCCATGACAGTAATTGATGAATGGTCTCTCCCTGTCCTTATCTTGACCCTTGAGCTTTCCATTATATTTTCTCTCCCCTATACAGTTGAGAAGGGGACAGAACAGAACAGCTGACAGAACAGCTTTGGTGAGTACCTGGCATCCAGCCACAATCAACCCACCAGCACCCCACTGTAAACAGCAGCTTCACAAATGTGGAGACACATAAAGCACAAAAGCTACACAGAACAGCCGAGCCATACAAGGAGTCAGCAGTTAAAATAACTCCTTTTCTATCTGTTCCCAATACTGTTTTTCCTGCAGCATCTTGTGGAAGTTTGGCAGCTTTGCAGTAGAACTAGGAAAACTAGAAGATAAAAGGCAGCATAGGCATTTTTTAAGAGCTTCTTATAAAATTCTCATTAATCATCCAGCAATTCTGCATTTAAAAGTCATCCAGCAAAATGTCTGCTCTTTTTTTGTCTCAAGATGAAAGGCAGAGAATAGTAATACTCTTCTTTCCAGAAAGGAAATGGGAGGAAGGTTGGCATAGATGAGTGCAAGAGAACAGTGGCTGGTGGAATATGTGACAGTGTCCTCCATAGAAGTGAAAAAAGGTAATTTTCCTGCTGGCTGTCAAAGAGCCGGCAGCTGTATTGGTAAGCAACATCTAAAGAGGGCAAGGTCTTGCATTAACTGGTGACACTGTTTTGCGTGCATGGCAGTTTCAAGACTTGCTTAATTAAAGAGAAACACATTCTAATGAATATACAACAATGATAATAACATCCAGAGTGTACAATGCACTTTCTGCCCAGACAAGACAGAGCTTTGCACAACCAGTTCCCACTTCAGGCTGTCCTGTAGGCATGTCCCTGCCCCTCATTTTTGCAGCTATGCACTCTTACCATTCTCCATCAGCTTGGCCTTACATGATTTTTGAACGAGACCAGCATGTACACAGCAACTGTTGTCTGGCTTGTAGATTCACTGCAAGGTGGAGGGTGCAACAGAATTGGATGGATGGAAATCAGTAGAGGATAGCACCAGTAGTCTGGGAGAGCATCAGCTTGAGAGACATTCAGAACTTTAAGGAGTATAAAGGATTAAAACTGGGGGCTGCCCTTGGGTACTTGAGAAGAGGTAACCTGGATATCTACAGACCCTTGAAAGAAGTGAAATATCCTGACTCAGATTAGCTGAGACCTGTTTAATTGTTTGGAAAATTTACCTCTGCCTGCATGTGACACTGGGTGGTGTGAAGTGAGCTGGTAACATCCAAGGCAACATGCTGGGAAAAGACATTCATTACACCATTACCTATCACTTGTAGTTGTCCTGCCAGTCTCATCTGTATTTTCAAGACAACTTCTCCACTCCTTCCTTGCCTCTATTGCCTCTCCAGGATCTCGGCTGTTGTTTGCTTCTTACAATTTGGTGTTCTCATGCAATTACATATAGTTTTCCTCCTACCATAAAAGATGTTGCCACTTCCAGCACTGAGAATGTCTGAGGAGCAGGAGGCAATAAATAGGAGAGTGAAAAGGTCCCCTTTTCTTAACTGACAGATCAGAAAATTAAGCTGAAGTGAGTTTCTGCCAGGTTTACAAGCAAGGCAATCAGCCCAAGAACAATAATTGTTTTAGATGTGTATCTCCAAAGAACAACAATCCCAAATAAGGAATTACCCCTCTGACAGAGTGTATAAGCCCAGTACTCTATAGCAACAAATTCGTTGAGATTCAAGTTGTACTAAGACTGATTTCCTCAGTTTGACTTTGTTCCAGCATTTTGCTACTGCAGACAAATTTCTGCTCAACCAGTGATGACTTTCCCAAGAGCAGACTTAAGACTTCATGGAAAGCCACAAGCACACTTTGAAAATGTAGCCCTTACCAAGCTTATCCTACTGACATATGCTCACATGGTTACCTTTGGTGAAAAGTCAACCTGATGGTGCTAAGTCTGAATCTTCAGGGTATATTTTCAGCGGTACACCTCTGTGACTTCTCCAGCTTCTGGCAACAGGTAGTCAAGACCCTGGGACAGTAGCAACTGAAATCCTGAATGTGATTTCTGAGTTTGATCCTTGCAACATGTGGCTTTGAAAGAGTACACTCACATTTATCTATGTGTCCCATGGCATATCCAAGGCTGTCTCATCTTGCAGCTGTTCTGAGCACTCTGCAGAAGGACCTGGACAGGCTGTATAGTCAAGTCCAACAATACGAAGTTTAACAAGTTCGAGTGCTGGGCCCTAGATTTGAGTCACAACAACCCCCTGCAGCACCACAGGCTGGGGAAAGAGTGGCTGGACAATGCCCAGGCTGGGCAGAAAAGGATTTCGGAGTACTGGTGACAGCAGCTGAACATGAGGCAGCAGGGTGCCCTGGTGGCCAAGAAGGCCAAGGGCATACTGGCTTGTATCAGCAGTAGTGTGTCCAGCAGGAGCAGGGCAGTCATTCTTTCCCTGTACTCAGCACTGGTGAGGCCACACCTTGTGTTCTGTGTCCAGTTCTAGCTCCTCAGTTTAGGACGGATGTTGAGATGCTCAAATGTGTCTAGAGGAGGGCAACAAGGCTGGTGAAGAGCCTGGAATACAAGACCTATAAGGCTTGTTGACCTAGGGTTGTTTAGCCTGGACAAAAGGAGGCTCAAGAGGAGACCTTATCACTCTCTACAACTTCCTAAAAGGTGGTTGTAGCCAGGTGGGGGTTGGTCTCTTTTTCCAGGCAGCAACTGACACAACAAGAGGACACAGTTTTAAGCTGTGCCAGGCGAAATTTAGGTTAGACATCAGGAAAAAATTCCTCTCTGAAAGAGTGATTGGGCAGTGGAATCACCTGCCCAGGGAGGTGGTAAAGGTACTGTCCCTGAAGTTGTTTAAAGACTGGACGTGGCACTCGGTTCCATGGTTTAGTTGATGAGGGGGTGGCAGGTCATCGGTTGGACCTGATGACCTCAGAGGTCTTTTTCCAACTTAGTTCATTCTGTGATTCTGTGATTCTTGACTCTGGGTGTGTTCAAGCCTATACCAAAAAAGGTACTCCTTAGTTAATAGCACATCACACAAGGAGCTGTGTTCAAATCCCCTGTTTGCCTGGAGATACCTGAATGTGTAACCTGCCCTGTCCAAGGAACATATTTCCCAACACAGAATCATGATGGTTGGGAGGACCTCCCTGATTTAGTCCAACCTTTGAGTGAACACCATGATGTCAACTAAACTCTAGTTCTAAATGCCACATCCAGTTGTTTCCTGAACTCTTCCAGGGGTGGTGATTCCTCTGTTCTGCTGGGAAGTATGTTCCAATGCTTAGCCACCCTTTCAGTGAAGAAATTCAGTGATGCTTCTGATGTCAAACCTGAACCTCTCCTGGTGCAGCTTGAGGCCATTTCCTCTTGTTCCATCAGAGAACATGGGAGAAGAGATTAACCCCTACCTGGCTACAGCCTCCTTTCAGTTGTAGTTGTAGCCCTTTGCTCCAGGCTAAACATCCCCAGCTCCTTCAGCTATTCCTCAAATTACTTACATCAAGACTTAGCATCTTTTGTCTGCCTACCTTCATGCAGTAGGTTTAAATTGCAAGTGATATAGGAAGACAGTGCTCTAACCAGCGAGAAAGTGAAAAAAAATGTTATACCATGCCTAGTCTCCATCCTTCTTACTATTCAATGTCCTCATTTCCCCAGTCATCCCTTTCCTTCTGAAGGATAGGGCTCAACTGATTGCAAGGTGAGCAAGAACGTCCTTGCATTGGTAGCGTAAGAACAACATCTATGACTCCTCAGGAGCACTGCACCTTCCTTGAAAACGTCATGGCATCTCTTACCAAAGGATCTCAGCACTCTGTATTCAAGTGTGCTGGATTTCATGAATAATAATCTTAATTACCTACTTATCCTTATGCACCAGAGGCAGTTTGACTGTAAGACACCTAAAGGAAAGATTTATCTCCTTTTCCCTCCATTCCCCATTTTCCTCTCTCCTATCACTGTGTAGAAGTTACTATAATGGCCATTCCTCTGCTCTGTACAAAAAGGCAATTTTCAGGCTTCTGAAGTCATCAGCCCCAAGGAATTCTTCTGGCTTGCGGATTTCCCACTCTCACCACAGGTGCTTCAAAAAGAGCTGCCTTGAAATTGTTTTGAACATTCACATCACATATTTGCAATGGAAAGATACATTGCAGATATAAATAACATATATTATACATAACAGCTTTATCTGTAGATAGATAGAAGGATATGTATATTAGCATTATATAGAATATAAACGTACATTTTTCAGTATCCTCTTGCCCTTGCACTGAAAGCTGACGGTTATTCTCTGGCAAACCTCTGATTATATTTTTCTCATCTAAATTTTGTCTTCCTAGCTGAAATCTGCATCAATCTCTGAAGATTAATAAAACAAAGAGGCACTACTGGAGGCTGCTGGAGGACATTTTTCTTTTAAATTCTGATAAACTTAAGTGCTGGTCATTAATTTTTGTGTCCCAGAGGAGTGCCTGGAGCCTCCAGAATAATTTCATTCCAACAACTTGCATAAAATTTTGCACTGCACTTTGGATGCAAGCCAGGTTGTCAGGATTGTTATTTATTACAAGTAGTAAAAATGATTCTCAGCTGTTGTAATTTGGAGACATTTGAATGACTTTGGTGGAGCAGTGCTCATTTGGCTTGGCAGCCCAGTGAATGCCCTGTAGGAAGAACTAACAACGCTGACAATACCAGCTACTGTCACAGCAGTTACCAGTGGATTTTTAATTACTCAGGGGAGGAAGGGCAAAAAGGAGAAGGGAGACTTCTTACAAAGACACTGTGAGTTAACTGCCTGGCTCAAGGCTCCAATGTTACAAGTCTCCACTTTCAAGCATCTTCATGCTCACACACTCCCTTTTTTTTTCAGTTTTTCATGTAATCCATTGAGCAACCCGTGGCCACCTGTACTGATTAAACCCATCTTCCTTCACTATGGGAGCTAAGACCCTCCTGGGGTACTTGTAAACAAGACTTGAAGCAAAGCCAAGAGAAAACAGTCATCCAAGAGAGAAGATGCAGCCAATGAAGGGGAAAAGGGCGTGGTAAGATGGTGATGCTAACAAGCCCCATCAGTCATTGCTGTTAAGAATGGTCAGTAGTTTGAGGTAAGAAGAAACCTGCAGGCTATCGTGTCCTGCTGTGTGAATGCTTCAGGCCACTTTAGACTGTTGTCTGACATGAGAATTCATGAGAATTCATTCTCTTCAAGCAGAAGGTATCTGCTCTACTATAAAACTGCCAAAGGGAAGCAGATACATCTGAAAAATGTTGAAAATGTGTCCAGGTTCTTCCCCAGGCAATTGATTCTTCATCTCAGCCACTGTCTGCCTGTAGAAGCAGAACTTACAATTTGTGCTGTGCCTGGAGAAACATGAGCTAAGTGTTGACTTAAGCTACAATCTTCATCTCTTTGCTTCTAGGAGCATTTGCTTTTAGGATTGTCAGCTGGCTGGCAGACCCTGAGCCCTACCAGTCAACCTACACCTGAGCTGCATGAGCATAGGAGATCGAACTTGTCTCCTTCCTGTGTGGGCTTAACTCCTGGTCTAAGTGAAGAAAAAGCTGACAACTGTGTCTTTCTAACCGATATGGACTAGGTGGCTGACTCCATGTTTTTTCTGTAATGATCTCTCCTCACATAAAACCTTTCTAGCTGACATAGCTAGACAATGATGTCATTCTTCCCCTTAAATAAAGAGTTCCAAGCTCTTAAAATCAAAGGCAATATCTACTACTATTCTCCATACACTAGATCCCAATGTCTTTGCAGACTGCATATTTGTTATGTTATTTTCATTTGATTTTTAACGTGTTTCATTGGATTTTATATTTCCCTCTTTATCCTGGCCACCTGATCAATGTGTTAAATAATCACACAGAATCACAGAATACCCTGAGTTGGAAGGGACCCACAAAGATAATCAAGTTCAGCTCCTGGCCCTGCACAGCACCATCTTCAAGAATCATACCTCATGCCTAAATGTATAGTCCAAACACTTCTTGAACTCTGTCAGGCTGGTCCTGTGACCACTTCCCTGCAGAGCCTGTTCCAGTGCCCAACCACCCTCTGAGGGGAGAACCTTTTTCTAATACCTGACCTAAACCTTCCCAGACACAAGTTCAGGCCATTCCCTCAGGTTCTGTCACTGATCACCACAGGGAAGAGATCAGTGCCTTCCCCTCCTCTCCCCATCATGAGGAAGTTGTAACTGCACTGAGGTTTCCACTCAGTCTCCTCCATGCTGAACAGACCAAGAGACCTCAGCTGCTCCTCATACAGCTTCCCCTCAAGACCCTTCACTTCCCCTGAAGACTCTTCACTATCTTGGTTGCCCTCCTTTGGAAGCTCTCTAAGAGAATAATATCTTTCTTATATCGAGGAGCCCAAAATTTCACACAACATTCAAGGTGAGACCACACCATTGCAGAGCAGTAGAAAACAGCCCCACAGAGGTGGGGTGATAACAGCCCCACAGAAAGTCAGACCTGTTAATATGACAAATGTTTTTGTGCTCTGTGGTTCCTGATACCAAGATTCTTTGCAGTGGCTGTAAGTTATGGCATTCAGTTAGGCCATTTATTGCTTTTGAGGTCTCTGCAGCCATCACGGACAAAAGCTTAACTGGGGCAGTACCTCAGTGCAGCTCCACTGACTTCAGTTAAGCAACACAGATTTCTGCCTGCTGAAATTCTGGTCCTGCATCTTTTTCTTTCTCTTTTGTCTTCTCCTCAGAATGTCTGTAAGGATCAAGGAGGATGACATTTTCAAACCTGCTGAAGTGCATGGCGTGATGAGCTCTCACCACACCAATGGGAGCAAGACAGCAAAGTGTCTTATTTATTTTGTATATTTAAACTTCAATGTTTAGTAAGTCAAATAGATTATTTCCCACAGTGCAGTGTTACAGAGCGATCCAAGACCATCTGAAGTCAAGATAGTTTCGCATTGATCAGGCAAATTCATAACTATCATGATAAGCTCATCCCAGCTTAATGACTTCTGCAGGTCTTTATGCAGCACCTACAGAACTGCCTGGCTTCTCACTTACTCTGTCTGGTATGAATCTGACATGCTGGGTGCTATAGACCTGACTCAGCAGCTATCAAGTGTTTCTTTCTCTTTCTTTTTTTTAATGTTAAAAAAAATAAACAATTGATTGTAGCTCATGTTTCCACCTTTTACTTCACTCCTTGAGGTCAATACCACTCTTACTGGAAGAGCACATTGCAGAGCTTGCATTTCTCTTCTGGTGTTATTTTTATATACCACTTTTGATCTCAGAGAATCTTTCCATCCTTGGTTCACTGATGTTTAGTAAGATTTTAACTAAATGTACTTCAGTGAATATGTCCCCAATTTTCACTTAAGCACATGCTGTCCTTGTGGAAAGAGGGGAGGGTAATGAGGGTGGAGAGAACACAGATCATGGCAGAAATCAGGATTTCAGGTGGATCTCACATATGCATTGGCAGATGAGGAGAAACATAAAGATCTAGAGCACAAAACCATCAGGCTTACAGAGCTCCAGATGGGTAGTGAGTAAATTAACTCCCCAAATATATCTAGCTGAGGTTTACCTCTGCTGACTGAACAGGTACTGACAGAGTGGACCCAGAAATTCCTGTACTTGCTTGTGCTTGTGATGACACATGAGCTTATGTCCAATGTGCTTTCCATGTTACTACATACTTTCAGAAATATGCAGCTTCTTTCTATATCCTTAGGATTTAAGCAGGCAAATAATAACAAGGGAAATAAAGTGACAGACCCAAAAAAGTGTGAAAAATAGGCTCAGAAATACCTACTGTAGCTCTAGTATATTTCTGGTAGAGAAAAGTTATCCATGCCTCATCAGACCCAAGAGCACTCAGACCCTCTCTACTGGGCAATGGTGACATTAACCCCAAGGGAGAGAAATTTGGCCCTTTGAAGGGCCATGATCAGGTTTACTACTCACATGAAGCAAAATAGATGACACTGCTGTTGGGCTCCAAAATGCTTCCTGGGGCATCTCCAAGCAGCACAACTGCCAGGCAGGTGGGCCTGCCAAACACCGGCATAAAATGTGCCTCCTGTAGCTGTAAGTATGGATGCAATGTGGTTGGATGTGCACTGGGAGAAGGACAAAGGGCCTCTCTACTTCCACAACAGCAGTCTCAGGGAGGGGCAGCAATTCTTCCCTCGTACCTTGCGCTGGTGGGGGGGATGCAAAAGGCCACAGTGACTCCAGGCAGCCAGCCAGCCAGCCTGCCAAGGGGATGTTCATCTTGTGAAGCTTGGCTCAGCTTTGAGCAGCAAGAAGAAACAGTGTCACCATTTCCCAGAAGTTTAGCTGACAATAGTGGTGATTGCAAATGCTAAGCAAAGTGCTTTTTGTCACATTTTGCTAACAAAGCAGGGGTCAGGTCCTTTCTGCCTGTTGAGATATAAATATCTTAATTAGATCTTTGAAAAAGTAAAAGAAAAAATCTAAAAGCCTGGAAGGTATTTTATTATTTCTTTTTTATTTTTAGTATCAAAAGTATAGCTCAAGTAGTGCTGGCACCAGGATGCATAATCCACTTACCAGGGCAGAAAGGGCTCTGAAGCTGCACCACAAATGCATCATTTGATAACAGTAATGAAAAAGACACCAATCTATATCTGCAAATAGCATTAGAGCTGACTTGGTTTGAGGACCAAAGGAAGCTGATGTTAAATTTATGAGGCTGACATCTCAAACATTTGAGACCAGTGCCTTCTTTCCTCCTCTGTTTTGTTTCATCCTCCCTTACTTTCTTATTTTTAATAACTTGACCCTCTTTTTGGGTCAGCTCTTAGCCCTATAATGAAAGCAATTTAGTCAGGAAAGGTCGTAGAGTGAGGTGGGCCTGCTTTGTCCCAGGGGCTGGGTGGGACCAGCGTGCTCCTGCACCCTGCCCCGCAGACCTTTTCCAGCTCTGCATGGTGCTCGTGCTTTGAGATGCCCACACCACATTTATCCATGTCTGTAGTGCAGTGTGGGGCTGGAAAAGCTACAGAGGCACCTGGGAGACACTCCATCCAGCTAGGAGATAGGATCTTGTCCAATGTAAGTGTTTCTTTCCATCCCATCTGACACTGTCCATATACAGCTCCTCAGAGGAGCCTTCTAAAGGAGGAGTGAGATGCTGGATCAGGAGTGAGCAGACATGGTCAAGAGAGAAAAAAACCCCACAACTGCAGCTGCACAGTAGTTCTTTTGGCTAATACCATGTCTCCAGCTGTGGCAGCAGGAAATGCTGCATCAGCAAAGGCACAAGCCCATCCCCTTCTATTAGTTTCTCCAGTTCTTTGTGAGTCTGCTGTCACAATCTCCTATGCCAGCAACTTCCAAAAATTCCCTTCTCCTCTGTATACTCGTCTGTATAGAAGCAGTTTTCTTTTCTGTTTTAAACCACTCCCTTAGATCCAGTGTTGCAGGATTTGATGAGGTATGGTTCCACTTTAAGCTTGTGCTCCTCTTTACTGATTTTGCAAGTGCCTGTCTCTGATCCTTCAGTTCAGTCCCAGACTAATAGCTCCTACCTTTTTAGTGTCCTTTGAAAGTAACTTTTTCATCTCCACAGACATTTTAATTGCTCTTTTCTTTCCATTCTCTGTATCCCACACACTTTCTTGGAGACAAGAAACAAGACCTGCTTCGCTGCTCAAAATGCATTAAATTTCCTCATTCACATGATTTTCCAGCATTTTGATGAACATGCTGAATAAACTGGTGCCAGCACTTTTTTTCTGAAGGACCTTCCACAAAGAGCCATCAGGCAAAGGGGCAGGACACAGTTTTACAAAACCATGCCTTTTCTTTCTCAGTACACTGTGTTTAGCCCTTTGGTGAGTTTACTCTTCACTGTAGAGTTTTCCCATCTTCTCAGGAGTGAGAGTCACTTCTTGTTTGGTAGTTCCAGCAGCCACCTGACACCCTTGCTGTTTGCAATGACAGTTTATGCACCCTAGGCAGCAGATCAGTGGGTTCATACCTGACCTCCTACTCAGTACTCCAGTGAATGCCATCTGGTCTTGTTAATATCCAATATTAGAAACTTGCTAATATCCTATTAACCATGAAGCCAAACACTTTTCAGGTTTTCAGGATTTCAGGCTTCTGGCATTGATGCACTTGTAAAATTTGCCCTTGATCTGTCTCCTGGCACACACCAAGCAGCTGGAATTGAAGGTGACCCATTTTTCAGTGTGACTGTGCTCTCTATTTCTCTACTGACACTTAGACACACCAAGGGTTAGTCAGATCCCCCTTGTAGGCGACACCTGTCTGAACAAAGTGCTTGCTCCCAGCTCAGAGATTAAGTACTCCTCTACAACTATTCTCATTTCCTGTGCCAGCAGAAAGGTTCCATTATGATGAGTGACAGCCAATCCTTTCTGCATGGATTCCTCTTCTCCAGAAAGGTGTCTGCTGCAGCTGATCCTGACAATAAGATAGGGACTCAGGAGACATTTTCTGGGTTGTGAGCAGATCCCGCCAGGAGGCAGGAACTCCCCCCTTTATTTACAAAGTAACTTTATATACATCTCCTATAATGCCCATCCACTGGAGGATTAAAGTCCCACCTTTCAGTCCCACTGGCCAAACTAACTGTCTATTACCTTTATTCCTCCCATCTAGAAATATGTAAACAAAGAGAGACAGTTAGCTAAACACAGCCAGTGTTTACATTAACAGGCGTGAGAAAGACTGCATATTCTCCTTCAATATGAACACTTGGCATACGGGAAAAAACTCATGGCAACAGGTGTCCTGGATTCTTACCATCTACTTCTTATAACATCACCTATCAAAATTTGAGGGTCTGAATTTCTCTGCTGGCTCCTCAGCCTCACTCAGGATTTCAGACCATCCTAACAGAGAGGTCATAACCTCCAGTCTCCAGTTTCAGCACTGAAATAGTAAAGTTCACCTCCCAAGGCAGATGTAACTTAGATAAACTATGCTTCACAGGTGAGGCCCATATCAGTACTGTAAAAGGGATCTGCCTTATGATCAGTGGGTGTTAGTGACAGCCCAGGAACTTCCTGATTATTCTTGATCTGACCCTGGCAATGGAGGTCTGGCCTCAAAGATCATCTTTCCATTCAGTGTTTTGCATGTCCAAGCAGATTTCTTCAAGTACACTGCAAGACGTGGTGTCTGGCATCTTCAAGATAGCAGCTTGAAGGGCACTTTGAGATTTTCACACTATGTGAAGGCTTCCAGAAAAATTCCTACTGGCCTCTTTGGCTCCATAGCTCTCAACGTCATGGAACACTTTAATGAGATTTCTAACAAACCTTAGGAGAACACTGATCTGCATGGGGTCAGACAGTGGAGCTAGTTCAATCTGTTTTAAAGAACACAGGGTGCTGGCAAGGACCCTTAAGGCTCTTGAAAAACATAGGGACTGAGTGGAGGTAGTTTCTAAAAAGACACACCTAAATATCAAGCCTGTCACTTGTGCTTATTTCTGTAAGTTCTTCCTTATACTCTCACAATAAGCTACAGGAGGAAATTGCATCTCCAAAAAGTTGGCCAAGCTGCGCATGCTGCACAGGAACACCAAGGGTTATGGAGGAAAAGTCATTCAGCAGATTAGTGCTGTAGGGATACAGGAGAGCTAGTAGAAGAAGGGGCAACCATGGATAAACAGTGGAAAACAGTACTCCCAGGAAAGCAAGGCAACTGCATCAATATTTCTGATCTGCTGAAGAAACTGATCTGCTTTATCCTCGAACTTCATAACATACTGGCACAAAAAAGGAGTAGAGACCTTTCTGCTTAATATAGTCTAAAGCTGGGTTGCTTTTTCTTTATTTCTGCTGATCTGGGGTTTTTTTCTGGTTTGTTGATGGAAAGCTTACTTACTCCTTTTCTTTTACTAAATTTAAGCCAGGTTTTCATGCTGAGCAGCTGCCAACTCTCTTACATGGAGGAGGGCTGCCTGTGGTTCCACATGGTCTTGCAAAAGGCACAAGCTGACCCAACACTGACTGCGGGGTTACAGAGCTACAAGCTTGAAGTCATCAGAGAGGCAAAGGAGAGGTGGAATTCCTAAAAGGAACAGCTAGACAAGTGCAAATCATTTAGAAAAAACAGCAGCATTTACTTACATTTATAGCAGCAAGTCCTAAGATGTTACTGTTGAGAAAGAAGTATTCTGATACTTCATTGGTTTTGCTAAAATCATGTGTCCATACACCCTGGAAAAGGAATGATTGGTCTCTACAGTACCTGGTTTGCAGCAGTTTGTTCAGATACTCTGAGGTGTCAAGAGCTCCAGATGGTGTCCGTGGCTTTCTTGGGAAGAGCTCAGTAATGGTGTCCACTCATTTATTGTCTCCTGAAAAAGGATGCAGCGACCCAGACAGAGCTCGCTAAAAAACACACAGTTCTCCAGGCATCAGGCTATAGGGAATGCCTAAACTTTCCACTGGCTTGTAGCAGAGATAGCAGTTGTGTCAGATGAGATCAGGTAGACAACCTGCTCAGCCTGGTAGCAGAGCTGCAAGCTGAAGCAGAAAGGTTAAGGAGTATTAGAGCACCAGAAAGGGTGATAGACTTGTGGAACCAAGCTCTGGCCTCCTTGAGACAGAAGAAGCCACTAGAAATAATGCAAGATCAAGGGAATCCTATGTCCATCCCCCAGCAAGGAGGTAGCAGTTGTAAAAAAAGGAGAAAATAGAGCATAGTCCATGCTTGGTCCATGCTTGGGGTGCAAGCAAAATCATTCTTCATCTATCTCACTCCTCCAGTGAGGTGTCTGCACAAAAAATATGAGCCTTTGTACATGGAATACCAGCCAAAGGACAAAGAGGATGAAAGTCTGTAACACAAGAGGTGTTACCACAGTTAGAAACGTATACTTCCTTGTATTACAACAACTTCCAAAAAGAATAAATCAAGGGTTATAGTTGTAGGTGATTCCTTCCCAAGGGGAACAGAGAACCCAATATGAAGAATGGGCCCAACTCCTAGAGAGTGTCTGATGACTCTCTGGGGCCTGGGTTAAGGACATCAGCAAGAAATTTCCTAGCCTGGTGAGGCCCTCAGACTGCTACTGGAGCAGGGCATCTCACCTCCCACGAAAGCTTATCTGTTGTTTCCTTATCTAACAGATAACTCAAACAGGACAACTGTCTTGTAGTGAGTTATTTTGGTGCCATGGAGTTGACACTGGTCTGGCATCTCCCAGCTGCCAATAAACAGCACACTGCTAAAGTGAGATCTGGAAAGATAAGCTGGATTTCCAACTAATAGACATCACCCTTTATAATTATAAAAGTGACACCAAACTTTCACAAAGCAGAAATTTTCTATACATTTTCCTCGAAATGTGTGGAGTTTCTCTTGTGAATAGGGATGCTTACTTCCCAGTTACTCCCCAGAGGTTAAGTGAAAGAAATCTGTGTACATTATTGTCATTACAGCAGTAAGTTACATTTGACTCCTAATCACTACTATTTCTTTTGCTGGCTTTAATATAGGTATCTTGATATAGTGCATACTTTTATGTTATGTTGTAATCTACTAGTAGTTCTTTTTAGTTTTGTATTATCTAGTAAGTCTTATTAAGTTCTTTCATCTGTTACCTCTTGTCTATTTAATAAATAATTAATTTTTTAAATAGACACTATCTGCTAGTCTTAAAATTGTGGGCCAGAGTAATTTCTTACATTTAGACTGCTGCCAAAATCTGAGGCTAAGGTGGGGCTTGTCTGAAGCTCACATTTGGCCCGTGACAACTACTCAATACTGATCTTCCTCATTGACGACATAGAGTTTGAGGGCAATCAAAAAGATCTTTGGGATCTTGGGACATCTAGTAAGGAAATCTGAGACACAAGTTATATTCTCCTCCATACTTACAGCTGAAGGCAGCAGCATTGACTGAGTTCATTAATACAGGGCCCCGTGGCTGGTGTCACTGCTAAAATTTTAGTGGTTTTGACAATCAAAGGTCTGTGTAGCACTGGGCATGTGGCATCAGACAGGACTCACCCCCCCATACTTTCTCAGTGGGGAGTCTTTGCTCAGAAACTAGTAGGGCTCATTTGTCCCTGGCAAGCTCTGGGAGGAGATGCAAAGGCTAGAGGGACAGGGTGCTAGTGAGGGAGGTCTGCCAGTGACTCCAAACTGTGAGACACCCAAGTCTCAGGTCTTACAGAGACAAACCAGGGACTCCTGAGGTAATAGAAGAGGGAAACACCTAATTAATATTTCAAAGGAATTGAGAGGTGCTCCTCTAGGAAGGAGACATGGCTGACAGCCCTGCCAAAGTGCCTCTACACCAATGCATTGAGCAACAAACAGGAGGAATTGGAAGCCACCAACTGTAAAGCTGGTGCTGGAAATTTACTACCTTGTTGCCATCACTGAAACTTGGTGGTATGAATCCCATGACTGGATTGCAACTATCAACGGCTACAGACTGCTCAGAAGAAATAGGAAAGGAAGGAGAGGTAGAGGGATTGCTCTCTACGCCAGAGTTGGATTGAGTGCAAAGAGCTGTCTCTAAAGAACAGCCATGAGCAGGTTGAAAGCTGATCTGTGAGGATCAGAGACCAAGGAAACAAAGAAAACCTTATGGCTGATGTCTACTACAGGCTGCCTGATGAAAGAAGAGTTTGCAGTCCCATGGAATATGGGTAAAGTGAAGAGCAAAGCTATGCTCTCAAACTTCAGGAAAGCAAACTTCCAACTCTTCAAGGATACGGTCAATGGGACCACCAGGGAGACTGCCCCTCTCAGGAACAAGAGAGCAGAACAGAGCTGGGAAATCTTTAAAGACACCTTCCACAGAGTACAAGGAGGGGCAAGAAATACAGTAGGGAAGGCAAGAGACTGGGGTGGGAGAGAACAGCTGATTAAACTAAAGGGAAAGAAGGCAATCTACAGACAATAGCCACAAGGACAGGTAACCTTAGAGAAGGGTAGAGATGGCATTTGGTTGTATAGGGATGAGGTGAGGAAGGCCAAGGCAAAGCTGAAACTGAACCTGGAAAGAGATGCAAAACATTTTAACGGAAGGCGTTCTATGTGTATATTCACCAGAAAAGGAAGGGCAAGGAATGTGTACCCTCCTTGATGAGCAATGCTGGAAAACTGGTAGTAAGGGATGAAAAGGAGGCTAAGGTACTCAATAATGTTTCTGCCTCAGTCTTCAAAGGCAGCCTCTCTTCCCACATTTCTTGAGTGCATGAATTGCAAGAAGGGAACTGGGGAAGTCAAGTGCTTCCCAGCGTATGTAAAGATCAGGCTTATGACCACCTGAGGAACCTGATGTACATAAGTCTGTGGGACCCAATGAGGTGCATCCCAGAGTCCTGAGGGAATTGCCAATGTAGTTGTCAAGCCACTCTCCACAGTATTTGTAAGTTCCTGGCAGTCAGCGGAAGTCCTCAGTGACTGGAAGAGGGGAAATACTGTGCCCATTTTCTAAAAGGGTAGACCTGGCAACCAGGGACTGCCCAGCCTCACCATGTGCCTGGGAACACCACACACAGATCCTCCTAGAAGCTGGGCTCTGGCGTGTGGAGAACAGGGAGGTGATTCAAGACAGTCAGCACAGCTTCATCAAGGGGAAGTCCTGCCTGACCAACCCAGTGGCCTTCAATGATGGAATGACCATGTCAGTGGACAAGGGAAGGGTTGAAAACTCATTTATCAAAACTTCTGTAAAGCCTTTGACACCATCCCCCAAAACTCTAAACAGCAGAGAGATGGATTTGATGCATGGACTGTTCAGTGGATGAGAAATTGGTTGGATGGTAACGTCCAGAGGAAAGTGATCAAAGGCTCAGTGTCCTGATGGACATTGATGACAAGTGGCTCCTCAGAGGTAAATATGGGGACCAGAGATATTTAGTATCTTCCTTAATGACACGGAAGAAGGTATTGAGTGCACTCTAAGCAAATTTGCAGATGACACCAAGATGAGTGCTGTGGTTGACACACCTGAAGGACGAGATGCCATACAAAGAGACCTGGACAAGATACAAAAGGGGACCCATGGGATTCTCATGATTTTTAACAAGTGCAAGGTGTTGCACCCTGGCCTATTACTCAGTAACCCCTGGTACCAGCACAGGCTGGGGATAAAGAGATGGAGACAGCCCTTCAGGAAGGATTTGGGAGTGCTGGTGGATGAGGCTGGACATGACCCAGCCATGGGCACTCCCAGCCCAGAAAGCCAAACGTGTCCTGGGCTGCATCCAAAGCAGCGTGGGCAGCAGGGGAGGGAGGGGATTCTGCCCCTTTGCTCTGCTCTGGGGAGACCCTGCCTGGAACCCTGCATCCAGCCCTGGGCTCCCAGCACAGGAAGGACATGGAACTGCTGGAGTGAGTCCAGAGGAGGCCACATAGATGATTAGGTGGATGGAGCACCTCTGCTGTAAGGAAAGACTGAGAGACTTGGGATTCAGCCTGGAAAAGAGAAGGCTTAGGGGTGAACTAATTGTGGCCTTCCAGTACCTGAAGGGAGCCTACAAGAAAGATGGAGAGAGACTTTTTACAAGGACACGTTGTGACAGGAAAATGAGGAATGGCTTTAAACTGAAAGAGAGTACATTTAGATTAGGGATTGGGAAGAAATTCTTTAAGAATGGTGACACACTGAAACTGGTTGCTCACAGAAGTTGAGCCTCAAGGATGCCTCATCCTGGAAGTGTCTCAAGGACAAGATGGATGGGGCTCTGAGCAACCTGGTCTAGTGAAAAGTGTCTGTGCCCACAGGAGGGGGTTTACAACTAGATGGTCTTTAGGGTTAATTCCAATCCAAGTCATTCTATGATTTTCTTTCTCTTTCTTCCTTTCAATAAACTCATGTTTCATAATCCATACTTTTAAAAGGGAAAAGTTAGGTCATTGGGCACCAGATAAATATTTTCTGTTTCAGTCTGACACTCTTTTAATATGACCACTATCATTTAAAAGCAGTTATTGCTGCTGCAGTAAAGTATTAGTGAAAAGCTTCCTATGTGTTCTACATCTGACCCTCAGCTGAAGTTAAGCCACGTGTTTCTGTTAAAGGACAGTAGAGAAACTGCTTTTCTCAGCGTCAGCTGCTGAAAATAACTCATTGCTTCTCTCAAAATGCAGTGCATGTGTTTTCTCTGCCTAGGAGAAGGAAAGACCATACCACAGGGGAGGTCAAGTTTCCTCTCCAAGTGGATGTTCTTGAAACCTTTACTTAAAAAGAAAAATAAACAAAAGAAAACCTGGTGTTCTACTCTTACCTTTTGACTCCAGGAGCTGAGACATTGGCTCACATCTTGTGGCAGTACTGAGCTGGATTATGAACTCCTCATCTATCAGCCCAGAAACAGGGTAGGCAGTCAGTACCATTTCCCATTTCACATTAATGTTTCAGATTTTCATTAAGGTTTGGGCTAGGAAGGTGCAGCCTCTGCCAGGAAAGCACAGGCAGGTGTATTATTTGTGGGCAGTACAATGAATGCCTAGGCTCCAGAGGACCATGGCCACTGCCCTTGCCATGCTGCTGCAGCTGTGTCTGCAGTGGAATTCACCTGTTCTGCAGCAGTTCTCAAGTCCAGCACACACAGTCAGGGCATTTTGATGACTTGGAGCATATTATGTTTGTCTTTTATGGGGATTGCTTCATCCAAAGCATGTCCAGCACTGTCAGGGGTGAGAGCACAGAGGGCTCCTCATGGCCAAGCTGCCTCCACATGACATGCTGCTGTCACCACCTGAGGCTGCTTTCCCTCTGCTGTGAGGGCTGTCGCTGGGTCACACAAGGGCTCGAAGGAAAAACGTATCCATCGCTCTGGGAGAGCTCAGCTGCAGGAAACACCAGTCCTTCCTTCTCCTTAGCAGAAGGCAGAAAATAGATTAACTTACGTTTTTTTCATTTATGTACATGAAAATATGAGTAATTTCTCTTTATATCAAGTCAAGTGAGTCTAGTTTCAAAAACTAGAGCTGATATTGGAAGAGAAAAGGGACCCCTAAGCCAGTGGAAATCCTTAACTGTGCACTGGGGAAAGGGGTGTTTTGAAAAGGTGAAGTGAGGCTGGGAGAGCAGTCACTTCCAAAAGCACAGAAAGAATAATTTCCTCATTTGGGGTCACTTATTTGTCTGTTCAGAGCTGAGAATTGGAAGGCAAAAGGAAGGGCAAAAAAGTTTAATTTTCCTGTTCTAATCTATGAATGTAAACAAAACGTAAAATGAGATTTATTACTGTTAAAATCTTGAAGGTCATTCTGACCAGGAGTTAAATTCAAACAACTGGCGAAGGATCAGATTACTTTTGTTTAATAAATCATTTAGTTTTAATGTTGGACATGTTTTGATAAACCTTCCCTTTTGCATTATTCACTCTATGAAAATATGAAAGTAAAAAGAAGAAATTAGGTACCATTCTTCACACATACAAAAACCCAGCTAAAATGCTGTTTGGAGGCTAACTAAATCCTAGTTCTCTTCCAGAAGTTTAATCAATCTCACAAGAACAACTAACTAGGAAAAACAAATGGGCCTTCATTAGCCTCCAGAATCATAAAGAAAGTAAAAATTTTTAATCTGAATAAACATGTTAAACCTTGCAAATGAGTGAAGAATAGCTGTGGGTCCCGAGTATATCCCTAGTTCAGCCAAAATATATACTGGTTTTTATCTGCAAATGAGAATCAGACTTTCTTTGAGGTAAAATAATGAAAGTCCACACATAGCAAAATGTAAGCAATAATTTAAACTCAAGCTCTCTGCTTTTTGATTTAAGTCATGATTAAACATGATGCTTTAAATCATCATGATAAATTAATTTCCCCTCTTAACAGAACTCTCCTTGTTAAACTGACACATCCAAATTCTCCATTAGAAAGGCTCAGCTATTAGTCAACACACATCCCCTTGACAAAGAGGGGCAGGGTGGAAAGTTTAATCCTGCTTTCCCATCCCCTTCTTTCCATTTAATTACACTTTCTTCTATTTGTTCTGTTACTATCACAGATTCATAGCTTCTTTGTCATGAGGAGTGCCACCTGCAGTTAAAATCGCGGCAAGCAGAACAGAGATTGCCCAGAGCACATGGTAAAGACGTTTACCAAGCAAATGCAGATGGAAGTCATATTTCCCCTGGTTTTCTTTTAGGATCTGTGTCCATGTGAAACATCCTCCCCCTCGGCCTTGCATTTTAGGTCTCCATTTCATGGTGCTCAGACCAAACAAGACCCAATATATTTGTCCAGAAAGACTTGTGGCAGAAGATTCCCTGTGCAGCATTGTTCCTTCCAGAGCTATCCTCCAGTCCCTCGTGTAGGAGGAGAGAACAATTGCCTCTCAGCTCACGTCATCACCACTTTGCACACCCTTGGTTTGAGCAAAGGCTGTCAGTTCCTTGTGAGCTGGGGAGAAAGCAGACTTGCTCTCTCCAATAGCCACTTCAGCAGTCAAGCATATCTTGACCCTCTCTGCCTGATTTTGAGCACCACAACACATGGGCACAGAGAGTCAGCTTCCAGCACAACACAATCCACTTCTCTGGGGACCCAGGCCCAGCTGCCTGGCAGCAACAAAACCCGGCTCTCCATGGAAGTGGGAATGGCTGCAGAGGCACTCCCATGCCCACACACTGCCTACATCTCTAGGTATGTTGCCAAACCTACAGGAATTTATCTTAATGCAATATTGTTCTGGGCCTTGAGGGGCCATTGCAGGAAGCCCTACCCCTCCACAATCCTGTTTATTTGAATACAGTGCTCTCCTGAGAAGATGTTCATAAACACTGTAAAGTGTGCTTCAGTCATCTTAGGTAATTCTTTTGAATGATTTTATATACACCTGTCAGAAACCAAATGGGGAGCGAAATGGGAACTTTTTTACTAAAATACTTTTTCCTTTTGTAATCTCTAATGGTCCATTTGTTAGTTGTGTTTTATCATGCAGCTTCTGGCATTTATTTTTATTTCCCAAGAGGAGTCCATTGGACTGGGGTTTTACTGCTTTTAGGTGACAACTAAGAATAAGAAAAACCATATGAGGAATCCCGGGTACATCACAGGGCTTCTTCACCACACACGTGGGGGCAGACACAGTGGTACAGCAGAAGGGTGATTGCCAGTGAGAACTGTGCAGGTGACAATAGCAGACAAGCAGCTCCCAGACTCAATGACTAAATTGATTGTGGGAAAGCAAAAACAACAGTTTTGTCACCTATCAGGACACCATGCAAAACCAGAACTCCCTGCAGATGTCAGGGAACGTGGGCCAGAACTTACTGATTTAATGGATAAGGATGGGATTTAGTAATCCTATCTGCTGCTGTGGGGTAGTACTTTAACAGCAAATTAAAGGAATTTTAATGGGAATGCTGAATAAGGGTCAGCCACTTTTCAATTTGATCCTGGGTGGAATACTAATCTGAATATGAGAACATTAATAATGACCTGAGGGTTCTACTTGTGAGAAGTAATACAACATGAAATGCTTGAAAAACAGCACTTACCCATTTTCTTCATTTGTGTAAATAAACTGTATTATTATATACAGACTGATACTAATTGAGTATTCCTGGGTAAAAACTATTGATGGAGTATTATTAAAATGGTCAATAAACTGCAGATAACTACTGCTCCAGAGTGAGCTCAGATGTTTGGAAATACAACCTCTCAATGGGATGTGTTACTGTGGTCTATGGATTTAATGTTTTAATTTTCCTCCTTTTGTGCTTCATGGCTGTCACTGATACTGTCATTTTTCACCTCGCTTATCATGCTTGCATCCCAAAGAACTTGCAGTGGACTGAAAGGGAATATTTCCATTAGCTGCTATCTCTTGGAGCATAATGCTTTTTAGGACAGTAATGGGGAGGGCCACGTTCATAGGATTTTGTATGGCACAAGTGCTGTTGAACTCAATCCTGTGTTGTGTTAGGCAATGCAAAGTAAGTGTTCATCACAGACAGGATTGTCTGTGACTGCTTATGCCACATACCCTCAAAAAGCCTCCTGGCACAGCCTAAGGGTCATATGGGCTATTTATACACACACAGAGTACTGTCCTGGATCAAAGAGATACTGCAGCATCACGTGATCACAAAAGCAGATCACACTTCAATGTACAGAGGAGAAAGAGCATCAATATCTCTCTACAAAACTGTCTTGAAGGGAGAAGTCTGTCTTCTGAACCCAGTCTAAAGTTTGGTGTTAGGTCTCACTGTGTTGTGCCAGAGGCATCCACTTCAACGGAAGGCTCATGCCAGAGAAGTTTTCTCATGACTACCATCACTTACAGGAGTGGTGTTGTGGACATTCTTGTGTGACATTCTTCACCTCTGTCTTTTAAAATTATATTTGAATAACACACAGTTTGGTGTGAATTTGTAAATAAACCATGAAATGGTTCATGACCTAACAATTCATGCTTTCTTGAATCTAACGCAATGGCAGATTTTGGCAGATTTATTGTACAAAGAGGATTGTTAAGAGACAACAGTCCATAAATGCACATTCACCTGAGCTTTTTTCTTCTAGAAATCTGAACAGTTAACTCACTTCTTGTCCTCACAAGTATTTGGGCACATCATTCCCATGACTACATGTCACAGGAAAATAAACAGTGCTTTTACTACCTCCTTCAAAAGGTACTAGAGAACACTTGTGTTTTATGCAAGCAGTCGTGAAGGATTCCCTGGGTTGACAAGGCAGGAACCACAACTGGCTACACCAAGGATTTTTCTCAGGTGAAGGACCACGTATTTTAATTTTCCTGCCCAAGATCTCATCTGATATACCACCCAAGCGAGGGCTGGCTCCTCTCTCTTTACAGCTGAACAAGATGCAGAGCTCATACGTCGCTTTAAGGGAGATCCTCTGTTCGACAAGAGTGCGAGCTACCGAAGTGGCCAAGAGGAAGAACCGCGGGGCAGGCGGCAGCAGCGGGACAGCGGTGCCCTGCAGAGGGACAGTGCCTGCCCTGCACAAGGACAGTGCCTGCCCTGCAGAGGGACAGTGCCTGTCCTGCACAAGGACAGTGCCTGTCCTGCAGAGGGACAGTGCCTGTCCTGCACAAGGACAGTGCCTGTCCTGCAGAGGGACAGCGGTGCCCTGCAGAGGGACAATGCCTGCCCTGCACAAGGACAGTGCCTGCCCTGCAGAGGGACAGTGCCTGTCCTGCACAAGGACAGTGCCTGCCCTGCAGAGGGACAGTGCCTGTCCTGCACAAGGACAGTGCCTGTCCTGCAGAGGGACAGCGGTGCCCTGCAGAGGGACAATGCCTGCCCTGCACAAGGACAGTGCCTGCCCTGCAGAGGGACAGTGCCTGTCCTGCACAAGGACAGTGCCTGCCCTGCAGAGGGACAGCGGTGCCCTGCAGAGGGACAATGCCTGCCCTGCAGAGGGACAATGCATGCCCTGCAGAGGGACAATGCCTGTCCTGCAGAGGGACAGTGACTGTCCTGCACAAGGACAGTGCCTGCCCTGCAGAGGGACAGTGCCTGCCCTGCAGAGGGACAGTGCCTGTCCTGCAGTGGCACCTGGTGGCCCCGCAGGACACCAGCCCCTGCGGCGCAGGCACCCCGCGCTAGCAGCACGGTCGGGAGCGCTCCTCCCCCATGAGGAGTTGCCGGGATATTTTTTTTTTTTTTTTTTTTTTTTTTTTTTTTTTTTTTTTTTTTTTTTTTTTTTTTTTTTTTGCTGCTCGGGTAGCCGGGGAAAGACGAGGCGGGGGGCAACGGGGGATGGGTGCTGTTAAATATTGATATTGATTCTGAGGATGCGGTTGGCTGAGGCATCATGGATGTGAGTTCAGGCTAATCGACACAGGATGTATTGACCGTGAAATGCATCCGCAGGGCTGAGTCAGTCCCATCATCTCTCAAGGTTATCTTGCCCCATCTGCTGCCGCGTGTCTGGGACAACTTTACGGTCAGTCCTGCTGCTGTCTGAGACATTGGGATGTTGATGTACAGTACAGCATTTTGGGTACCCACAATTGCTCCTGCTACCTGTGGCAGATCAAAGGACAGACCCACCCCCCATCTCCTCAGACTAGGCAATCTCCACCCATCCACCCCGGATATCCTTCACCACTGTTGCCATCAAGTCCATGTCAGAGCAGATCTCAGGGTTTCCTCTGAGGGCAGCAGGACATATCAGGGGACACATGCAGGTGAAATACAGTGTTTGGTCCCCTTACAGAAGAAGTCAGTTTCTCAAAACTGGACTTTTAAAGTAACAGAGTATTCAGATAATTCCAGGTGTTGGATTATTTAGCCTGTTTTCAAAAAGTCATCCCTAGCAAAGGATACTCCAGCAGGACAGATATCTGAGTCTGCAAATAGTCTGGAAAGATGCTGACAAGGACAATATCCTCTAGCATCTTAGCCGTACATTGGGTCATGGGCAGAGAAAAAGCCATCAGGAAGCTGAGTGCATCCACAGAAAGGAGAAACATCTCTCTGATGGCTTTTGCCCAGAGTACAGGTAGGTGTACTTTCAAACAGCAGCTTGTGAAAAGGTACAGAGCAGGCACAGTACAGCCCCCAGCTGCTCTCCATTGATGCTGGAGCGTACTTCAAAGGCAAAATACAGCCTAGAAAGCTGATGAGACAAGGAGTCACACATACCTTAGTCTGGCTTTAGACAGCTGTATACGATTCTCCACAAGTAGAAACATTTCTATGGACTTGCAGCTTTCTATAGCACCCAAATCACTGCTGCTGCTGCTCCTGTAGTGCTCACCAGCACCTCCTGAGTTGGTTTCTGGCTCAGAAAACTAATCTTTTGCTCTAGAGCCATAATGTCAGGTTGGAGGCATGTCTTTTGGACAGGTGGGAAAGGGCATGCTGGAACTGCTGCAGCATGTGGTCATAGATACATACCAGTAACCCTGCTTGATAACACTGGGTGGCTCTGTAGTCACTCTCCCACAATGCCACTCAGCATTTGCATTATCTACAGTCTTCTGTGTCCTGGAGCACTAACCAGCTTCCACACTGCGGGCTGGTGTTTCAAGCATTAACCCTTTACCATGGATTTACATTTATACTATCCTGATGACGTACAGCAGCTCCTGAGTAGGATTACATTACATTATATACACTCAGTATAAGCCAATTTGCAATGCCCTAGCAGTATAAAGCAGCATGAGTCCAGTGACTCATGTTTCCTTCAGGGTTGGTTCTCCATCACCAGGTTATTGGACAAATTTGCTTTTGGATGAAGCTTTAATAAGTTTTGATAGCCATCCTAGAGCAGATGACACAACCTGGGTCACAACAGCAAAACTGAGTTTTGCATTTGTGTGAATAATGTAACACTATGTCCAGAGAGGGGGATAGTGTGTCTACAGTCTTCTACTCAGTGTGGGGATGGATGGGGTAGCAGCAATTTCCACCACGCCTGAGAGTTTTGAGAGTTCTTCCTACAGCTGCAGGAAATGTCCAATTGTTCTCTTAAACAAGGATTCTTAAAAATCCAGTAATAGCAAATCATGTAGACATCATCTTCCATCATCTCTGAGCTGAGCAAACCTCAAAAAGATGATGTTTTGTTCTTAAGTGCTTGCATCTATTTGCTACTTTCACACCCTAAAATTACATTTAGGTCATTCCTATGATGGCATTTCCTATTCACAAGTAGTGCTCTGTTGGACACATTGGTCATCTGCAGGAGGCGGAGGATGGGCCAGGAGTGGGGGCTATCAATTAAAATGTTCCACAGGAATGGGGCAGAAACTCACTCTTCTTTGGCCCTGTTTTGTGTGCCCCAGGCAATATTTCAAGCCTTTGCTTCTTACTTTGAAAGAGTGGAGCCCAGCGACCAAGAAGCACTACTGAGAATGGGGAATAACCCTCCCTCAGTGACAATGGTTCCAGCAAAGCTGTCTTGCACACCTGTTTCCCATGCCTCAAGGGTCTGGGACCAGATTCTCCATGGCAGAGGTTAATTTGAAACTGGAGCAAGGCTGTTCAACCAAACTAAGCTTTGAAGACAGCCTCAAGCTGCACCAGAGGAGGTTCAGGTTGGAGATTAGGAGGAATTTCTTCACAGAAAGGGTGAAGGGTGAACAGACATTAGACAGGGCTGCCCAAGGAGGTGGTGGAGTCATCTTCCCTGAAGGTGTTTAAGGAAAGACTGGATGCGGCACTCAGTGCTTGACAGAGTGATGTTCATAGGTCAGACTTTATGAACTCAAAGATCTTTCTCAACTTACTGGTTCTGTGATTCTGTAAAAGTGCAGTCCCACTGTCACACTACCCTCTGAGTCACTCAAAAACAACAGTCAAGATGTCCCTGTGGCTGCTGCCTACTGCCTGGATTCCTGGTCACATTTTCGCTGTGGGCTTTGATTTTAGTGATCAGACCAGACAGTCCAATTCTGACCTCTCAGAAAGGAGAAAAATTTTTCTTTAACTCTAAGATTAAGTATTTTGGGGCAAGGAAGGGTCTCAGAGTCTAAATCGAGTTCCATTATTACTGGGGTTTTGTGCGTGCTGCTCTTACCCCCAGAATTAATCATCTTGGGTTTCTGCGGTGTTTGTACAAAACACATGGCATGGAGAGAAAGGATGTATTTTTGCTGACTCTGGGAAAATGGTAAACAACCAGATATATAAGTCAGGAACAGGGAGTAATAGCTTCAAATGCAAAGAACTGTCAGCAGCACATTTTAGTGCATTAATAATTTATATTCCACAGAAAGTTTAATTTATGCAAAGTGAGAGTTTTGTGGTGTAGTTACAAAAGGCACACATGCTTCTGGGGATAATAAATCTATAGTGAGCCTGTGACTGCCAGGACTCTTGGTTTCATCACAGTTTTTGCATATAGTTTGCACAGTGTCTTTCTCAACACATCAATGTCTCTTACTAAGAGTCCAGTCTCATCCATTAAGAAAAAGAAGTCTTCTGAGGCCTACCCAGGCTGAAGAAATACCCAGAATGCTAAAATGTACACAGCAAAATATTTAGAAATGTTGCCAACAAAAGGGAAAAAACATAAAATTACCTTTCAAGCCTCATGACTCTGAACCAACCATAATTGATTCAATATCTCTCCAGCTGCTGCATCTCAAGCTGCTTCAGATCCAGCCCTGCTCCAAGGACTCCCACAGCCAGTATCCACTGGAGGCCTGAGGACACCCCATCATCCAGCAGACACTTGCTACTGGGCCAGAAGGAGATGGCTTCTCTGCTGACAACACATAGCATTGAAAGGAGACTGACAAAGCTCCCAGGCTGTCCTGGAGCTTGCAACAAAAACCATCAAATACAAATGGCTTCTCTTAGCCTTCCCCAAACATGCTCTATGCAACATGTTTCAGTCCTCTGAGCCCCACTCACTCATCACAGGCCACAGAGCTATGCAACCACATTTCTGCATACCCAGGAGACACAGAGACCAGAAAGGTTGTTCTCTGTTGAAAACCATCAGAAATGAACAGGCAGCCTCTTCCCAGACTCTTGCTCTGTACCTGGGCTGAAGGATAAAAATTTCAGCTCTCTTTTGATTGTTCTTTTCCCAGACTCTCACCTCACTCCAGGTTCAGAGTGGAGAGCAAATGAAGTTGAAGGAGGGGTAATTAACTTGGTGTATGTGTTTAGTTTTGGTATGGAACTGGGAAAGCAAAACAAACTGGGTTTCATGGACTTGATGGTGCCCCAACTTAATGTTTCAGGGGCAAAATCCTGGATTTCAAAAGACTGGTTACGCAAATGTTTTTCATTCTGCTTTGCCTTGCAAACTTAAGCAATCTTCAGGTCAGTTTTTTCCTGCAGAATATATGTACATATATTAAACAAGATTGATTTCAAGACATTTGATTGATCAGATGCAAAATAGCGTCTCTACACCCTATCTTCTTCCAAGGCCAGAGACTAAAGAGATCAGCAAATGGCTTCAGGTTTTTAATAATTGATTCATCAACCCTGAGTTTAGAAGACTAACTAAAAACAAGGTCTGCACATGAGGCTTCAATAACTGTGGTTTAAAAACACTTAGGGGTTATGTCAGCCAGCAGGACACAGCAGCATATGTCTATTCCCCCCCACCCTACCTAACGTTCCATCCCTTCCGCCCTGCAGAAAGTGCACCTGAGAAGGGTAGCTCTCGAGCTCTCTTTGCATTAATTACAGAGCCTGGCTTTAACCCTGGTCTGGTTTGTGAACAGTCCCCACTGAGTTGTGCACAGTGTCAATCATTTGAGGCCTCCCCACCGTCACCTCATCCATACACGGCCGTGACACACTTTTCTACAGAAGCACACAGCCAACCTCATGGTATTTCATGTCAGGCTGATGCCATGCTGCTGACAAAACAGAGCATTACGTGCTCTGCAAACGTGCACTACCAGCATTGAGATCTTTGCTTTTCTTTAATGTCTGCCACAAGCAAGCATTCAGCTTTGTTTCTCTATTTGTTTCTCTAAATGCTGCGTGAGGGAGGAAAGCTGGGGTTTGAGCTCTGAAGACCACAATGCACAGTTGTGTGCCCACAGCATGGGATCAAGGTTTGTCTTGCACTGAAATGAATACAGTTAAAGTCCTCCCTATGTTTTTTAATCATTTCTTCAGTCTTCGGCTTGCTGTTCATTTTCTAGGGCAAATACTCCATTGTGCCTTTAATGTATTCCAAGCACACCAACCTCGTATGATCTGCTGTGTTAACACCCCCACCCCACCAGGCCCTTCCAAAGTGTTGGCTAGTGTCAACGTTAAGGAGATTTTTTAAAAGGTAATAAATATGCAAAATTGAACCAATACAGGAAAAGGAGGACCAGAGTTCAGAGGACAAAAGAAGTTTTAAACCTCAGTTCTGTGCACAGTTGGGATCAAAGCAATGTGGCAAGACAGCCCCATCACTGGAGTGCTGCAGGAGGGCATGGAGAAGGCAGAGCACTGCAGGCAATGCACAGCCCAGCTGCACAGCACTCTGCCATGAGACAGGGCACTGTTAAGGGCTCATGGATAATGGCCAGGGGGTGGCCAAACACAAGGGGTGGCATCGGGGCATCTGCTGCAGGCAACCTCAACAAGAGGTGAAGCAACTCTTAGGAAACTGGAGAAAGCTTCAAGATGGCATGTGTTTCAAGAGACATTCCCCGCTAGCAGTAGCTTCTGGAAGGGCCCTGTGATGGGGCACAAAAAATCCACTGGGAGTGGAGCCAAATGGGCAGTATTTCCACTGAGGTGCACCACAGGCATGACACACAGGGCAGGGGGGTGGTGGAGGACAGGGTCAGTGACAGCCCAGCAATCACCCAGCAGGTTAGCAGAAACAAAAGAGATGAAGATTGAGACAGAAGAACTGGGAACAGGCACAGGCATGGCATGGCACAGACCATACAGGGACTTTGGACCTCAAAAGGTGTGACAGGGGAGGGCCCAGGTGAAGCTTCTCCCAGCTCCTTCTCACACTCACCTTAGCTGTTTCCCTGCAGCTTGATTCCAGACACCATTGCACCAACCCAGAGCTTGCCTCAAGCACAGGCAGCCATAACCCAAGAAAGACAAGTTTGATGTTCATCACTGTGTTTTGAACACAGTGAAAATGAAGTGGAGAAATGTGAGCAAATGTTTGCCATGAAAAAACTTGTTCTGCTTCCCTGGATAACCAGATGTCACAATGACAGGAGGTAGAGGTGTGTCAGAGGGAGCTGCTGGAAGGCAGAGGCTGGATGTAGAAAGAACAAGAGAGAGTAGTAGGAAGGTTAAAAGCAATCTTGACTCTCATTTGTCTGTGCCCTTGTCCTAACTTTCCTCAGAGAGAAGGAGAAGGACCATTCCTAAGGCTGATATCCAGGGTCACCTCTTTCCCCAGACTTTCCCAGTGTCACCAGGGAGATGCTACAGATTTCTGACACACCTGCAAGTTTAATGCAGGCATCTTCTGAAGGGGCACTCCAGTCTTGAAGTTTTGTACTTCAAATGCAAAAGTCACTGTGGGCTCAGAGGCCACAAATATTTATGACTCCAGAGGTAGTTGATGGGTATGGGTTCAGCGGAATAAATGCAAACCCAGTAAGAACTGTCTTTGTTTCTTACATGCCACACCAGAGGAAATCAGGACATCTTGTTACCACCATGTAAGAGGTTGGGAAGTATGCACCCCTTCATCCAGAACCAGCTCTTGTTTTTGGAAGTAGAGTTTTGTTCAGCTGTTCTGCTGTTGTCTTTCTAGGGCAAAAAGAAACAAAAGAAAGGACTGTACAATCTGTGTCTGTCAAACAAACTGGATCCCTCTTCTGGCTAGAATTACAAACCTGTACATGGCAAGAAGGCTAGCAAATCTGGTAACAAAAAAACCTCCTTATTCCTTCTCAGAGCAGTAGAGGGAGAGATCAACCTAGAATTCAGCATGGTCAGTCTTTCTTACACTTGATTAGCCTGCACAAATTCTTGCCATTAATCTCCCACAGTGATGTTCACAAAGCCTCCACCCAGTTCGGAGAAAAAGATTCTAGAAGGTGATTAAAAAATGGAGAGGCCAAAAGGAGGTTGCTCTGAACTAGCCTGTGGGACCCAACAGTTTACCCTGTAAAAAGAATGAACTGTGAGAGGACTGACAATTAAACCACAGTACACGTCTAGTCTCTGGAGACTGGAGACTCAGCTTTCTACTGTGTATAGCAGTGGATGAACACATTACCTCTTCTGAAACACAGGCTGCTGACCACTTGAAATACCAGAATGTGGGTCACAATCTTTCCTTCCCTCACACTCCACCAAATTAAAATGAAGGATAATAAAACACTATAAACTGAGATAAATATGTCTTATTTCTTTGGATTTTATCTATCAAATAAAGATAATCTATCATCAAGATGGTCAGGATCTAACAGATACCACCGTGAAACAAAGAAAAAAATGTCCAGTTGTGCATTTCCTGAGGTCTTTAAACAACATGGCTTGAGACTTTTGGCCAAGGGGACAGCAGAACATCACAAAACAAAAAATAACAACAATAACAACAAAAAGTAGTTAGTCTTTCATGTTTCTTTATCATCCTGGGAGGTGAAACAGAGATTTGTGGCAACAGATGGGCATTCAGCAGTTCCCTTTGAAAATGTTTGGGAGGCTATGTCCAGCTTTCAGTCCGGATCCAGGGAAGCCTGTAAGTCCAGTGTTAATGTCACTTCCCTGAAGAGCTTAATTTGTGGAGCCTAGTCATCATTTGCACTGCAGATCACTGGGGAAAGTGTTTAAGGTATGTTCAACAGATGCTGTGTGTCACACTAGCAAAACACTAGTGGTGAGAAAACTCAGTGGGAATATTTTGCTTAATCAAAACTAAATATATTCTCATAGAAACAATGGCTGATACTAATGACCAATACTCTATTATTCATGGCCACAAAACTCATCTTTCCTTTGACAGATTTAAAAGTGACTAAAAATTCACCAGCTATTTGTTGAGGAAATTTCTGGTAAGAAAACCTTTCCAAGGTAAGTAAATTTCGCAGCTGAATTTCTTGGCATAAATGCTATTCACATCCTTCTCCATTGCCACTATTTGGCTACCCCTTTACAAAACAGCCAGTATTCGACAGAAATTTTAATATAGCCTGGTGCAATGAACAATTCCATGGAAATTAACACAGGTGACAATCTGCCTTTCCAGCAATGTGAAGAACCCTGGATTAGTAATTCCATTTGTCTGTGTCATCATACATGGCCATGCGTATGAATGAGTGTCACTCATCTGAATGGCTCCACAGTTACTGCCATCTTGCAGATCCTGTGAAAGTTAACACCTCCACAGACTGAGGCTGAAAGAGCCTGGGAAGAAACCTGCAACAGTCTAAACATCAGGCAAAGGTGTGCCCTTGGTAAGTGATGACTAAAATCACCAAATTTTATTCTTTGTCAGATTATGTAATCTGAGGTTTTGTGTGTTAAAACAGGAAGGCTGCCTACTTCTCCTTGGGTCTATTGAAGACTTCAGCACCAATGGACCCTGTATTATCCCTACCCTTTTAATCATATAATTTCATGTTTATACATTATACAAATACTATCATCAGAATACAAATATATCATCAGAAAGGCAAGAAGTCAGATCGAAGCCAACCCTATTTCTAGGGAGTGGAGATACTCATGTGCTCTGCTTATTTTTAGCAAAAGATGGTGGGTAAATCTGAGCCAGCACGTTTTTCATTCAATCTGTCCCTGGACACCAACAGATGGTGTTTCCTCGTGCCAGCCACTAATGTACATTACACTGGTACTCAGTGTCAGGACACAAAACCTGCCAAGTCCCTGCTTAAATCTGCTGATACCAGGAAATTTGATAATAAACAGCTAGCCAGGGACACAGTCCCAAATTTTCAGTCTACCTCCAAAGCAGCACAGAAGCTGTACCTGTGCAATGGTGTCGGCTGCTCTGCACCTTGTGGCTATCAGTATAGCAAAGGAAGGACCTGGACTGGGGAAAAAGGGGTCTTGAGATGAAGCAGGTATGTTTCTAAAGATGGAGGTACAGCCATCTGCTTCAGGCTAACTAGTGTGTGCTTAAATCTGGGCTTTGAGAATCCTGACAGCCAGGGTCTTAATGTTCAAACATTTGAACAAATGATAATTAATAAAAATCATTCTAAATACAAATATATGCATATCTATGTGCATATACTACCTGGCAGAATGATTTTACTGTTTGGCATTTCTTAGTGCCCCTTGAGCACTGAACATACTAAATTTAGTCTTACAGGTCTACTTCCCATGGCTATTAATCCTAAATTATAAGGTCACCTGCAAAAGAAAATTCCACAGAACTCCTCTGAGGAGCTCACTCTGTTTTACAGGTCCGTTGTGTTTAGTCTTTGAATACAAGCATCCAAAATTCTTCAGCTGTAAAATTCTTGTTCCTTTCCACCAGGTGCCTCAGTGCCCAGGCTTCTTTCTTAGACTGCTCAAAGCTTGGTATCCACATCTTTTGGAGAGAAATCCAGCCAGGGTTTGAGGATGAGAACCAGAATGCCTCCGGTTTGGGGCAGCTCAGATGATTAACCTGAGCCTCCCACCTCTGCGGCAGCCATCCCTGCCAATGAAGAAAAATAAAAGGGGTTATTCAGTGACCCAGGCAAAAAGAGAAGAAAAGTGCTACACCATCAGTAAACTGTCAAATCACATCAGTTACACTTTTCTTCCCACTGCAGGCTCTACCCCTGTCCCTGTGGAAGGCCTCTTCCAAGTGTCTGGGACAAGATCAGTCATGCTGACGAGTCACACTGACTCTCAGATAATGTTTGGCTGCAAATGAGCAGCACCAGCAGACACAAAATGAAATTAGAAGGCAAGGAGTTATATTTTCATCATTATATTCTGTTTTCATCTTAAATATGCTCACACTGAGATTCTTTTTCTAAGGGGAAAAAAAAAAGCTAGGAATCTGGCCAGAAGAGTAAACTGGTCTTCATCATTTTATTGACTAGAGAGCCACAAAAGCACGGGGAAGGAATATCTGTATCTATCTATTCTCCACCTTTCCATGGCTCCATTCCTAACTCAAAGAGAGGACATATGTCTGTATTTGCACTGGTCTCAAACAGCAAAGTCTGGTTAAGTGTAATGCTTGCCAGTTTGTAAGTCTTATCACTTCAGCTCACCTTAATAATTTCAAAAGTTTTCTCCATCTCCCTTCTACTGACAGACCATTTAATGTATTACTCAGAGGGTGATCAGCTAAAATATGGTTTCTCACAAATAACAACCTAGCTTAAAAATTGTTTCAGTGTTTAGTCACCAAATGTGGCCACAGACAATGGCATGTTGTGACTACAGGTTTGAAAGTACCCATATATAGAGAGAACCTGACAGTCACAGAGTGCTTAAGACAGATCAGAAGACAGGGATTTCCAGTTCCCTCTTCGAAACAGGCGTAATCATATGGAATTGCCTAGGGCAAAATTGAGTATAGTCTTAAAACACCTCCAAGGACAGAGATTCCACAGCCTTTCTGGACAACCTCTTTCCAAATGATCCAGGTCATCTGAAGAAGGTCAGCACGTTAGGCTACTTTCTGCAACTTGAGAAAAATCTCCTCCCTGAACAACTCAAGCCTTTGGCTGAAAATGACCACCAGTTCAGTGGTCAATGTCATGTGCTCACACACAGCACTGCAGCACTATGAGGAATACCTGTTCTGGTTGTGCACTTGCACCTTTTGCCAGCATCTGTTTACATGAGGATGCACACTCCAACGGCACTGGAATACTGTGGCTATCAGCTAGCTGGAAACCCGGTATCCAAACTTCCTGAGACAAACCTGACCCTAGTGCCATTTTAAAGCCTCTCTGAGACACAAACACAAATTCACACATACCTTTTCTTTCCGTCTGATGTTTTCCCACACTCTGTTACAAACCATGCACTCAAAGGTGTCAATGTAATTGTCCTGGGTGATATCTTGCACTCCCCACTTGCGCTCCTTCATTGCTCTAAGCAGTCTTGGGTTGGAAATATCCCCTTTTAGTTTCCATTGTAGGTAGGACTCATATTCTTCATCATTTGTATCCAGTGTTTTGATATAGTGGGCCAGATCCCGAGGGTGTGAAAAACTGGATACCAGGATTGCACTCTTGTTACTAGGAAGCCAGTCTACAATGCTGGGAGACCCAAAGTACACTGGCACCACTCCCAACTTCAGTGGCCGCCAGAGCTTTTCAGTGATATAATCTTCACATATAGCATTTTCAAAAGCAAGAATGAACTTGTACTGTGCCAGTATTTTTAAAAAGTTTCCATCATCCATGGCAGCTGGATTTCTGAGATGCTGAGGAAGGTCTCTATTATGCAAACATTCCCCATAAGAGTCTACTTCAATGTGGCACATCAGTTCACGCACGTAGCTGTCCCGGTCAGAAGGGGGGTTGCAGTCAGACTGCACGTACACAAGTGGTGCCAGCCTTTTCCTCAGGCTGTTTTTCATCTGCAGTGGGATCATGAACCTCAATGACTTCAGGACCTCTACACTCTCAAGGTACTGAGTGGTCAGTGGCAGGTGAGAGTGGCGGCTAAATGTTGCAGTGTGGTTGAATAAGGTGATGGCTGCCTCGTGGAAGAGTTTGTAGTTGTTTTTTGGTGACTCTTCATGAAAAAGGGCCCAGTCATGATATTCTTTACGAGGGAGAGGTAAACTGTATATACTGAAGTCAGTACCTAGACAAAAGCAAACGATGTTCATCCTGCTCTTATCTGTCATGTGACACTAACCAGAATGACACAGAAGTCTGATTTCTAATTTAGTATCAGCGCTACAACCATCACATTTCTAACACTATAAGGCAGTTATTTCAAAGAATGCAATTAATGCAAAGGCACAAGAGCATAACGACAGATAAAACTGAATTTCACAGCATAAGAATCTAGAGAAGTGGGATCAGTAGTCGGTATTAGATGTGGTTTCCTTTCATCTTGTATTAGTTTAAAGGCCTCTCAATTCAAAGGACCACTAGGAATTTCATATTTTAATGCACTGAAATGAGACTAGTAAGAAGTTTAATAATCCCCTGGTTCTCTAAATAGAGGAACAGATGGTATTTCCTCTGTGATGTGAGGAAAATGGTTATTGAAGAACTCAATTTGGTTCTAGTAATAAAACAAGTAAAAGGATGATGAAATCCTGGACAGGATTAAGGAGAAAAAAAGAATTACTTCAAGTCTTGAAAAGACATTGTACTGTAGAGACTTAGGAAGCTAAACGATTAACTTTTCAAAGAGAAAATTAAGAGGTGATGTATCACAGCTGCCTACCAGATACATAAAGAAGTAGCTTCTGACAGAAGCTCCTCAAAGTAATGCCAATAGAAGAAGAAGTATCATGTCTAACCTCTAAAAATAGTCAGCTGCAGAAACTGGGAAAACTGTGGTAGAAACCTTAGGACAAACATAGAATACTTTTCTCAACAGCTGGTCTGTGCAAAACTAAGCTGAAAGTATCATTTCATTAAAGCAACCCTTGCTCTCCCTTCACTGCTACTGCACTACACTCGTATGACCAGCCTTACTGCAGATCAAATGCAAACTTGCCCCATTTCGGTCAAGGTACTTCCTCACTGTCTTAGAACCCTGTTTTCTACTTAAGTAAAGACACTGAACATACAAAACTTTTAGCCAGTATTGTCAAGCATGAGAGGTTCAAAAACTGAAACTAACATTGAAGAGCTGGTTGAGAAAACATAACAAATTTTTAATCTTCAGATAAACTACCATCTGTGGCAACCTAACCTTTGTGTAGCAAGCTCCATGGTTGATTGCATCTAGGACAATTGGGAATATAATGTCTTACACAAGTTGTGCTCAAGCCAACTAAGGAGAATGCCAGTAAGCAGCAGATTCTGTGGAGGCAGGGTAATGCTTTCTCCATGCCAGCTTCCCTCTTCCACCCTAAGACAGAGATGCACAGTCACAAGAAGCAGGGTCAAACAGTGGCCATATCTCTACAGGGGGCTGTGGACTGCAAACAACCGCAAAGCACCCCAAGTCTTATCAGGAACTCTCCATCAGAACTGCATGTGCCTCATACTATTGCATCAGACACAAAACTTCCCACCCTGGGAAGGGATCTAGGTGTTCCCATGCCAATTTAAATGTATATGAGCCAGCACAGTCTTTGTTTTACAGGCCCCTACCCTCAACAAATCAAGACTGCAACCATCATTCCTATCATGGACATCCAAATTGCAATGATCAAGAATCATCACTGGATCCATCAGAGGTCGTATTTTTCCCCTTCACTATCTACTTCCTTTCAGTTATCACTTCCTCCTCTTTCTCTCTTTCTTTTCCTTACATATTTTCTTCATGAGATTTTTATACTCTTATAGGAAAGAAACAGAAGAGCCACATACCTCCTTCCCACTGCAATTAAACTGTTTTGAAATAAACCCGCCTGATATGCACACACCAGCCATTCAGAGTTGTTTCACTCTTAATTCACCCAAGGGACCTATTAACAGGAACCTCAGTTACCATCCCTCAGAGGAGGGTCATAACACAATCTCACTCACACCAACAACTTCTCACTCTCCATTCTACCCCTGACCTCAAACCACTGATGGTAAAAAGAAGAGGGTGCTAGAAGAAGTCTTACACAGAATACCGATCTAAAAGCTAAGATAAATAAAGAAGATTTCTAAAAAATGCTCAGTGGTCCTTGCAGCTGGATGAGCCTGCCAAAGTGACTCCAAGCATGACCTTATAAAACTAATATGAGACTTCATTACTGCAGCAGAGATAGAAGTTAGCTGTCAGTAATACAAAAATCTCCTACAGAGCAAGATCCTTCAGGAGCATCAGATAGAGCTTTTTAAGGCCACTAAACATCGACCTTCTGTCTTCTACTCAAGTCCTAAGTCCTCACCACTAAAAGGATGAAAGGCTATGCCACTCAATGAAAAATGCTATTTGCTTCTGGTTTTGATGTGTTATCTTGTTTTTGACGTGTTATTTTGTGACAGAAGAAGGTGACAAAAACTGAAAGTTAATCAAATTCTCATGGAGAAATTCATAAAGTCTATCTGGCTTCTAAAACACTTTGTTCTAAGTGATGCCAAGAAGAGAAGTAACAGTGCATGCCTACAATAATGAAATGCTGTGCATCAAAATCACAGCACTGCAGCTCGGTCTTTTACAAGGTGCTCCCTCTTTCAGATAGTATTGCAGGGAAAAGGTGATGGAAACACAGACAAGAATGAGAGAAAGACAAAAAGGCAACATGTAGAACTTACCAAACTAGGAGACAGTTAAGGCAGGCAAAGAGAAACTTGAAGAAAAACGCACTATAAAATCACAGTATCTCAGAATAATTTAGGTTGGAAAAGATCTCCAAGATCAGCAAGTCCGACCTTTGACCAATCACCACTGTCAACTAGACCATGGCACCTAATGCCATGACCAGTTGTTTCTTGAACAACATCAGGGATGGTGACTCCACCATCACCCTGGGCAATCCACTCCAATGTTCAACAACCCTTTCCACGAAAAAATTTTTCCTGATGTCCAATCTGAACCTTCCCAGGTCCAGCTTGAGGCTGTGTCCTCTCATCCTGTCACTGGTTGCCTGGGAGAAGATGCCAACCCTCACCTGGCTAGAGCCTCTTGACACGGAGCTGTGGAGAGTGATAAGGTCATCCTGAGCCTCCTTTTCTCCCAGCTAAACAACCCCAGCTGCCTTAGCTGCTCCTCATTGAACTTTCTGTCCAGACCCTGCCCCAGCTTTGATGCCCTTCTCTGGACGTGCTTCAGTACCTCAGAGTCTTTCCTGAAATAAGGGGCCCAAAACTGGACACAATACAGATCAGAGTGCATCACAATGACTGCATTCAGTACAACACTTAATCAATCCTGATCCAGCAAGAAGACAAAAGGATTAAAGGGAAGATAACATCAGCATGCCCCCTACTCCAGGAGATGAAGGAAATAAGGAAGCATATGATGGAACAAAAAAAAGCACCAAAAGACTAGAGTTATGAGAAATTTCACTTCCTAACTATTAATTTGGAACTCTTAGATATGCAGAAGAGAAAGATATATGCTGCTAGGAGAAGTTACACATTTTAGAAGACATCTTCCCTTCAGAAGTTATATTCCAAGTCATACTCAGTGCTCCAGTACAGAACAGCTAGACATCCTCTATTAAGAATAACATCCCTGAGGCTCTGACAGATCCTCCTCACGCTGACTCAGTCACGTTGGCAGCTCATGCTAAATACTACACTATGAATTATGTGACACTGAAAAGGTGGAGTTGGGAACCTCTCCCAAAAGTAGAGATGAAGTCTAGCAAGGGGATGCCACATCTCATTCTGAAACATAAGACGAGGCGACACTTGACAAAGTTATCACCCACAGTTAAGGGCTCCCCAGGCTAGGACAGTGAGCTGCGACAAGCCGCAGAAAAACTGGTGTTCCCAACAAAGCAGTTGTGCTGGAAAACATCTACACCCTCCATTTTTCCTCAGTACTTTTCTTAATCTTTGGATCATTCTTTTCTTGACTAGTTTACTGACCAAGTACTAGGGAAATTATTGCATTTTCTTTGGAAGGTGAAACTGTGCTCTGATCCAGCTTTAGCATGAAAATTCAGATATTCAAGTTTTCACTCAGCAAGCTCTTCAGAGGGAAAAGCTGTAAAAGTAAAATATACCTTTTCTGCAGACTCACAGCTTACTGAATCATGTCAGGGGGGAGAGAGGGAGAGAAAAAGAAAACGAGAGAAAAAGTCTATCTCTCTCTGTTTTGACATTGTGAGATCATTTACTGTGGCTTAAAAATAAGTAACAATTTTGCATATATTGACACTTGTCTTTACGAAGTTCGTAGCCAGCATCACTAGAAAAAGAAAAGAAAAATGCTACAGGGAAAACCATGCCCAATATAAACTGTCTTTTAAAAATATACTGAAGAGTAAACCATGTCCAGAATCCTGCCAAAAATGAAAAGTAACAACACTTCTAATGCTGAAAAAGACAAGTTAAATTACTACCAGAGACCAAAATCACCAGACTTTACAGCCCTCCTGTGATGCAATCCAGCTTTCTTTGTCTTTAATTGGGTCAGCTTCTCACTCCTCTGCTGTTATTCCTTTGCTTTCATGCTTAACCACTATACTATCTGACAAAGCTGACCTACTTGGAGATCTAAAAAGATTAATGATGAGAAGTTTTTGTTTCACTGCTAACAATCAAGTTTAAGGCCCTTCTTTCCTATATTTCCTGTTCATCTGTACTCAGATTGAGTGAAAGAAATTCAGCACCCTGATTTATTTTGTTTTATTTCCAGACAAAAGATCTGAACATACCAGTGAAAAGCATTTGAATTTACTTTTCCACCTCAAACTCAGGTTTCCTTTCAAAAAAACCTGTGTGGGGGAAAACAAAAAAGTTGAAGTAAAGTCTACTTTTAAATGATGCATCTTTTATGTTTTGTAGACTCACTTTACAGTGTATGTAATGAGAAGTCTCTGGCAGAGCCAGAACAGCACAGAAGGTTGCACTAGCTGCTGCTCTCTGTACGGAATCAATAGGTTTCTTTCACTACTTTCCATTTAGAGTCTGCTAGCAATTTCTTGGCACATGAAAACACTTCAGGGGAGTTGCAGTGTTACCAGAGAGTGCATTATTTTTAGACAAAAGACTTGCACAACTGCAACAAAGGCCTTGCAGAACCTCTGCTAGGGATGTCAAGCCAGAAGACTGGAAAAAGTTGGCTTGATTTCAGACTGTCTTTAAATGCCTTGGTAATGACATGAAATTGTCTTTTCTGCCATGAACAGGAGTACCTGTGATCGGAAAGCAGCATGAGACAAGCCATCAGTCATACCACAGACGTGCATGGTCACTCTTCAGAGTTCTTCTACAGAGCAGTTGTAATGGTATTCAGCACCAGGCAGAGTTTAGCCCAATGAGCTGCATAAATTTCCTGTCCCAAGTCATTGCCACTTAGAATATTTAAACTCTATAAGGGAAGAACTAAGCTGGAGGAAAAGTTACTTCCTTAAAAACGAATAGATTCTTACCATAGAACAGAAATGCTCTTGTCATCTGATTGTGCTGGTAGGTCTTGTTGATAGTAAAGAAGCATACATCCTCTCCACACTGACTGAATCTCCCTGTCTCTCCAGTCAGCGGAGACCACCAGAGCAGGACAGGATAGTGAGTTACATCAGACTCTGTCTTGAAGCTGCTGTGAAGTTCCTGATTCTTAAACTGAAAAGCATGTCTCTCCACAGGTTTTAATGGGCTGCTGTGTAAACTGGAGATTACTGATACCTTATTCTCTGAGTTGCCCAGTTCGGTGATAACCTTCAGGGAAATAAACATACGGATCACAACGCGTCACTGCCATTAGCCAGGACATCTGCTTACAAACCAGAATTTAAGTATCGAGCACTAGTTGGTATGTTAAGTTCTGTCAATCAAATTGGATGCATTTCACTGACTGCAGACATCAAGTCATCTGATGTCAGAACAGCAAAAGCTTTAATTTGAAACTGTAAGGAGAAGCCAGGAAATGCATTTCTGTACTGAGATATGGCCACATCACAGGTGACTTAGAACACAACTTCTGCTTTCTCCCTAGAAAACACAGGACAGAAAACAGCCCTTCATTGGCACAGTTTTCTCTAAAAATTAGCTGGTAAAAAATCCATGAAGTTTTCATGTCTCTATGGGTCCAGCCTTGCCCCCTAGTCTAATGAGTTCAAACATGTGAAAAAAGGAGGTAATGCTGGAGACAGGCAACGCAGCATGGCATAGTATGTTGCAACATTCCTGAGAAACTCCTCCAGGAGCCAAGGATGTATACAAGAAAATCATTCTCTGGGTTATGTCACTTCCAGAGTCAGCTATCACCACAAGGCCAGCGCTGCTCACAGAGTAATTCCTGGTGAAGCACAGACTAGTATGGCAAAAGTCTGTCGCCTCTCTCATCTGACAGAATTGTGTCCTGCTTTGACAGCAATCCCATACATACCCCGCCCACTTGGCCCTTTACCTGGAGTGTCAGCACAAGGAAAAAGGCAGCTGCAAAGCAGAAGCAAGATGCCCAAAGTATCTTCCTCCTCATCCTGATCATACTGCACTACCAGGCCACCAGAGCAGTTACATCTAGGCATTAGGAAGGCCAGTTTGTCCAAAGTCTTCACTCTTTGCTGCTGGGCTTTCCCACTTTATCCATAGTGCTCTTCATGGTGACTGCTTCTGAAAAGAGTAGAGCATCAACACAGAGAGCTCCTTCAAAGCTCAGTGGCTAGTTTCATGTCCACCCAGAGCCTTCTGTAGAGCCAGAGCCACAAATTCAGCCAGGTATCTAGAAAGCAGCCTGCACAAGACAGCAGTCTTGTTCACAAAGCCCCAGGCACCTACTCTCCCTGTGGTCATCCTAGACATCCTCTCATCCTTGTAGCCAATGTAAGGAATGCTGATGGTGCTGGCACAGTACAGTGTGAGGAGGGCTGCTGCTTTCTTGAGTTTCAGATGTCAAGCTGTGTGCTTTTCAACAGACTCATAAATACGGAAGCAATGAAAGATTTTCCTTCCCTGGGCAATCTCTGAAAATGCTCCCAGAAAAGGCACACAACTGCCTGGCCTTGGACTTATTATTCCTCAGTCTTCTGGGACTTCTCTCCACAAGCATAAAAAATGCAAATGGAATATGCTCTATGTCCAATGCATAGAGAAAGTAACCACACAATACACACACAAACTCTGTCCACACTTAAATCCAGTTAAATTTAATAAGTTCCCCTTTCTGAGTAATCTGCACCTGTGTTGGTCTGTCCCTCTTCAAATAACTTTCCCTTCCCCACTCCTTTTCTTAGCTTTTAGAGAACCCTACTGTTTTCTTGCATGATGGATGTTCTCAACTCCTGGCAACAGAAGAAGCTGTAAAATTCCATCCACGTCTTGCCAAAAAAAAAAAAAAAAAAAAAAAAAGATGGTAGAAAGATAGGACTGTAGCGACTGTAGCACTTCACAACAGAGAAGTTTGAAAATGTGGGTGTTCTGAAAGCTCAGAAAGCAGAAGCACATGCACAAAATGTTTAACAAATTGCTATTTTAGAGCTCCTCTCTTTCAGAGATATGACTATGAAATTTATGCTGGTTTTCCTGACAGCTCTCCCCCCATCTTAATCCCAACCACAAAGTTCTAAAGCCCTGACAAAGAGTGATGGGTCCCAAACCTACTGCCTGCTGTAGAACTATCACAGTGGTGCTGACAGCTAGAAGAAAAAAATTATCCTTTCTCTCCTCCCACTGACACATGAGTTCATCCCTTTCCCTCGAACACCAGAAAGGCCTCCTTAGCAAAAGCTGACATGAAACCCTGCTGTGCAATTCTGCTCTGTACAGGCCAGCTGCTTTTGAAGGTCTGTGTGGGTGTGAAAGTGCATGGCTGCCAGTTAAGCGCTTCTCTGATCAGGCAGGATTTTCTGTAAAGCCTCTGCACATTCTGTGCCTCCTGCAGTATAGCCAAAAAGGAGCACCAGGAGGGGAAGGGGATGAATTCTGCCCACTGGTGTGTTGGCACACCTCGAGCTGGACAGTATTTTTAACACCTTATCTTACCACGCCAGTGCATGGCAAAAAGTAAGATTCTGATGATCTACTGAATACCACCCTAACCCCTGCCCTGGTAAAAGAGCAGTAGTAATAATCACATTTTTAGGTTCTAGAGGGAGAATTGCCCACAGCATGGGTGTGTTGCACCTATTGACCCAGGGTATCACACAGAACCATGGATTCATTTTTGGATATGCGGTGCCCAACATGCAATACTGCCCGGTAGGTACTTGGACTGGGCCAGGCAAGGCTCTGTCCCATCCCAACTTCACTGGCAAGGATGACCTTGCAACGCTTCCCCACCTCTGTCAGGGTGAGCAGAGGCCCTGAGGACTTGAGGGAAGAAGGACAAACCACTACCCCAGGCTGCCCTGCGGGAGAAGCACCTCCCTGCAAATGCTTCCAAACTTCCTGCCAGCTCTTGCTGCCGCCTGTCCTTCGAGCTCTGTGTCGCCGCAATTCTCTGGGCTCAGCATCCCAGCGGGGTTTTTTCCTGTTCCCCGAAACGCCGCCCCTTCTCTTCCCGAAGCTCTGCGCATCCCGCAGCCCCGGCCCTGCTCCCGCCGTGGGTCGGGCATCCTCCGGCCGGGCGCCCGCCGCCGTACTCACCCCGACAAACTCGCTCCCTCCTCACCGCCGCCGTCCCCCTCTGGCCGGTGTGAGGGGGTTTGGGGTGTTTTGCTGCTTTTTTTTAACTTTCCGTTGGTGCACCCCTTGGAGCGGGGGGCGGTGCGGAGCGCGCCTCCCTCCGCCCCGCCGCGGGGCGGGGGCAGGCCTCGGGCGCCCGCGGCCCCGCCGGGCCTGCACGGGCAGCGCCGAATCGCCGTGAGAGCGCCATCGCTTGCACCGCGCCCGGCCGCTCCTCTGCGACCCCTCACTGCAAGACCTCACCCAGTTCCCAAAAATAAATCCGCCCCTGACACTGATTCCTACAGCTGTTTGCATAATAGCGCGCCTTGCGGTTTTATGGTGGGGTGTTTTTTTGTGGTTTTTTTTTTTTTTTTACAACAGTGCTAGTGCTATCCTGACGGAGACTTTACATAGACTGCATGAGGCCAGCGTGCAGTTAGAAATGCGTCACGGGAGCTGGTGGGAAGCCCCGAGGAGCTGGGAGAGCCGGGCCGCGCTCGCCGAGGGGACGCATCCCTCGTCCCTCTGGCGCGGAGCTGCGGCGGGCATCCCTAAGATCGTGCCGTGCCTCCAGGCTTGCCAAGGCATCCCTTCGGGGCCGTGTGTACCGACCAGGGAACGGTCCTGTGTGCCCGCTGGGGGCTTCCTGAAGCTGGGAAATGCTTTGTGCACCTCTTGTTCTTTGTAGATGTTTACTCCAGAAGCCTGTTTCTGTTAGCTCAGAGCAGAGACCGTATTTACCCACCTGGTACCGACTTAGGAACAACCCATTCTTGTGTATGTCATTCGTATATCGCACACATACACATTTGTATCAACACAGAAATACCCAATACCTACATGCTTCCCCACAGGTACTTATATTTATACACCAACACTTGAAAGCGAGGTATCTGCTGTTTCTAACCCAGACACGGCAGGCAGGGGTGGTTGCAAGGTGCTGATTACCTGAGGCAGTGGAGGAAGAATTCCAGATGAGGCAGAGGGGACACCTGCACCTCAGCTGAAATGAATGACTGATAAAAACTGCAGAAATGTTATGCACACAGCTCATTGCCTTACTCTGGATGTGTAATGCTGGCAGGCTTCCTGAGAGGGTCAGAAGTGTACCCAGCAGGCAAGCTGAATCCAGCCCTCTGCAGCAGGGTCCATGACCCTCGCCACGTTGGCTCTGTCCCCTTTCCACTACAGCTATTCTTACCTGTAGACCCTTTGGAGCAACACCCACCTCTTACTGCACATACTGCCCCAGAGAGCACCGATTTCTCTCTGAACTACCAGTCTCCTCCTAAGATGAAAACTAGCAACTGACACTACAATGCTGCGACAGACAGATTTACTGGATTTATGCTCCAGTCTTTGTTAAGTGATTAATCCCAGCTCTTGTCCTATTTGTTGCTTCTTCACAAAGGTTTTAGCTGCTGGAGTAATATTTTTAACTAGAAACTTTCAGGCAGCGTTTTAATATTATCTTTGAAGTGTGTTTACAGATACTGGACCTGGAACATGAAGGATTTTCACTCACTTTAAGTCATGAGGGATGCAGCAAGAATCTGAGTATTATTTTGCAAAGCACATTCATGTGAAAGCAGAATCCTGCTTTTGCAGATCTAATTCAGAGTGCCTAGAGGCTGCAAGGACTGAAGTTAGCACGGCACAATGAGTGTGTAGTTTGTGTAGTTCAGTAAATTAAACTGAGTGGTTGGAAATGGATCAGAGACCTGGTATGGCTTATGGAAGGAATTCCTGTGAACCCATTGGGTTTGTATCTAGTCCATAATCTTAAACTTAGTTATATTCCTTTCACATTTCCTCAGTTGGTAGACTACTAAATTGTTCTCATGAGGAAAAAAACTTATTTGTAAAATTAAGTTCGGCTTCCTTCAACAAGTTTGACTTTTCTCAGTTACTGTCCCTCAAACCTTTAGAAGCAATCTACAGACACAATAACTCACAACTGCAGACTGAAAATGCAGAAGTGAGTCCTGAGGGCAGTCCTGAGGGATAGCTGTATGATCTGCTGTCCATCCCATGCCATAAGGAAGCTGTTCATGGATGAGTTCAAGCCAGTGGCTGACATCAGAAAGGCTCACTTTTGTTTCTTGTCCTGTTATGCCACTCTGAGGAAATAAGCGCTTATTGCAGGATCTGGCTTGTCTGTAATCCATGTTAAATAGCTAGTAAGGATGATACCAGCATAAGAAATGGAAAGACCAGATAATCACACAGGAATTCTGGATAAAAATGATCCATTGTTGTTCAAATAGCAAAGCTAATAAACCATATTTCTTAAAGATTTGCATCTCATGGTGCCCCCGTCCATGGAGAACTATTAGTATTTAATAAATTCGCAATGCAATTTGTATTTCCATGGGTCTCAAACAGCAGCTTTTCTTTCTGCTCCATCTCTTACAAACAGGATTTACTTCGTTTGTGGTTTCTCTCATTCATATGTACACATTTCCTCTGATCTCTTTCTAATACACTTTTTTTTAAAATGCCTTTGTTCTTCCTCTCTTTTTTATTTAATTATTTAATTCATTTAATTATTCTGCATTTTTGAACATTTTTCTTTCACTTAGGTCCTGTTGCATATCCTCTCTGTCTCTAGATATGCCCATTTCCTTTTTGTTGTATTTATAGTCCTGTTATTCAAAGTAGCCTTTCAGTAGATTTCTCTGTTTTTTATGCTCCATTACATTAGTATAGTCTATAATGCTGCAACACCCAGAAGCATTGACCTCACTATGCACTCCAAAGAGTCATTGTATGAATATCCTGGCAGGAACAAATGAAGTTCTCAGAATAAAATAGGGCAGAGGAAAAGGCAGGGAGACAAGGAAAGCACAGAGTTCAAGTGACTTCCCAAAGAAGACAAAGCTGCTCAGTGACACAAGAACCACCTGTGGGCCTGATTCTTCCTTGTCCTGGATCTTGTGTCTCAATTTGCAGAGGTGTATTTATACTCCCTTATTGTTGCTGTGGCACCATTCTTCTTTCCATAAAATCACCGTAAAACATGTGACACACACAACAGCCCTTTCAACTTGAGCAGCTCAAAATTAAAGACTTTAACCATTTCCACCACATACGGAATGACTTCTCACTTCCCTGAGAATACAGTACCTCCCTGAGTACATGACCTTTTCTGAGTATGGAACACCTCCCCGAGATGCAGATGTATGCACAGCCCTTGCTAGTGCACATGCTCTGCCCATCTTTAAATCCTCTCCATGCTAATCTATCTCAAAATGCCCGAGATTACAAACCCGTACACTGTATCAGCTGTTCTCTCCAGAAACTGTGGTCAGTTCAGCTACTTTGTCCTGCTGACCAACACCACATCAGGGGATCACTGAATCATTTAGGTTGGAAAAGACCTCTGAGATCGTCGAGTCTAGCCTATGACAGAACACCATCCTGCCAGCCAGACCACTGCGCAGTCTACCCTGGGTAGTCCATTTCGATGTCTAATCACATTTTCTGGGAAGAAATCCTCCTCTCTCATGGACATCACTCCTGGTGCAGTTTGAGACTGTGTCCTGTACTGTTTGCCTGGGAGACGAGGCCAATTCCCAGGCAGCTACACCCTCTTTTCAGGTAGTTCAAGAGTGATAAGGTCACCCCTGAGCCTCCTTTTCTCCAGGCAAACCAACCCCAGCTCCTGCTAGGTCTGCTGCCTTCTCCAGTTTCACCCACTGGTGAGAAGTGGCTGTTTCAAAACCTTCTCCAGTTTCACCTTTTGCAGTGGCCAGATTCCTCTGCCTGGTCCTGTCAGATCGCCTGACCCGGAGGTGGCGCCCCGCGCTCTCCCTCTCCTGTGTGAACACTCCGTGAGGAAACCCGGCGGGAGCTCGCTTCCCCGGCGGGTGCGAGGCCGGCACCTTCCCGCCGTGCGCGCCCTCCGCTCCAGGGGCGGCGCTGTCGAGCCGCGCCGCCGCTCCGCCTCCGCCTTTGTGGTGCAGCGGGGCCCCGGAAGCGGCGGCGGAACGATGGCGGCCGATGGGAGGGTGGCGGCGGCGACGGCGGTGGAGCAGCAACCGGAGGGGGACGCGGAGGGCGGCAGCAGCGAGCCGCAGGGCGGCTTCGGGCAGCTGCTGGAGGAGGAGGATGATGGGGAAGATGCCGGCTACGTGCTGTACAGGTACGGCCGCGGCGGCGCGGTCCCCCAGGGCCAGGCCGGGCCCTCGCATTGCCGCAAGTCACGGGGTGGGAGGCGCGGAGTGTCGGGGCTGGGGCCGGAGGAGTGGGGAGCTTTTTGGAGGCGCAGGAACACCTTTCACTAGGACCTAGTTGCTCAAGGCCTTATACAACATGGCCTTGATCACTGCCAGAGTTGATGCATATACAGCTTCTCTGGAGAACCTGTTCCAGTGTCTCACCACCCTTGCAGTCAATTTCTTCCCAATATCTAACCTAAATTTTTCCTCTCTCAGTTCGTACCCATTACTCATTGTCCCATCATGACAGTTTCTGACGGAAAATCGCTCTCCAGCTTTCCTGTATAGGCCCCCTGTAGATATTGGAAGGCTGTTCTGAGGTCTCCACAAAACCTCCTCTTCTCCAGGCTGGACAGCCTCAACTTTGTCTTTGTAAAGGTGGTCAAGTCCTATTTTCCACGTCGTGGTCCTGCTCTGTACTTGCTCCCATAGTTCCATGTCCTTATGTTGTAGACACCTTTACCTATTTATATGCTGGTCTGTGTTACAGACAATAATGTAGGTAAGATAGTATGGACTGTTCAGAGCAAGGATGTGTTACTGGACACAGATTTGTGTGTGTCATGGTTTGAGTAGCATTTTGTGCTTTTTAGAAGCATTGAAAATGCAAAAACATGTGTTTACAGGGACAGGAAGGAATGGGCTGATATTGAACCTGTTCCTCAAAATGATGGGCCAAATCCTGTTGTTCAGATCATCTACAGTGAAAAATGTGAGTCTTGAATATATTCTGCCCTTAAACATTGTTGAAACAAGACTTTATGTTTTGGATAACACTTTCTGGAGTGATGCTATGAAGAAATTAATTTAATTAATTGTGTTACGGTGCTTGTGTGCGGTGTTTCCACCAAGCATCTCTGAAGCTGAATCTTCACCTAAGATGTTAATAGCCAAGGTTCTTCTTTAAAATCCAATGGCTTAAGAGGTAATATAGCAGACAGTGTGGTTCATGTCAAAAGGCATTTCCAGCCCACAAGTGGAAGCAAAACATGAAGCTCTTGCAGCTGGTGAAGCAGTGTGAGTAAGCAGCAGAGACCTTATATGATTGTTTTGGCTATTATTCTGATGGTGTGTTTCTAACATACTTGTGCAGCTTTGTGGTGTGCTAATACCATGCACAGGTCTCAGCTGAAAATGCTATCAGATCAATAGCTATCTGTCGTTTTACAGAGGTGTATTTAGAGCACAAAAAATAGGAAGCAATTTCAAGAATTATTAACCTTACCCCCTATTCAGGCCATTGGCTAAGACGCTGTTCTCTATTTAGTCCGGGATGTCTATGATTATTTCCGAGCTGTTCTGCAGCGGGATGAGAGAAGCGAAAGAGCTTTCAAGTTAACAGCAGATGCCATTGAGTTAAATGCTGCAAACTACACAGTATGGTATGTAGTAATTTCGGGATTATTTCTGTGGTCATTTGACTGCCTAGCTTTTAAGTTTTTAATGTTTTGTTAGTTGAATCAGAGCATGCCTGATTCAATAGTTGAGGAGGAGTAGTGTAGCTTTCCTGTGAGCTTCCAAAGAAAGCCTTTGCTCAGTATTTCCCATGCCTCATTTTGCTTCAGTGGTTTTCATTCATTTTGCTTTAAGGATGTTATCATCAAGGTCAGCGTTAGCCACAAAAAGGACTTTTGTGTTTAAAATTAGATCACTTACCTGATAATGTGTCCATGGCAAAATGCTGAAGATGCCCTCAGTTGACTTCCAGCGGAGGCATAAAAACATGACAGCAAATAATTTGTGTACTTACTAAATTGTGCATTTTAAAAGATCTGTCAGGTTATTGTTCTGTTAGGTAATAAAGAGTGAATTTCTGATATTCAGAGTAGGGCTTTTTAACTCACAAATGCTAGGAAGTATCTCTTGTAGGTCTTCATTCCACTAATTTCCATAAAATCAGGAAGTTTACATTGTTTCAAGCACAGAAGTCTTAGTTTCTGTGACAGAAAACTAGCATGAGAACAGGTTTGTTTTGACATGGTTGTTACAATCTTAGATAATGTGCTCTTGCAGCCACTCATGTTCTAGTTCTCCACTGTTCGATAATTGAATGCCCTTAAACAGAACTAGATATGTCGTGGTTAAGGATTTTGCATTAATTTTAGCTTTTTGCACTGTCTTTAGCTCAGTATCATTTACAAGAGCTGTGAACAAAGGTGATTCTATGTTCATCTCTGTGAATTTTATGAAAGTCCGTTTGCAGTGTTCAAATGCTTGACTTTTATACAGGCATTTCCGGAGAGTCCTCCTGCAGTCTCTGGGAAAGGATCTCCATGAGGAACTTAAGTACATTACAGCTATCATTGAAGATCAACCAAAGAACTACCAAGTCTGGTAAAATCATGCTTTCTTTTCTGCTGTGAATGTTTTTGTAGATAATATTTGGTTTGTAAATTGTCCAGTTATAGTGGAGGAGTTAAATGGAGTTGCATCATGTCAAAGTTCCTCTCAGATATTTGTTCTAAGCCTAGGATTATGACGAGCAGGTCTTGTTTTCTTGTTAATTTCAATTATTAGACTGCCAAAATAAATCTGACAGGTTGAAAAAAAAAAAGGCTTGTGAAAAGGCAACCAAGAAGACAAATAGAAATTAGTATTTTTTCTTTTATTGTGTTTTGGAGTTTGCCTGCCTGTTGTTCAAAAATGAATAGGAATAGGCAAAAAAGCAGTATTGTTATTGCTATAAAACTTTACTCTACTGAAGGCTTTGACCATGAGTGTGGAAGTATGTTGTTTCATGTGAGCCTTACTTGTCTAAAATGGGATGATTTGCCATTGTCTACGTGTGATTAGAATTTTTTAGAATATAAATATGCATTGTGCATTTCTCAGAGCCAAGTGGAATGTTCTGGTATGCTTAATCTGAAATATTTAACTAGTGGGGTTTTTTCCTAAGTGGTGCACTTGCTATAAGCTGCTTTTATACAGACCACACACTCACAAAAAAAATTTAGACTTTGTTCCTCTCATCATTAGGCATCACAGACGGGTGCTGGTTGAGTGGCTGCAGGATCCATCTCGAGAGCTTGAGTTCATAGCTGACATTCTTAACCAAGATGCCAAAAATTACCATGCCTGGCAACACAGACAATGGGTTATTCAGGTATTTTATCCACAGAACTCTTGATTCTTTAAATAACCTGCATTTTAAATGTGTGGCGGAGGTTAGCTATAAACTTGCCTTTTAGGAAATGAGCTCAAAAAATTGGATTGTTGTCTACTTACTTTGTAGGTTTGTTTGGATTGTTGTGTATGTGAATTTAATGATGAGCTAATACCATTGTGTACTGCTGAATAGTGTAGCATGTTCCTAGTTCACTTGTACTTATTTTTCTTTGAACTTTCTGTTGATTTCTTCAAAAAAGGCTCTACTTTTTTTGATGTTCAGGCAACTCAGGAACAAGAAGGTATTTTAAAAAATAAAAACTTCTGATTGTGATACTCTCTCTTCCTTCCCTTTCTGTAGGAGTTCAAATTATGGGACAATGAACTGGACTACGTAGACCAGCTTTTGAGAGAAGATGTGAGAAATAATTCTGTTTGGAACCAACGGCACTTTGTCATTTTCAACACCACTGGCTACGATGACCCAGCAGTCCTAGACAGAGAAGTCCGGTTAGTAATGCTCTTTAGGCTCACATTAAACAGTCTCCATTACATGAAAGCAAAGGAATACTTTCACAGTCCCGGTGGGTTTTGTTTCCTGATTTTTATTCACTTCTGGGACTAACACTCATGCTTAGTAGATCAAGTATTAGACTGAAGCAAGCTCTGCTTACCCTGGGCAAGCTACTATCATGAATCTGTTTTTCTGACCTGATGTTTATTGTGCAAATAAAACTGTGGGGTTTATGGTGAAGTAGTTATAGTAGGACAAGCTGCAGAATATCTGTGACACTGTTGTGCTGTTCATTCTACTCCTAGAAAGTTTGGAAAGAGAGGCACTCTTCAGTTCTGGTGCCTGGAGCACCTCCCCCATCTTTCTTCTTCACTGGCCTTAGTATCTGTAGTGCTGTTCCTCTCATGTGTTTTCACTCTGCTCTTCTCTGACCACAAATAAAACTGTGCAACCACCTTTGCTTTTCTCTCTTAAATATGATACAATAGGCATTACCATCATTTGTAATATGCTCAGCCTTGACCCAAGGCACGTCCATTTTGGAGCCACCAGGGACTGGCTTTGATGGACATGGAAGAAGCTTCTGGCAACTTCTCACAGAAGCCACCCCTGTAGCCAACCCCTGCTAGCAAAAAACAGGCCATGCAAACCCAATACAGTAACATGGATGTGGATTGTAGGAGGAGGATTTGCCTTTTGTGAGGGATTTGATGCAGCTGGAAGAAGAAAGCTTTCAGGAGTATGTGATTGGCTCAAAGAAACCTACCTTTGTGAGATGGCTAGTTTTCAGGAAAAAGGGTTTTGTACTCACAGTTACTAGGTTGAATGTTTGTAACTGAAGACAAACCGGGCTTCTAGACGTATTTTACTACTCATGGTGATAAGAGAAGCTTCTTCATGTGGCTTTTACAGCTGATTAGGGTTGATGGTTATGAGAAGGCATTTGTCAAAAGTGAAGAAGCAATTAAAGTACTGTGATTTTCTTCTTTCAGAAGAAAGACTGAATTTCTGAATAAGTCCTTTGGTACATAATTCATAGAGGATCCCAGCCCTCACCATCTTCCATGGCTGTCTTTGCAACCTTCAAGAAGTTTTACTCCTCTTCCAGCTTATAACCTTCCTGTAGATCCGTGCATCTGAACCATTTCCATGTCTTAGACTTAAGAACAAGGCTGGCTAAGACTGAGACTTCCCAGATGTCATTATAGAACTGCTTGTTGGTTTATAGGCTTGGTCATTGTCTTAGTGACTGCAGAATGTTAAAAAAGAATTATAGTTGTGGGTATGTTTTTTTAGTACTTCTGATAGAACTTTTTATCAGTATCTGCAGCCTCTGAAAATCATCAGAATGCTTGTTTATGCTGGGAAAAGCCAAAAGATAAATCTGTTTTGTGTAGATGAAATGTGGCTTTGTGGCTGTATTGGAGGTGCCTTTTGTTGCTTTGCTTTTACAGCAGTTACCTTACTGCTGCTTTCACAGAAATGCTGCAGAAGGCTGTGTGAGCTGAAAGCTCAAGCTCTGCCTTTCTGTGGGTTTGCTTGAGTGCAGCCTCATGAAAAAAGTTCTGCAAATAGTTACAGAACATACCACTTGCACTCATATTAACAGAGCTAAGTTACTCTGGCTGTTTTCAGCCCCTTGCCCTTTCTGAGCATCACATTACAAGTTACTCCTTTAGCATACCAGGAGAGTATATTATGTTGTTTCTCAGTGTTTTTGCTAATATTTTTGAGAACCAATTCATTATTGTATAAAGTCTAGAAAATTGAACACTTCAATCTTAAAACATAGTGTCTGCCTCTTTGAGACTTCTGGTGATTATATTATGAGCCATTTTTGATCTACCCAAGTGAGATGATCTGCAAAAAGAGTGAAGTATAGTTTAGAGAGATGCATTTAGAAGCTTCTGAGCACATTCAGGTAATTTCTAACTGCATTTTTACTGGTTGCATTCATGACCTATATGACCTATTACATTTTTCTTGCAGGTACACTCTTGAGATGATCACAGCAGTGCCACATAATGAAAGTGCTTGGAACTACTTAAAAGGGTGAGGTATATTTCTCCATGAGGCAAAGAGAGTATCTGTGGAAGGTGTCTGGTGCCTACTTCTTAATTGAAAAAGACTTGTTGCCTTTTGTTCTAGTGTAGTGTACTTAAGTAGGCAGGCGCATACAGTCACAAGGTTTTGTCATATTCTAACCTAATTTCTCTATAACTTTTCACTAAGCTTCTGACCCTGTAGTTCTTGTGGAAGGCCCACGGGTACTTCTCATGCTTTTAAAAACTTGACCTGTAATGTTACTGTGTTAAAAAGCATAGATAGGAAATAGCAAACATGCTTTCAGTCTTAATTTCTGTTTAGTTGAACAAAAACTATACCAGCTTACTACAACAGGAGGCTGTAATAGCACTGCGTGCTGCTTACTTTCTGACTTACTTGTATTAGCAGACTGATTTCAAAACTAATCTCCAAGTAAAGGAATCAGAACAAAAATGCAGTCATTCACGCCAGATTCCCCATTGTTGTGTGTCAGGCTTAACCTCTCTTCTAGGATTCTGCAGGATCGTGGTCTTTCTAAATACCCGAATCTGCTGGAGGAACTGTTGAATTTACAGCCCAGTCACAGTTCACCCTATCTGATTGCCTTTCTTGTGGACATATATGAAGATATGCTAGAAAACCAATGTGATAACAAGGAAGAAACACTGAACAAGGCATTGGAGGTATGTTTTGGGAGCCTGGTTTTTCTTCTCAGGGATGCTGTCTATTCCTGTCTGATTTTATAACTTGACAAAAGGAGATTGATTTTCATAAATAGAACAGGTTACTTGTTAATCATGAGAGGTCTGTGAAGAGTTTAACACACAAGTTAGACATTCACAAGAATCTCATTAATTTAAATATAAACAATAACTTTCCTGTTATAAAATTACTCCTAAATTTTCTTTACCTGGTTGTGAAGGAAGCGCTCTAATACTACCTGCAGAAGAAAGATGCTTGAACAATTGAGGAGTTTTCAGTGTTAACTTTGTGGCGTTAACTCACTCTCTTCTCTATAGGTTAATGAATTTTTCTCAGAATATCTGTGTCCAAACAACCGCAATTGAGCTCCTTTGGCCCTTCTTAGCTCTTTTTAAGAAAGTTGACAGAATTAGCTTATGGCCAGCAGGCACTGGGGTATCAGTAAGAAATGTCTGGCACCACTTCCTTCAGAGCATAAATTACTTCTGGCAATGTTGTGTATCTCCCAGAGGTTCATACTTGGCTGCTCCTTGGTGCAGTTTGTAGTGTAGTTTTTGCAAGAACACTTTGCATTCACTGTGGGACTGACTGTAACTTGATGTAATTATAGCTGCAGTTTTGCCTGGAGTCTTTGTGTTCCAACATTGTTCTTTCTCAGCACTTTTCCGTTGGTGTGTTCCAGGACCAGACTGTAAATACGTGCTGTTGTTATCTCCTAGATTCATGCCCTCTTTATACTATTTCACTGATTTTTACTTCTCTATTTAGGCATCAAAGCTCTTAATTTCTTACCTCCATTTCACTGAGTGAGGCAATGTCATCTGCATAATGAAAGGGAATTTCTAAAACATCTGTAGTGTTCATACTGTGTAAAATTTACACATCTTGTCCTGTAAGTAGTATTGACTTCTACTGTGCTGCTTACCCCAACCAAAATTTAAAGAAAACCAAACAAGCAGAAGTATCTGCACCAACTCTTAATGTAGCATGAGAGGAATTTACTGGCAATCCTCTTTGGAACAGTCTGCTGAGGAAAAAAACAAACAAAAGATCTCCTGTCAGTCCGTCAAGAGTACTGAAGATTTGAGAGCACGATGATCCTCCAGTGTTTGAAATTAAGTGGTTTACAGGCTGTTGGATGACTAAAAGACATTCAAGGTTCTCGGGAAGTATACTGTGCTCTACTACAGGATGCTTAAGGCTAGCATGGATGATGAGTGGTAGGCATGGAAATGAGTCAAAGGGAAACTCCCTACAACTGAAATATGGCTGGAGAGATTTTTGCGCAGTGTCAGATTGGTTGGCTACCAGCTGGGGTTGTCATCAGTTTGATCTCATTAAACAGTTACAAATCCCATGAATAAAACAAATGTTGCAGACAAACGTATTTCTAATACTGTCTGAAATATATGTTCTATGCATTTTATTAGATTCTGTAAGCTTTTTGGTTTAACGCTCCAGTCTCTCATTTTTCTTTCATAGTTGTGTGAAATTCTGGCTAAAGAAAAAGACACCATCCGAAAAGAATACTGGAGATACATTGGAAGGTCCCTTAAGAGCAAGCACAGTTCAGGCACTGAACAGACCAGCACACTGACGGATAAAGAGCAGTAACTGAAGATGGAAGAAAACAGTGTTAAGCTCTCAAGCTGTTCTAAAGCTGTACTAAGTAGAGTTATCAACAAATTTAAAGTCCATTTGTAGGTATTGCAATAAAAGAGGAATGCGGGCTACTGTATAGTCCTGAGTTGCTGCTGCTACTGGTGATAGCTCTAGGTGCAGTCAAGAAATATATTAAGACTTAATTATTGAAATGTACCAAGTAAAAGTTCTAGTTCCTATCTAAAAATACATAAAGCTATACCTATTATATTGGCACTGCTGAGTTAACGGTTGGCCTTGATCTTCAGAGGTTTCAACAGAAGTTACTCTATGATTCTGTGAAGCACTAAAACCGTTTTTCATGTCCTGGCTTACCCACTTGTGGTTCTTAACACTGTCTCATCAGATGCTGCAGTAGTGACTGCAGGTAACTTAGCTATAGGGGATATAAAGTAACCTGGTTATTGCAAATAGGCTCTGCAGCTGTCGCCTTATGTGGGAGCAGCTGTGTGACTCTGTCAGCCTATACTGTTGTATGCAACTAACACCAAGTGTAATTTTGTAATAAAAATAGATAACTTAGAGTATTTGTCTGGATTTTATTAATGTGTTTCTTCTGGTCCTTGTGAGTGCATAGTTTGTTCTTTTCAGATGCTAGTAGAGATAAAATATTCCCTTATGTAAGTACTGGATTCTGTTGCATTGAGACATCTTTTGTACTGGAGTATTCTTATCCCAGAAACTTTTAGTATATTGATATATTCAGTGGAGCCCTGAATTCTTACTTGCAAAGACAGGAAAAACGCTTTAAGGATCCTGGGGGATGTGCACTCCTGCACCAGAAAAATGCATCTTCCCTGTTTTCAGTAAATGGCTATTGTAAATAGTGTTCTTATGGAGTGCTTGTCTGGTATGAAATATTTTATTGAAAACAATCATTGGAAACAAGAGGGAACAAACAAATGCTGGTATTTATTCCATAATATGTGGTTTTCTTACACTAACTATTAAATTTCTGACACTAAATATTAAAAAGTGTTAACTGTGATTAAACAATGGTGGAGATTTTTTTCTTAACACTTGAAATTCTTTAATTCAATGCACTCTTGAAATTCAAAACAACTCAGGGAATGGAATTGATATATGAAAGCTATGTAATTTTGTAGTGGTTTTGGTGCTTTCTCAGCAGTAGAGAAAACTATTTGTAGTGACACATGAACATTCAAAACAAGCATAGACTTCAAACTTCTGGAGATTGCTTAACCTGGGGGTTCTTTTTTTCATTTTTTTAATATGTTTTGAGTTTTTTTACCACATTTGAAACTCCAGTGCAAAGCAAAGAGTGTATTTCTAACCCTATGAGTTGTTCCTAATTGAAACTGTACTAAATATGGAGTTCTGAACAGCCAGGGTGTTCAAGGTCTTCAGGACAAAGTAATGTATTTGCCACTATCAGTCAAGACATCATCAACGAAGAGGGAACAGAATTTTTCCTCTTCGTATGGTGTTAACACATTCCTGTATCTTTCACAAAATTCAGAGGACACTTGGAATAAGGCAGAGTATTCTCTATAGACACTGGCATAAATTTCAGCAATAAGTAATCACAAGCTAAGATTGATGAAGAGTGTCCACCAGCACAGTGTATTTTGGGATATGATCTCAGTCACTTGTGGGCTGAGAGAAGATCTTAGATTCAGCCATGTAGACTTCCTAGTGGAAGAATTGGTAGGATTTCTCCAAAAAAACCTTTTTGGAGATATCAACCTATGGCCTTCTCATTCTTGAAAATGATGTCTAGAAGGAATGCGTAAGATTCTAACAGATTTGGTACGGTTTTATACTAGTTATGCAAGCATAGCAGTACATGGAGAGGTAATACCACCTCTGAGCTCCATTTACCAATAAATAATCAGATACATATTCTTGATGGAAAAAATACCTTGTCTTATGTAGAACAAACATGTAACTGAACAAATCACGTAATCCTAAAAAAAAAAAGTGCCTGGACCCTGCTTAGACAACAGGAACCAAAAAAAGTCATTCTGTTGTAACAGAAGTGTTCCTTCTTTCAAATGTTTATGTTTATTGTCATTTGAATTGCAAGGAAGCTTTCAAATTCTCTTGCAAAGGCACCTCAGCTTTGTGCTGGTCAACCATACAAAAAAATAGTGAGCTGTCAGAGCTGGAAAAATGATGGCTGCCCAGCCAGGTTGCAAGTGCAGCTACCAAACCTTGAATTTTAATGTGTCCAAGACAAGATATTTCTAGTGGAAGAAGGAACCTAACAAAATGTAAGACAAAATGTAGAGAGAAGGGTTTTAGAGCAGTAAATTAGAGATGACTAACTTGTAGGCCCTGGTACTGACTACTTTTGATCAGGGCAAACATCACAGTTATTTGTCCCAGTTAGTTCATCTGTACAAGAAAATTACTGTTGTTTTATTGTGTAATGATATGACTCTTGTGTACAATTTTATTACTGAAGAGCCGGGCCTAAATGGAAAACTACTGATACAACTCCCCCCTTGTAAATCAGTGTAACTGGAACATTCAGTGGAATTTGGAGCATTAGTAAAGTGTTCAATCATATCCTATGCTTTCTTTCATCAGAGGCTGATGTTCTTGCTTTGGTGTAGTTCTGTCTGTCTTACTAAGCCATTATTGACTTCCACTATTTTTGTCTTTGCAACTTAGTAGACAAAACTGTGTGCAAATCCTTCCTAATCTATTCAGCACAAAACCACCTCTGCTAGCACAAAGTGCTTCTATCAAATGCTGTCGGGTTGTGCTGAGACAGATTAGGAGTGTGCCATTCAGCTGGACCTCCTGTAGAGGCAATATTCTCCAGTAAGGGAGCAGGGAGATTTCTAATGACTCCCTCCACATGAAATACTTTAATCAAAGTTCTAGCTGCCAATTCATGCAGTGCTGTGGTGATGAGGGGCTTACAGAGAATGGGACACCCAAAACTGAGGGTGCACACACTTATTTAGGTTTCTGTAAGTATGTGGCATGATGAGCTACTAGAAGCTTCACCAAATATAGGTAAACCCCCACTTCAAGGTGCCTTGATGCCTATATCATCTGCTTGGGCTAGGACTGTGCTCCACGAAGTGCATCACTATCATTGCCTCTGAAGAAGCACTGAAAACTTACATAAGAGTTCAGCCTTGGGGGATTAGAATATTTGCTGTATCCTGCTGCTGCTGCTACGGCCCAGACGAGAAGGTGGACACCGGCCACTAGATGACACTGTGACACGCACCCCCAAGCCCATCGCGCCGCTGAAGTGCAGGAAAAGCAACGGCGACACCACCTCCTCCATGCAACATCACTACTTTCACACCTGCTGATTAAATACGGAACAGCAGCTGCCTGGTAATTCAATACATAGCACCACACAAGCATCAAGCACAAGTATTCTGGGAGGGGCTAAATGGTCATCTTCATGTTGGTGTTAATTGCAAAGCAATTTCTCATTAACAGAAATGATGTCTTCTCTGACACTGGACACCTTGTACACATTTGGACTCTGTTTAGTCCTGATGGTCTAAAAATAACACCGTGACTAAACCCCTCTGCTCAGAACTTTGGTGTTGTGGTCCATTTACATCTTTTGGAGACATGCCTCCAATCAGAGCACTACACTCATATGCCTTCACAAGCTGGAAAGTTTTGGTCCCCTAGAGCCAGCCTTGTTACGATAAATTTCTCTGGTCCCTCTGTAATGAAATGCTGGCCATTGCTGATTGTTTCTGGGAACACAGATTGAAGGACGAGATGACCTACTCCTGCTTCTTGGAACTCAGGGGAGGACTTGGGCCAAACTAAGGAAGTCAAGCATACTGTTGCAGATCTGAAAGCGATTTCCTTGCTCTCTGGTAAGCAGGACTGAAAACTTTGCTAAAGAAGGTCAAAGACAGATTTCTCTTTCTCATGTGCTATTTTGCCAAAACTGAGGCTTGTGGGTTGTCACCGCAGAGCAGGGATTTTAAGTGAATTAAGAGATGCCTTCTGTCACTTCAGCCAAGCCAGCTTGAGCACTCAGAGTGCAGCTGCTTGCTCTGTGTGTCTGTACTGAGCTCCCAGGACACACTACCATTACCCCCTCCCATGGGCATTATGCTAGCTCTGGTACCTCTGTCCACACCTGAAACTGTTGGGTGACAGGTGTAATGCTGCCATTGCAGTACAGCTCATAAGCAGTGATCTTGCAACTGCAGAAGACGTCTTGCTGTATTTGGGCTTTTCATTCATTTGGATTTGGGTTGCTTTGGGTAGTTCTACTTGGTTATTTACTTTACTGGTTTTCTGATGTGCCCTGACTATTGTCCAAGTGATCTCTCCAACAGATCCAAAACCAGCTGAGTAAGTGCTTGTGCTGTTACAAAGAAGCTTCAGATGGAGGAAAAGGGAAAAAAAAAGGAATTGCATTTATATTCTTGAGGTACATTCCCTCTGCTCCCTCTTCTGCCAAAGCCTGCTTACCAGGATAAGAAACTGGCAGGTAGAGAATCTTTTCTTTCCAGGTGCCTGCACACATCTGCCCCTGTTCTAGCTTGCAGACACACAATGAATATGAGTTTTATTCTCAGTTTTAGTAAAGGGCAGTGAGAGCACACCATCCTTGTATACAATAGCATATGGTGCTCACTGGCTTTGCTGGCTGACTCTTGCACTAAGTTTCTCTGCTGCAAAATTAGTCCAAATGACTATTTGCAGGTACCTAGAGAGCAGGTGTGGAGAGTTCCTGAGCACTGTTCCAGCACTCTGGTACCAACTGAGTAGTACTACCAATCGTCTTGCTAACCTGCAAAGACCCTGCATTGAGCGGAAGGCTACAATAAATGGGAGTGTTGATATTTACATGGGCAACCAAAAACCAGAAATACCTGGTTTTAGAAACACCTGGTTTTAGATAATTTTAAAATTATCAATTTTCAATTGACTCCTTAAATGAAAAATTTAAAACTTGTAAAGTGAGACTAGAAAACTGTTTAGCTTCTGACACTCAGAAGGAAAATACATGAGGAGAAATGCTTTAGGTAAGACCTAGTTTACTGCTAGAAGGCATACCTGGATACAACTCCAAAAGTTGGATGAGATCTGTTTGTCATTTAGCGGTGCCCTAGACGTAGTTAAGTCACATTTGGAGCTCAAATTTTCTCTAGTTTCATTGCAGGAGGAAGAGGAAAATGAGAGATGACTGGGAAAGGGCAAGCCAAAATCACTAGTCATGCATCACTAACAACAGCTAAGAATATTACAGCAAATTATTTCAGTATAGGTGCCTGCTGCAGAACCAGAAAGAGCCACCTGGTACACACAGCACTTTTGTGCATTTCAAGTAAGAGCAGTCTTTGCCCTCCAATTTAACCATATTGACTTCCTCATTTATTTTTTTAAGTGCTAATACACTGTCTGATACATGCTTGTCTGAGCCATGCAGGCTAAAATTTCTAGGGAGAGAAGAAGAAGAAAATAATGAGATATAACCTATTTTACTGCAGTATTGCTACTCATCAGCCATGGCCAAGAGAAGACTCATATAAACCTGGGGTTTGTATCCCACAATGCCAGCTTTCAGCTGCCACTTCATAGTACAGACTTTTTACAGCAGAAATTACATGTCATCATATGTTTGAAAACTCCTGAGATACACTTTCCAAGTACACAGAGATGCCCCTCATTCCAACAAGTGCTGGTAGTCTCTGACACTGTGGGAGTTTCAACCTGCTTTCTGTTCCTCAGCACTGTGCCTGCAAAGCAGACACAAGCAATGCAGACGAAGGCTTCCCCAGGCATTGCCATGCTGCCCTTAACCTGCGTAGGCCTGGAGCTGACGGGCTTTTGCAGTGAGCTCTAGAGCGCCCCTCTGCTCGAAAGGGTTCTCGAATGGAGAAGGAGCCAGCCATAAAGGCCCCTTGCAACTTCCTTAAGTCCGAGGCCAATTTTGGAGACTGGCTTTGTACCATCTCATCATAGCAACTCACACATCCTATGATTCCAGCAGCTGAGTTGAGAAGTCTGGGCATAAGGTACCAGTCTTGAATTATACTGAAATAGAGGGGGGAAGATCCAAACCACCGAGTTTTGCAAAGAGTAGCTTGTCTCTTGTATATCAGTATTCAGTGCTTACAAAAACAGGCACAGAGCTGCACTCAAAAAGGTCAAATAGAGTCACTCAATGATTTGAATTCCCTTTGAATAAGGGAATTCCTTATGAGTGAGTGCAGGTGTTGATTTGAAAGAGAGAGAGGATAGGAAGAGAAGAAAAGGGTCAAAAAAATAGAGGGTAATGAAAACTTAGCTCATAGACTGAACCAGTATTGCAGCATGATTCTGAGAAATATGTGCAAAAAGCACATCTGGGCAGCAGAGGAGTTTTGATGGTGATGAGAAGATAATGTTTTAATTGCTTCCTTCTGTTCACAAGAAGAAGTCTTTGTAAGTACACAGGATACATCCATGATATCTCCTCCTTGCAGGAACAGTGCTTGGGACGCTGTGTTTCTGATTCATTCACACGGAATGGAGTCAAAATGGCAACATTTGTGGTTATCAAGTAGAGGATTATTGTTTTGTTCGGCGCTAACCTCCAAAGGAATGGCAAAAATAATTTCCAGAAAGAAAAAATTCTTTTTTTCTTTGTCCTCTTCTAACAGAGAGCAGAGCTGGAATCTGGAGAATTTTAACAGCCATTTCTATTTCCTAGTATGCTGTGAGTTTAGGTCCTTTAAGCCCAGTGTGCCTACTGGAACCATGCCATTACAAGGGTATGTGGTCAGTTTGGAGTATTTTTGTAAGAGGACAGAATGATTTGATGAATTTTCAGTGTTTGTTTTGGCTCAAATTCTTTATAAAGGTCTGGTCAGAAAAGTTGAATAGAAGGGGTCAGCTGGGGCACTTTATGTCAACATCTGGTATCTAAACCAGCATCAAAAACTGACTGCAGAGAAGATGAACGATCTCAGTACCGAAGGACCAATCTGGGGTAACCTCTGAAGGCAGACTCCAAAATGAAGGAGATAAACAAGGCAATTCCTCATTTTGTTGAAGTCCAGATACTCTTGCTGATAGAAGGATAAGAGCAGCAGTATGTCAGGATTCTGTGTAGTGCCTGCACACATAAGTCTGGCTGTGTACAAATATTCATCAGCTTAACCTCTTAGTGCCACCTGTCTGACTCGCAAAAAAAATCTGGGACCCTGCAAAATATGTTGCAGACGGCTTGGGAGTGGCAGTGATTTCAGGGTATGTGCAGGTAAATATGGGGATGCCATGATTATTTTTTGCCTTTTCTTCTATATACCTTTCATGTATCCTCAGTACTCTTAACATGCGTATTTGTAATTCCTTAAATCTGATAACTTAATATAGTATTCTGCTGAGCCAGGAAACCAAATATCCTAGAGGCCTTGAAATTGGAGGTCAGAAAGCCCTATGCTATGTTGAGGAACCAAAGTCCTCTCTAAAATACATCCTGTAAACTAGGATTAAGCCCATCCAGGGAGGAATTCTTCAGAATAGGATGATACCATGATATTCATTCAAGCCTCTCATTAGGGCATCTTTATTAAATATGCTTATTTGCAAAGTCAATAAAATTGTATATGCAATCTATCGTGAATGTACATTTCGGCATGTGCCATCTTGGCAAAGTGTTTCACCATAAAAATCCTTATTAAATACCAATATAAAAACCCTTTATCCCTTAACTGCGCCTGGCTCTCAATTTTAAGACCAAAAAAAAAAAAAAGCATCACCACAGCTCAGGAAAGAAGAAAGATGTGACATTTACTCCTGGACTGTATGTCTGAAAAAATGAAACAGTTTTTGCAACTGCTGGTTGCCAATAAAGTATGGACATAGCAGCATAGCATTTCCATTGCACATCCTAATGGTGTCCAGCATTCAAAATGAGTATTTCTAATAAAAATTTAAACTGACAATGAGCATTTTGTAGTATATTTAGTTGAGCTTAGCACAGTATAGCTCTAAGGCTAAATACAGTTTCTGTGTGAGGGAAAAAATCTGCTAAAAAATCAAGTCCACACTAATTCAGTGAGATGCTTGTATTCCATCACAAAAGCTCCAAATGGGACTCACTAAACAAAGCTGTCTGATGTTCCTGATGCTTACAGTTTCACTTGTGCAGTTCCTCAGTGCATTGGACACTTCCAGGTGGATTGTGAGACACCATAAGCAGGCCTGGGAACATGAAAGAATTCAGTTCATAAGAAGTATTTATGCAGAAATACCATTTCCTACCTAGAATCCAGCCATAAGAATCCCAAGGTCCTTGTGTTTTCTGGTCCATTATCATGGCAAACCAGGCATCCTTGGCACAGAAACTAAAAGAGAGTAAGTTATTTTGGATCTTTCCTCATAAATTAGAAAGCAGCAAGACCGTCCTTCTCCGTTTGATTTTAAAAGTTTTATTTGGACATCATGCTGAACACAGCCAGTAAGCAACTGTGTATCATGTTGAATCACTACTGAGCAAAAGGAGGCAGAAAAACAGCAAAAAAGAAAGTGTAGTGGAAGGCCCTGACATGTATCAGTGTACAAATTTAATATTTGAGTATGTATGCATCAGAGTTCCATATGCATCTACTGATGAGCAAGCAACTGATATATGTGAGTTTTGTATCACTGTAGCGTTCCAAGTGTGAGCCTGAACCACCAAACCTGCAAGGAGCTACTGTGGCATGTAGCCTTGGTAATGACATGTTCAAGCAAAGTAAAGCACTCCTCAAATGGATGAAGCCTGTTAGGAATAGCACTGAAATAAGTTAAAAACACAGTCTTAGCAGGCTTTCAGTAGTTTACAAAAGAGTGAAAAATTCTGAGGACATTAATGGCAGTTAAGTGTCTCCTAACCTAATAGCATTAACACTCAGAAATTCTGCTTTAATATGTCACCGTTGAATTCAAGTTCAGTAACCACTGTTCAGTGGTCAGACTTATCCTGGTCTGTTCCAGACACCCTTTTTATAATGGTAGAGAAAGGAACTGCATGAGGCCACAGAACCATCTCTTCCCCATTTCAGAGGATTTTATGACTTTCAGACAAAAAATGTATCATATTATTATTATGTGTTGGGAAAATTCATCATTTTTTCTGTTTATCACTGTGGCTTATCCAATGGCCTAATTAGCTGTGAGAACTGTGTCTCTAATCCCTTGTCTGGCTCTGACCTTGAGTGACTTTGAGTAAGAAAATTTTTATTTCTCAGCTTGCTTTTATCCATCAGGATGATACTAATGTTGAGGTTTTTTCCTCTTTGGCTTTAAAGAAAGTATCACCTATGGATTCTTCTGGTGTATGGGAGAGAAAGAATAAGTAATCCAATTATAGCAGGTTCCTTAGAGACAGAAAGATTCATCCACACCAAAACTTTATAAACCTAACTAAAATCTTTCTTTCTCATTATGCCTGTGGAATAACAGCATGTGGGTTTGAGAAACAGTATTGTTCAAAACCAGGACAGTATAGGTTATTAATTATCAAGATAATGCTAAAAAAATAATATTTTCTACTGGTGTCCTTGTAAAGGACATTCAAATTCTGTTATGAATCTCTTTGCACATACAGACAGTTGCCACATCCTAATCACTGAGAGCCTGGTCACCTTACATTTGCAGTATTTGCTATATTTGCAGAGGAGACAAACAGCAAAATTCCCACTGAAGGATATAATGCAGGTGTTTTTACCTACTGCTGCACATGCAGGCATTTTCTAATTCCAAAATTACTGAGGCTTTTATCTATTCTATGTCCCTGGGTATAGATACAGGCCTTAAGGTAAGAAAACAGGAAATATTAACAGGATTACAGTTTTAAATTTGGACTTCAACTCTACAAAGATGGAGAAGATGCCAAAGAAGAGGCAGCATGTGCACTCAAGGGACAGCCATCTGAGTAATGCTTACTCAGTGTAAATAGAGGAGAGTTTATTGAACTGTTTCTAACTGAAGTGTGGAGAAACAAGATGATTAGATGAAGGACTTCCATGATTAAGCACAGAATCTTCCAGGTCCCACTGAAATACCTGGCATGCAGTCTGTATTTTATCAGATGCATGGGGAGAAGCTCTTGTGGGAGCATGGGGAGGGCACTCTTGTGTAACAGGATAAAACCTAGCACAGCACCATAGTGCTCATAGTGAGGAAATTATCTTCAGGAGGAGCCACAGCCTCTCATAGAGACAAAATATCTCTAGCCAGCTGAGTTAGCTTGCAAGCTAGCTTGCTCTTCTAGGGACTGAAGGTGAGCAACTGGTGGTCTGTATTCTGTATCTGCGTAAAACAATTGCCATTTGCATTTAAAATTGTTGGTGACAAAATAAAGTAGTAAAACACATTACCCACTGCTCTAGCCTGAGCACTGTTGCTGTGAAATGCTGGCAGGATAGGTACAGCTTTGTCAGCAGAACTAGACTGGTGATAAACACTCTGAGATATGCTTTCACAATTTGGTAGGGAGTATTATGACAGCTGCAAGGTGCTCTTCAGGTTCTTGTCATCTGTGGTGTACTCCTTGCAACTTTTTTGCATCGTCATTGACTGTCTGCCTGCTTTCACGGGCAGTGAAATCATTAGCTCCCATCAAAAGGGTCCTCAAAATGACCTCCATTTTCCCCTATAGCTTATCCAATTCACACGTATTGCTTGCTGCTGCTGAAAATGCCGACAACTCACTGGAATTTTAGACGTTTAGATCCAGGTTATCTTCTCAGTAGGCACTGTTTATGAAACTGCATGTAGCTAAAGGAAAGCTGGAAGTGAGCCAGGTGGTCAGAAACCAGGAACACCTTTGTACCAGGAACAAAGGGTGCACATACCCGTAAGGTGTCAAGCAGAGGCTGTATAATGCAATTGGCATGGGAGTGAGGTGGTGCCAGGAATGAGGTTGGCACTTCCTCCTTTCAACACCTTCTGGTTCACTCCTGTCTTTCCTAGCACCTTGATAGTTAAGCTGGCCTGGTGTGGACCCTCATGGCCTTTGAAACAGACTGAGAAGGTATTTCACCAACATAAACGTTTAAGATTTGTGAGGCTGAAGCAGATATATGGAAGCTACGGTGCAAAACGGTGGAGAAGATAAGAGGTGTTGGATTGGCAAAGGGAAAAGATGAAGGAATGCTATGAGCACAGTAGGTGGAAAACTTAGAGATAACGAAAGCAGGTGGGAGAAGGTGAGAAAGATGGTGCTATTATCAGGGATGGAATCTAGAAAAAGGCCAAGAAGTCATGGTAAGAAAGGTAGAAACAAAATGCATGATATATGTGCCCTGTGCATCTGAACCAGGGAAGGAACACAGCCATGCTGCAGGTCTTTCACTCAAGACCGGCCTGCTTCCATGAAGTGGCAGGAAGCCAATATGACAGGATGAAAAGTTCTCGTGGTGTGGGCAGACCAAGACCTGTGTCTGGAGTACAGGGCCTTGAGAGGAAACCATATGGGAAGTGGCTGAGGTCCCTGGGTCTGTTCAACCTGGACGAGACTGAGGCAAAACCTCATTGCAGTCTACAACAGCCTCGTGAAGGGAAGAGGAGGGGCATACACTGATCTCTTTATCTGTGATGACCAGCGACAAGAGCCGAAGGCACAGCATGAAGTTTTGTCAGGGGAAGTTTAGGCTGGACACTGAAGAGAGGTTCTTAACCCAGACGGTGGTTGGGCACTGGACAGGCTCCCCAGGGCAGTGGTCACAACACCAAGCCCAAGAGAGTTCAAGAAGCATTGAAAAACGCTCTCAGGCACACGGTGTCATTCATGGGGTTGTCCTATGCAAGGCCAGGTTGATCTGACGATCCTAATGAGTTTCTTCCAACTCAAGCTATTCTGTGATTCTGTGAGTGGGTTACACACGGCACTCCGTGGACATCCTCTTTACACAGCTAGAGTTTAACTGAAGGACACTTCTGGCAGTTCCCTGCAGGCCTGACGGCGGCGGAACGCGGGGAAAAAAAAAGGAAAAAAAAAAAAAAAAGAAGAAGAAGAAGAAAACAAAAACACAAAGGAAAGATTCTAGTCCTGTGCCTAAGGTCGCAGCTCCCCGGATCTAGCAGAATGGGTAACGGGATCAGTGACGGAACGCTGCCTGTTCTCTGCCCTCTTTCTCCGCTCCTTTTACATAAAAAGGCTGATTAATGCGTGTCCTTCGGGTCAGGCCGGCGCTGGGTTCCGTTACCTCGACCTCTTCCTTGCCCCGGGCGGAGCCCGCCCTGGCCCGGCAGCCCGCGCGGGAGGGCCGCCGCCCTGCCGGGGAGTTTCCTCTTCCTCGGGCAGCGCGGCCGGGGCGGGAGGAGGAGGAGGAAGGGGAAGGGGCAGGGGCCGAGGCCGGGAAGGCTCCAGCGCGGCCGCCGCCGTCGCTGGTGCGGCAGGGGCGGAGCGGCGCGGGAGGCGGCGCCAGCGGCCGGCGGGGCCCGGAGTCACCGTGTCACGGCGCCCGGGAAGCCGTCGCCGCCGGATCCGCCCCCCGTAGGGCGAGCGAGGAGGCAGGAGGAGGAGGAGAAGGAGGAGGAGGAGGAGGGAGGCCGGCTCTTCGCCGCCTCTTGTGTTTTCGCCCCCTTCCCGGCCTAGCCCCGGCCCCTCTCCTCTCACACCGGGGCGGCGGCGGGGGGCGAGGCCGCAGCGGCGCCCGAGCTGCCCGCGGGAGCCCTGGGACGGGCCTGGGCCGCCGTCTCTGGACTAGGATGTCCCGACATGAAGGTGAGCGGCGCAGGGCGCCCAGGCCGCTCCCGGCGGCGGCGGCGGAGCCCGGCCCGGCGGCCTTGGGGGCCGATCATCATCATGGCGCCGCCGGGAGCGGGGCCCGGGGCCCGGCGGCGGAAGGAAGGCGAGGCCCCGTCGGGCGGGCCGCGCTCTGCAGTGTCATAGCGGGGGAGGCCGGTACGGCCCGTTCGCCGCGCGGCCTCCGCCGGCCGGGGCCGGGGCCGGGGCCGCAGGTACGGTCGGCGGGGGGGCCGAGCCGCCCCGCTCCTCCGCCCGAAGGACGGGCGGAGCGAGGTACGGCGCGCCCGGCGGGCCCGGCCGCCGTGGGTGGGCGGTGGCGCGGGGCGGCCCTGCCGACGTGTCGGCCGCCGCCGCGGCGGGTCCGGCCGGGCTCCGCGCCTGAGGGCCCCCCTCGGAGCCGGGGAAGCGGGGCCCGGGGCAGAAGTGCGCGGGCAGCATGCCTGGCCCTACGAGAGGCGGCGGCCCCGGGATCTGCACGTTCTCCCTCTGTTTTGCCTTGCGGCCGAGGAGGCCGGTGCTGGTGTAGTAGTGGCGTGTTCTGAGGCCGCCGGAGAAACGTGTTCTGTCTGCTGCTTGCCTCTGGTCCCCTTGTGTTTACCGCCGTGGAGGAGTTCAGTGGGTAGTTAGTCAGAAGGAGCAGGGTGGAGGAAGAGATGGAAGCTAAGAAAGGAATTTCTGCAGGAAGAAGATGGGAGTATGAACCCAGGAGAGAAAGTTGCTCGGTTTTTCAACTCTTGTTTAACCAGCGGGTAACGTGTTTGGACTAGTATTCTATAAAACCAGGGGTTGTCATCTGAAAAGGTAACTTTCTGCCATGTTAGGAAATTAATTCAGTATTACCTTCATTTTCTCTTAGGTAATTTAGCATTTCTCGGTTTCATCTAATGGTAAAATACTTTAACAGAAATATAGGAGAATTCTATATTTGCGGCTCATACTGCTGGCTTCTAGTTAGTAGCTTGATTTTAGGCAGTGCTGTATATGTGATGGGTTTTCGGTGTGTGTTGCAGTATTTTGCAGACTTCTTGTGTGTGCTAGTACATATCCATCTCTGTCAAAGTATTGTCTTCCCTGAATCCACTAACTTTTTTTGGTTGCTTACTTGCTAAAGTTAAAGCTTAGTAGGACTGCTGCTTTTTTTCCCCTTCTTCCCGCCCCCCTTCGTGTTTTCCCATGGGGATGGAGATGGATTTCTTTATGGTTAAATATGCAGTTTTCAACTGAAATAAAATTATCATTGATCACAAAGTTGCTATTGGTGGTGTAGCAGGATTGTGCAGTCTGTAAGTATCTGCTGTCATGTATGTATCCATAATACTCTCTTTAATGTACGGTAGTGAAATACAGGCTTTTCGAACTTGAACAGCTCAAAATTATGGAAGTTTTATCATAGTGATAAGGGTTATCATATGTTGTTCTTTAGTGGTTTTCAGTGACAAGTGCATGGACTATTATAAGAAGTGATGATGTGTGTTAAGAAGACATTCCAGCCCTGTCTTTCTGTTAAAATAGAATTTGAAAGTAAGTTTTCTTGTGTGCTTCTTATGGAAACTATAGCATGAATTTTCGTTTTGGTTGTTAGATGTTTGTAGCAGGGAAAATTGCATTTCCTGTCTTTGATATTTGTTGGTATTTTTAGAAGGAATGACTGTTAATGAAACTGGGCTTAAAAGCAGATTTATTTTAGACACACCTAGTTAGAAAAAAGAGGTAATTGCCTAATTAATTACTTAATTGGGAAGCAAGTGTGAGTTTTGGTAGTTTTGGATCCTGGATGTAGACTTCTTAGGTAATTGTGTGTGAGCAATGCATTCCTGAAACCATGAGAACACTGTGAGATTAAAAATGACATCTACCACTGTCCCTTTGTGATTTTTTTTAAGCCAGTCTGTCTCTTAATTTCTCAATGATTCTCCTCTTCACACTTCAGATGTGTTCTTTTAGGCAACTTAGGTTACAGGGATAGAATAACACATATTAGTATGGGAGGGATGGTTTTCCAGCTTTATGGTGAAGAGGTTTGGGAGCTTGATTTTGGTAGGACACTGGAAATCCATAGAAACTATATACTCAAAACAAAGGTGATTCTTGCTTCAGAACTGTGCAAGGTTATTCACAGTTCTGACAGTTTTTCATCCAGTATGATTAGATTGGGGATGACTGTCTTGAAAGAATATGGTATAGGGAAAAAGTAAGCTTCAGTCACATTTATGTTGAATTTTTTCTGTGTATTTTCTCTAAAATGATCCAAACACAAACTTACAAACAAGATTTATTGATATTTCTTGACAGAATTGGGATGCTGTACCAGTTTATGGTGGAAAAGTATGCATCTGGATGTGTAAATGTTGGAGAAGTTAGAATTCTAAAGGCTTGGGACTTTAAGTAGGCTGTAAGGCATCTGATGGAGATTAATGCTTACTTTACATTGCGATTTTTGGTGTAATTATCTGTGCAAAACAATTGTTTTGGGTATTTTGGTTAGTTGGTTTTGTTGTTTTGTTTTTTTAAAGTGAGATTTTATTATCCTTCACTAAAAGTTTCACCACAGTCTGCCTTTTCACTGTGCTCTCATTTCACACGAGGTCCAGACTCCTGTGTCTCCCAAATCCAGGAAAATGGACACCAGCTAGAATTTGAATCAGTGTTGCTTTTTTTAATGTGTTTATTCAGTGTTCAATGGACTTCCTTGGTAATGCTGTCAAGAGTTAATTATTTATCTCTTGGTATTGCTAGACTCCTCTAATTTTTCAAAACGGTTTTTGTTATGTGATTTGGTGTTAAGCGACTAGCTGTTCTTTGCCTCTGGTTTTGTAGAATGCAACATGAGGTCATTCCCTGGTCTTGGATTTCATGTTGTTCCCTTTATAGGAACAATATGCTGTGTTTCTCTGGGTTAGTGTCCCTGTGGAGGAATATGTGGTGCTAATATTTGGCAGTCTACAAGGAACAGGTAGGTAATTTTTTTTTATGCTCTGGAAAGTTTACCAGAAGGTATTTTGCTTATGGAAGGTTATGTCTTTTTGTGAACATGTATCTGGCAATGATTCTCTTGTTTGGCAGTAGACACCACCCAGGACAGCAGAAAAATCTAGAATTGCAACTTGCAGGAATATCATTACAAGACCATTTTTGCAACTTGTTTTGTGGAACTGGGTCACAACAACATTAACTGGCCTGGGTTCAGATTCCCTACAGCTGGCATCTCCAGAGGGCTCCCAGTTCCATAACACCTGAATCACTTAGTTCTCCATCTCTCATGCTCTGTGCCTCACTCCCAGACCCAGTTCATCTTTTTCTACCTGTTCTCTCAAAAGGGGGTAGTCTTTAAGCTGCAAAGAACTGTCAGCAATGCGAGTGCTGGGTTTTTTTGCAGGTCCCCATTTGTCAGTGTTTCTTATGTATCAGCAAAGGTCTGCAGTTAATCCTAGTCCCACATGAAGTAAATTGTGAGTGGATGGTGGTAACACAGCTAGGAAGGGGGAGCAGTGACTGTCAGGACCACATGGCCTTGCCAAATATTCTCCTCTGGCTTTGAGATCCTTTTAGTGGAGGGAGCCAGTGTTCCTGTGCTTCTGTTCTTTGTATGCATACATAAATGTGTTGCATAGAGATACTGAAATCAAGGCCTTATTTGTATTGGAAAGCTAAATAAAGTAAACATTTAAAAAGAAATGGGTGTAACTTCATCTTTGAAGTTCAAGAAATCATAGTTATAGTTGAATATATACCAACCACTTGAAAAGCATTAGTATAAGGGTAATGTTAGCTCCAGTCCTCTAGCTATACAGGGAAAAGGTTGGGAGTCTGGGTTGATGAGGTTTTCTGTAAGGTCACAATACAAAACATAAAACTTAATCTGAAACAAACTTTTTGATAACATTAATAGCAAGAGAAATTTCTGCCCTTTGTAATGATTGAGTAACTGTGTCATACTTGAGCTGCAGAAGGATACTACAAACTCCTGTCACAATAATGCTCAGCCAGTTGGTGCATAACTTCATATTTCTTATGGTGTTAATTATAAAAGTGCCACACAAAATGCAGAATTAATATATTTTTGCATGTAAAACTTACAATTCACTTAAGACTACATATTTTTCGTACAAAGTACTAAAGATACAGTGTTGGTGAAGTGTGGCATGTAATAATGAAATGTACCTCTGTGAGACCAGTTACAACTTGCTGCCTTCCAGTGCTTACTTTGCTTGCATCTTCTCCAAACAAGGAGTTTGCTGTTTCACAATGCAGAATAATAACAAATTCTTGCATGTGTTTCTGCTGCTGAGATCTATTTTGTAGAAAGTAAGTCTGGATTGAGTTGTACATGTAACATAAAACAGTGAGTTTTTTTGAATTTGCACTAGTGTTTGAGTCTGCCAAAGCATTTTCTAACTGTATATGCAAAGTATTTTGTACTCTTGTTGGTTTTACTCTATAATAGCCTATTAATGCGTCTAATTACAGATGTAGTGCAGTATCTGAAAAAAAGTTAGTGTGACAATTTGACTAGTGAGAGCTGTGTTTAGGCACAAAAAAATGTAAACGTTAAATGTAAACAGCTGCAAATGTGATTAGAAATATTTGAACATAGTAATTTGCTTTTTTATTAAACTTGTTTGATTTCAGTAGGAAAACTGAATCATCACTTAATGATAAAAAGAGCTGGAAACAGAATTCATACTTTAACTGGCAAGATACTTACTGGCTTTGTGGCAGCTGGGTTTTAAAACAATGGTTCTGGCTCTGGTTTAGGAATCTCTGTGAACCTAGCTGCTGCTGTTGCTGCAGTGTCTGAACAAGGACCTCCAAAAGTATTTATAAAGGAAGAAGATTTTTTCTCTCAGGTCCTTATAAAAAGTAATTTTCTCACCATCATGGGAAAAGGGAGAAAATGATTAGATCTAAATTATCGATGTTGAAAGGCTGATAGCCTATATCTTGAGCAGGAAAACTGGAACAGAACTGTGATACTTTTGACATTATTAGGTGGGGGTGAAGAAAGAAGACAAATGTTGAAAAAGCTCTCTTCCAAATGTTTATTTGAACAAGAAGGGATCCAGAGGAAATTTGTAGAGCCATGAAAATTGCTTCAGTGCTACTGGACAAAAAATAAAATTCATGTATGTTAAATAAAAATAAGACTTTTCAAATACTTTTGCATGTTTACATTACTGATAGCATTTGAGAGAGAGTTGTGTCATTGTTCATTTTTGTATCTTCATGTTACTTCTGTTATTAAATATGAAACCAAAGCAGTAACTGCAGTGTTAATGCATTCAAGAAGCTGCTGGACACAGCAGCATATTTGAAGAATGTTGCAGAGGAATTGGGATGTACCAGAGACAACAATAATTCAGCCTCATTTGAGTATATTTGTTTTGTATACAGCTGCATTCTTTAGACTGTACAGGATGGTTCTCTAAGCTAGACCACTGCTCAGTATTAAAGAGCGTACAGCAAATGAGCAGCTAGAGACATTACAGAAGGAAAGGATGGCAAGGTGTTGACAGTGGAGCTTTGTTGTGGAAAGCTGGATCAACTGTCCTATCTTCTGCTGCAGTTCATGTGAACTGCTAGGTATGTTGCTTTCTCAGGAATTCGCAGGTAGCTGTTAGCTATTTGTTCCGTGTGAAGACCTGGTTTGGGATTTTGGGATCTGAGCGTTCACACCTGCAACTGTGTTAACTGTGCGGTGAGCTTTGAAAAAACACTTGGTTGTAGAAAATCAGGAATTCTTATAAATTCGTCGTTTGGCATCTCAGATTGGATGATGGGGTTCGGCGGACTTGGAGTTTTATTCTTTACATCCAGTGGTTTCCCTCTATTTCAAGAGAAGTGAGATCTTGCTTAGAAGTGTTTTTAAAGTTAATTCATTGATCTTTGGGCTGCACTGAAATGCTGTAGATAAAATGCTTGTGGAGAGAAGGCAGTGAGAAAATTCTTAGTCAGTGCAAATTTCTTTGAATTGTGTGAAAGCTAAGGGCTCAGGCTGACCAGGGAGGACAAAACAAACAGGGACTTTCCTGTGTGTTTACTGAACATCATGCATGCTGGTGCACTGAGTAACGTGGGGTTTTTTTGAGGAAGGAATATAATTGTGTTAGATGACATCTGATAGATTCTGACTATAGATTGATAATAGGGATACATATATTTTAATGTAAGTAAAGTGGTGGACTTTCATGGTTTTTGTTCCTGGAATCATTTGGACTAAATCCTCCACATGCAGTGTGTTCTTCCCCTCTACAGGAATTTCAACAGATGAGCAGATTTGGTAGCTGTAGGTTCTGAAAATGGAGACATAATTGAGAAGGGGTATACAAAACTGTAGCTATAAGCAGAAGTGTTGCTCACTCATACAGAAACAACATAATTAACATGATTAAGGTACTATGACCAGTTCAGAAAACTCAAGCACGTTGCTGTTAGTGACTCAGGATGTTGGGATACGTGAGGGGGTATTACTGTATGGACAGAAATTGAAAAGATGTTTGTCTCATAAAGGCTGATAGATAATCTGAAAGAAAGGTATCACTGGATAAAAAGGAGTCTGTGATCTCCCTTTTCGAATATAAGAAGTCTCATGAATTCAAGGGGAGGAATAAAATTGAACTGCTTTTTTGTACACTGTGTGATGAGATTATGGAGAATTTTTTGTTGATTGTTCTTGAAGCTACCTCATAACCAGATTTAACAGTTAAAGCTTTGAATTTTATCTTAAACTTTTTTCCTCCAGGTATTTTAACTACTTCTGATTCAAATGTGGCTGTCAAGGATCTTAAATCTTAGCTCCCTTTCCCTTAAGCGTCACTTGAGTGTCTGGTTTGGACTTACTCCAACAGTTTTCTGTATATCTAGCCCTAATGGTTATCCACGTTTTTCTCTCAGTGTAGCATTTTGTAAAGTAAGAGCATTTATAATTCAGTCTGAGGCATAGAGACAAGCTCATTAGTTTCACTGTTTCAGAAAATAAGTATAAACCCAGTGTTTCAGTTCAGATCTACTTGAAAAGTTTTTGGTGGCTTATTGTCATTTACTAAGTTTAGAAGTGAGATCTGTGCCAAGTAAAAATTGTGAGGCAACGTCACAGAAGTTTTGGAACTGTGTATCAGAGATCTATGCACCTCTTTATTTGTACCACTAGAAGTTATTTGTTCTAATTTGGAATTAATTTTTAACTATGACTAGAAGAAGTCATTGGAGCCTCTGACATGTTAGGAAAAAATGATTCTGCCCCACCTGCCAGGTTTGTTCTGAGAATGTAGTTTGGATAAGTTGATAGGGGGAGAATGGATGGATTGACTTGGTGGAAGTTTTATTTTCTTCTGTTTTCAATGTTTAAATATATGTAAAAAATTTTAGGCGTAGTCTATAATTTGCTTTTTATGAGTGTTCCTTTTTATTGCTCCTTTGTCACCCTGCAGTGAAGTTCATGTTTTTGTTAGTTCTTTCTGTTGTGATTGCTTAATTTGGAGCTTCTAGGAGACTGTCTCTAAAAGTCACCCCATTTTCAGTTGGAGACCTGGTACAACTTTTTTATTGCAACAAACTTGGAACGTGGACACAAGAGACTGTGATGTTTCTCCCATGCGCATATGTGATATCAAGTGTAAATTTTGTCATGCCAATAGGCAGTCAGCAAAATCTCCTCCAGGTAGAAATTAGCGGTCTTGTACTCCATTGCAATGAGTTTTATAGATCTAAGTCCATTCTTCCAAATTTTTACTCATTGGGACATTTCACTAGCATGTATTGTTTGCAGCTATCCCTTCATATTAGGTCCCCATATTACTCAAAATTTGTCTTTAATTTGCCATTTTTATTAAAATACTATTGATACTGTTCCACATTTGATTTGTTTTATCACACTGTCATCACTGGCAAAATCCCGCTGAAGAAAAATATTAATTAAAAAAAGGTTTAAAAAAATATACTGCAAAAGTAAGATGAAACAGACAGAGTTCTGAAAAAAAATTGTAACTGCATTTTTTTTTCTTACCTCAGGTCAGATTTGGCCACTTCCTTCCTTCTGCCACTTCCTGGTGCCAGATTCTTTTTGGGAGGCAATGTTTCTTGTCTTGACTGACAAGAGGTGCTGTCTCTGGTAGGATAAATTATCTTTGCTTTCTTTCTTTTTGTCTTTGATCTCTTATCCTTTACCATCTTACTTTGTTGTCACTGTTCTTTCTTCTCCTTGCTGTGCTCTCCCTCTGCTACTTTCCTCCTTTGAGTTCTCTGGGGTGGGATTTTCAACAACCCCTTGGGAAGCTGTAGACTGTTGGCACCCTGTTGGGTGCAAGTGCAGTAGAAATTTAATGCCTGCCGCTGCAAGCGTCTTTGAAAAGCAGAGGTTCTTGGTGCACAACTTGCCCCTGCTTACTTCAAAAAGAAGTAAGAAAGGTTTTAGGCAGCCAGATACAGAGATTGGTTTGTGTTTGGTTTTGTTTGTTCGCTGATGAGATGAGGTGCCTTTAGTAGTGGAAGTTTTACTAGGTTGTGGCTGATGTATTCTTTAATTATTTCTTGAGCAGAGTCATTGCTTACAAAACTCTTCAGTAACAATTGATTCCTAGAGTAAATGCTATTTACTATTAGCTTATTGATACTAAAGCAGCCAGTATTCTTGACTGAAGGTGATTTCTAATGGCTTGTTCTTTAAGAATGTATTTACTCTAAGAATTTGAAAGGATGAGGTGAAATCTATATATAAACAGCGTAGAAATCAGCATAAATTAATGTGACAGGTAAAAATATGAATATTCATATTAGGGTTGTAATTTTAAAAGAATTTTCAGACCAACAGGGTTGCTTTCTGGATGCTTGATGGTACAGGAGAAACTTCATGGCCGCTTCTGGAAATAATCACCTGGGTGTGTGCCAAGGACAACATTAGAATTACTTTGCAGTTGAGTAGCAGTGTCTTGGAGGTGCCTGGTTGGAGAGCAGTGCTGTGAGCTGTTAAACAGGTGATACTCTGAGGACTTGATAGGTATCTCAAGTATCCTAACTCCAGCAGCAATAGATCGCACATAATCTTCAAGGTCACAAATGCATTAGTGTATAGTCGTAAGGACCTCCTGTGTGATTATCAGTAACTTCTGTCTTTATCTCCAAATAAATGATTGTGGTAAGAATCGACATTCAGTTTTACTGGAAATATATTTTTGCACATTTATCTCTGTGTATATTACACACACAGAAATCATTGTTCACGTGGAATGAATTTTAAACGCCTTTGGGTCTTGATTATAAACCCTTGTCAACTGAACTTTCTTTCATGACAGAAGGAAATGAACTCTGAAGAAGTCTGTGGTTTGGGCAGAAGGGCTTCTCTGTACTTAGGATACCATCACATCTCTTCTACTCAACAAAGCAAGTGTTTGAATTACAGCATATTTGCATATGCTTTTAATGTAGGCAGGAGTGCTGAGATATACCTAACACAAATGGAGTTTAGTGTACAGCTGTTGCATGTATTTCATCATGCAAGCTGAGGTGTGGGCTATATCTAGAAGTGAAAGATCTCTATAGTGAGAAGCAGCTTATGATCCACTGATGAAGTGAGTCTGTGAGAGCAGCTTTACCAAGAGTAACAGTCCTGGAGCAAAGATCACATCTGGACTGACATAATTGTGCCACTGCAGCTGCCAGAGTTTCCTCTGTCTTTACTTCAGAGAGCAAAGAAGGCTACTAACTTCAACTCCTGAATTATTGGTAGTATTACTTTTCACATGTCCAAAGTAGACTCTTTGAATCTAGTTATGGAAACGGAGGTAAGTTTGGGAAAGAGGTTTCAAAGATGCCCTCGAAGAAAGACATGTAAGCGTCACAAAAGTAACTGTAAAGAGTTACTCAGAGTTTTCTATGTAATGACAAAGCTTTTTTCAGTCTAGATGTGCATAAGATAGCTCAGATGATTTTAATTCCATACCTGTTTCCTGCTATCATTTGTTGTGTTCTGATAAGATAAAAATTTCAGTAAGTGTAGTGTGATCTCTGACTGTGCAGATGGAAGTCAGTTATTTCTGCTGTTAACCATGACCTGTTGATTACATTAATTAGATATCTTGCGGGTTTAAGAAGATGCAATAGAAACTGCAGTGTCTCGACTCAAGAGTAGGTCAAACACACTTTCCAGCTCTCTTCTCCCTTGGTTATCTTCAATTTTAGAAAACTCCAAAAACAAATAAAAGCCTATTTGCCTTCCTGAATTCAGAAAGAATGGATACTGTGATCTCCATGTATCTTTTCTTTGTTTGCAGTAAGGCCTGTGAAATGCTGGGCAGGATCTGACAATATACACTGTTCCTTATTCTGAAAGACACTTGCGGTGAGCAGAGAAAAAACAGCTTGAGATTTTGCTGTAGAAGAGTAGCTTTGTAAATGAAGATATACAAGATTCATTAGAATATAAACTTGTCTTTATAGTGTAGATAATTGAATAATTAACTGTTATTAGTCAAATTTGTACTGACAGAGGTTGCTATTGATAATGTTTTTGTGTGGTTGCAGATTGCTGTCTGAAGTTTATTTAGAAGCAGAGAATCTGCAAGACTCAAGATTCAACAAACTCTAAAGTTTAACTCATGTCACATTGAAAAATAAGTATAAATGGAAGATATTAATAAGTTTTGGGTTATGTCATAGTTTGTTAGAATATTATCCAGCTCTTAAATATTGAAGCCAGTTACTGAGAGGTATCATTCCTACTGTACCTCAAAGCTCAGTTAATATTTTGTTCCTGGAAGCATTAGGAATTAAAGGAAAATGACCAGAAAGTGAAAGAATGGATTGCTGGAAATTGCATGCTAGAATACCTTTATTTAGCCAAGACTGAAGTACTTCAAGGTGATGATTGAATGAGATGCAGGACTCCAGGCTCTAACTTTGAGAATTACCATGATGTATCTCTTCAGAGGAAGTATTTCAAGTTGTCTGCTGATGAACACTCTTATCATACTTGCACTAAATGTTGTGTTGAGCTGCTTCCAAATCTATTATTCCTTCTTCTAAATGTCCTTCTTCAAAAATATCATTTCCCAAGAAAAGAAGCCAAGACACTAGCTTATACTTTCTTAGCTTGTGTAATAGGACATGGCATTAAATGTCCTTAATCAGTAAGATGACATTGCTTGCATGTTCTTTCACAGTGCTGAGCATTTGGAGATCTTGACAGTGTATAGCAAATTTTAAAGTCCAAGCTGTAGTTTGTACTAGTTAATTGAAAAACTGTAGAGAAGCTGCTGGACTCAGGAGTATCTCAGAAATTAGAAACTGCAGAGGAGGTCTGATAGCCTATAATCAGGATTGAGCAAGCCTTAGGGTTAAAGAAGGTGAAACAGGTTGTGTGTAAGCAATTGGGTCCTTTTATCTTCCTCCTGCAACAATTATAGGCATCCTCTAATTGTACACAAGAAAAATGGATATTGACTGTATAGTTCACTATTGACTGTACCGTAGATTCTAAATTACAACATTTGGTCTGTTACCTGTACTGAAAGATGTCTGTATATGAAAAAAACCCTTACAAACCCCTTAACTGTAAAATATATTTCTGTGTGGATGGCATTTCAGGTGCATTGGTGTACGTCTTTCATCCTGAAAAATTTTATAGTCTGACAGAACCATAAACTTTGTGAAGGTAAGAAGTGCTGAGTTGCTTCTGAATTTGACTGCTCTGATTAGAGGTGTGTTGGCGAAGTGAGGTAGCTGCCAGCTCTAGCACATGCAGAAGAACCTGGAAGGAGAGTAGCTAATACGTACTGTCTTGTAATAGGTGGTGTGTTGCAGTAGTTAGTAGAGAGCTCAGAAAATCTGTTAACAGCTGTCTTGAAGCTGTACCAGGACTGTAGATGTGCTGTTTTGCTGAATGAGTGGAAGGTGTCTCTTCATCCATGCATCCCCATGACATCACCTGGAACGCTGTCAAGGGAAATGGAAGGGGTATCAAGCTCATACCAAGTTTAGTTCAGGGTTACCCCTAGTTTACAGTTATGTGTAGACCAGAAGACTTGCTGTATTTGTGGTTGCTTGTTTGACACACGTCAAACAAGTCCAACACAGTGTGCAGTGAGGCAGTCTTAAAAAACAATGTACATATTTAAAGAAGGTATTAGTTGCAGAAGATGCAAGTTTGAGGATGAGTGATTTTGCTCATAAACTTTGAGGACTTGAAGAAGCTCAACCTTTAGTGGGTGAAAACCAATTTTTTGTGTGGGATTCAAGCAGTGGGCAGTGGAGAACAGAGCTTTTAAGTTAGTCGGATAATGTAAAGGAAAACCTTGTGATTCCAAGAGGCAGAAATTGAGGTAAAACAGCTAAAAACCTCGTGCATGTCCACCTTCCTGTTTCATTATCTGGGTTTTCCTCACTAGTATCTTTGTACTACAGGTTTTTTTCTAGTAGATTGCTTAAAAACTTTTCAGTGAAGATCTGTCAAATTTGTTTGTTGCACTTAATCCTTTTTACCCTTAAAATACAGTTTCGTGCAATTTGTAGCTCTAGCGTTGGAGCAGAGCCTATAGTTACCAGTGAGACCTTAAGGGTGTTTGATCATCCCTCTTCTTTTTTCTTAAATCATGAAGTATGTTTTATCTGTTTGGATAAAATGCTGTATTATTGACACCTGGTTTATTTTGTGCTTCAGCAAATAAAGCATCTGAGTCTTGTTTAGGAAAATGAGCTAATTACATTAAAAATACTTAAGTACTTAATACGGAAGACTTTTGAGCTTTGATCTGGAAATTAATGATGGCTTTTAGTGTTTAGTGATAGAGTGGAAGCTCTTTAGAAAAATTATGTTACATGTTCCAATAGAGTGGTTAGTAAATTATTCTTAAAAGTAAGTTGGATATGTCTGTGAGATGATCAGGACAATCAGGGAAATGTTCCAGAACATAATACTTTGATTGTCTTTGGTTCTTTATGCATGTGGAGATTAAGGGGACGAAAAACAAAACTGTAGGAAATAAAGCTCAGTGAAACTCTTCCTAATGAGAAAAACAAGGGGAAAGGTAAGGCATTTGTTATGGCTGACAAATGGTTGTGTTGCCAATGCAGGGAACGTATGAACATATAAGGAGCCCTACCTAGAAGAGCTTGATGCTGGTGGATGAAAGAGCATGCTGGTGGGACTGGACATGATCTGAGAGCCCAGAAAGCCAACTGTATCCAAAGCAGCGTGGGCAGCAGGGGAGGGAGGAGATTCTTCTCTCTGCTCCACTTTGGTGAGGTTCCACCTGGAACCCTGTATCCTGCTCTAGGGTGCCAGCACAAGAAAGCCATGGACCTGTTGGAGTGAGTCCAGAGGAAGCCACCAGGTTGATCAGGGGGATGGAGCACTTCTCCTATGGGGAAAGGCTGACAGAACTGGAATTGTTCAGCCTGAAAAAAGAATGCACTAAATGTGGCCTTCCAGTACCTGAAGGGAGCCTACAACAAATTTGGAGAGGGACTTCTTACTATGGAGAATGGCTTCAAACTGAAAGAGGACATGTTTAGATTAGGTGTTAAAAGAATTCTTTTGAAGATGAGGCAGTAGAACAGGTCACCCAGAGACCCTGTGGATGCCCCATCCCTGGAAGTATTTAAGCTGGTTTAGATGGGGCTTGGAGCAACCTGATCTACTGAAAGATGTCCCTACCCACAGCAGGGATATTGAATCTAGATGATCCTTAAGACCCCTTCCAACCCAGACCATTCTGTGATTGTTTGAATTAGGAGAGAGGTCTGTGCCATGAAGAACTGGAAAGAGGAGGAGAGAGGAATGGAACAAACTCAAAACCTAATGGAAGTAGACATAAAACCTTTTTTGCTTTAGGTTATTGTATTTCGCGTGGCATTCTTTTGGTGTAGCCTTCCTATCCATAAGCAGTTGTAGTTTCTGGAGACATGTTATCAATCTGAGAAACAGTTCTTTGTAACAGAGTGGGAGGAAAAGTTGCCAAGGCAGTCTGTTTATGTTCAGAGTAAGAAAAATGCTTGGAGAAAGCCCAGGATAGAATATTGCAACTATTTAAATTAATAAATTGTAGGAGTTAAACCTCCTATTTCCCCTCTGTGTTGTGTTCAGAGAGACTTCACTATTTTTACAAGTTACTTGACCTCTTGTGATGTTAAGGAAAGATGAATTCCTTTTATGACAGTGTGATGCTATTCAAAATGATGATTTTGAAAGTAGTCTTTAAGTTTGAAGGTGTCTTTGTGCTCATCTCTATGACCTGAGTTGGCTGGGAGGAATCTAGGTGTGGTTGCCCTGTGTTAGGCATTGCTGCTTTCTTTAATGATGAGAGGAACCACTTGCTTTTATTTCCCTTCCTCTTCCAGCTGCTTTCTAGATGGTGTTTTCATGATTTGAAAAGTGTTTATTTCCAGACCACTTGGTGCAAGTCTTTTAAGTCTGAACTATTATGAGACCTGTAATCACAAAGCATTACTACTAAAGCTGGAGCACTTGCTGCATGCAGACTTTCTGTCTTTCACTTCCAGCTCTTTGGATTCCCAGCCAGTACTGCCTATTTCCTGCATTCTTACCTGTGATAAATCTTGCCTTTTCCCCATCCCACAGGGTGGGAAAAGCTTGCCATGTTTGCCTATTTGAGTAATATTTAAAAGGACCAGGAGTGAGTTTAATAGTACAAAAGAAGGTAAAGCTGAGTGTGTATTTCTTACACCAGAGCTATGTCTAAGGTGTACCTAAACAGTTAATTTCAGCTAAGCTTCTCTTAGCCTCTACCAAGTGTTGTGGGGTTTTTTTTCTTATCTGCCTAGAACAGTGGCTCATAGAAAAAGCATTCTTTGAATATATTTACTTCTCTATTCGACTGGTCTGTATTACTCAGTTGTCTCTCAAGCCTTTTGGGACGTGTGTCTTATTCTCCTTGTGTGTTTTTCCCTTTTTTATAAAACACTTCCTAAATAATAGCAGTCCAAAATGTGTGAAGGTTTATTTTCTAAGGCCACTGTATCCTATTTTTTTTAGGATAAAAACAACAGAGAAGTACCAGATTTTTTGTTTAATTTTTTTTTTAGGATTTTAGTTTTCTTCATGTCTCTTACACATTAAAAATCATTTGTGTGTGTTATGCTTTCCCCTGGCCCATTTCTCTTTTAGCTGGTGCTTGCCTGAGCACTGTATTTCTGTTGTCTCATCTTGAAACAAATTTAGGAACATGGTCCTGTCTTATTGAGTGAGTAATTTTGCTATTGATGTTACTAGATAGAGGATGTAGCTTAGTGCTATTACTGTTATTTTCTTGCCCTGGAGCTGTTGGTAGCTTTCTCAGTAAGTATTTTTCTGTTAATTGAGTTCATATGCTGTTTGCCATTTTCCAGATTAACAGAGTTGTTAAATAAAAATCATGTCTGGTGCTGGTTCCTTTGCTGCCACGCTACAAACTTCCTGTGCTCCACTGCAATCTGTTTATTTTTAATGCATTTACAGTACTTTAGCAGGTTTTTGTGTTGTTTTGATGGTCAAATTAAATTATATTAATTGAATGATAAGAGACACGTGAGATAATATTAAGTATTAAATTGGAAATCAAGATTGGTTTGATCAGAAATCCTGCATGATTCTTGTATAGAGTTGGGCATGTTTTGCAAGTGCTTACTAATCACTTGTTTCTGATGCCCAAGATGACTGAAGCTGTTGTGCGTATAACTTCCACAACCTGGGATGTGAAAGCAAAAATGGGAAAAACTTACTTTGCAGCAGGCCTGCTGGTGCTCATGGATCAAGGCTGAAACTTGCTGGGCCAGCTGTACTGTCTGATTCTTTGTTTTTACACGCGGGAAGTGATTGTGCCCTGTCCTCAGCCCTGCTCAGGCTGAGCCTCGAGTACTGTGTTCAGTTGTTTCTTCACTTTAAATAGGACATTAAGCTGCTGGTATGTGCCCAGAGGAGGGCGACAAGGCTTGAAAAGGTCCAGAAAATATGGAATGGCTGAGGGAGCTGCATTTGTTTAGTCTGGGGGAGGCTCCAGGGGGACCTCATCACTCCCTACAACCACCTGAAAGGATGTGGTAGCGAGATAGGGTCTGTCTCTTCCAACATGTATGCAGTGAGAAGACAAGAGGAAAGGGCCTGCTGCTGAGACAGGGAAGATTCAGATTAGATATTAGAAAAGAAGTCTTTAGGCTAGTCAGGAATATGAATAGTGTGCCCAGGGGGTAGGGGAGCCAGGTATCCAAGTTGCATCTGAATCTGGCACTGGGTGATATGGTTTAGTTGTTAGGGGATTACAGTGGTATTGCTGGGTGGACAGTTGGATTTGATGACTGTAAAGGTCTTTTCCAACCTTGATGATTCTGTGATTCTAAGTATCAGGCACTGTGCTAGTGATGGTTGTTGACAACAGAGAGGTGACCAGATTCAGATGTTGGGGAAGGAGGAGTGCAGTGGAGAAAACAAAAGCCTTTTGTAGGCCCAGTTCTCTCCCTTTTCTCCTCTTTTTTTGTCCATTTCCAAGTCAACATCATCTCTGCTTGCAATTTTAGTCCTACTAGTTCTTTTTAGTCTGGTTACTTCCACTTTGCTGTAAGAAGATCCTGCATGTTCAGCTGTGTTGCACACAGGCTGTGTGAGGGAACAGAGCATTTTTGGTTTTTTCAAGGGTATAGTGTGTAAATTTTCTGTTCAGTACTTGTAACTGCAAGGCTGATGAAGTAGGTTCTACGTTGCAGGTGTCTTTAATGTTTATTTTCACATTTTTTTAGTAAGCATGAGGAAAAGTAAACAAAAACGAACGTTCACTGATTTGTTTGGTTTTTCTGGTGAAATGCTCACAGAAATAGCAGAATTTTTTAGAATTTGACCTCTCAAAGTAGTCTGCATTAAGAAATTAATCTATTAAAGTAAGAAACAATTGATATTTCTTCTTTTTTAAGTATCAAGTGGCATATATTTTCCTCTCTTCAGTGTTTGAAACATCTGAACTGTTTAAGTAGAATGTCTTAAGGTTTGGACTTGCTGTTTGGCTTGTAGACTACAGATGAGATAGTTAATGTCAAGCAAGTTTATCTAAAACTGAGTAACCCAGAACAATCCTTTAAAAGGGCATCTTACACTAAAACATATCAGATGCATTTTGAAAGGAGTTTTATGTATGATCTTCAGAATATATAAATAAAATGCAGTATACAAGTTGCAACCTTTTGTACCACAAAAGAGGCAGCACGACTTTTTAATTTTCACTTGCATGCTTCAGTTGGGGTTTTTAAAAGGTGGAAACCTGACAGTTTGTCCAGTCCCTTGAGACTGAGTGGTACTCTTGCATGTAATACTTTTAGTCTTTAGAAGGATACTTCTTCCTTTCAGTATGTCATGTAAGTTAGGAAGAAATTCTTAAGTAGCTGGCATTTTCTTTCTGGAGAAGAAATCATTGTTTGGCTGATTTTGTATTTGTGTTGTGCATTAAAGAAATACAGTGATTCTCACTCTGAGCACTGATGAATGAAAAACAGTACCTGTTTTTCAGGTACTGCAAAACAGAATTGGCTGGAAGGTTGGATTTTGGATATTCAGCTGCTGACAGGAATGCTAAATGCAGATAACTACCCATGAAACTAGTGTCTTCCAGTATATTGCTAAGAGAAAGGAATTTAATTCTCAGGAACAGCAGAATCACTAAATATTCTTATCTGGAGTTAATTGTTGTTTTCACTGTTTGAATACTTCAGATGCTGGCTTCATATGTGTTTAAAATGTTTTGTAATGACTGATACTTTCTTTGAAATTTCTAAAAATTAAACAATACATTCAAAGTATTAATAAAGGCCTCATGGTGAGGCTGTAACCTATTTCAGTATCTCTGTATTACTTGTCTTTGACCGTATGCTCTTTACAAGAAAAAAAAAGCTGAGATTTCTACAGTTTCTCTGGTAATTTTTGTCTGAGTCAGTTTATTGGGCTTTTAATATCATTATTTTGATTACCCTTAGTTTCTGAGGACACCAAGTAAGGGAGAAAACCTTAGGCTTTTTTTACAAAGGTGTGTCGATCCAAGATATAATGGCTTGGGACATTACAGACACTTCCATTGATGTTACCTCATAGCTGTGCTTGTAATTGTAAATACAAATTGATCCTGATGTATATAGTATTTGAACCATTTTTTTTTTCAGTGTTTTTTCCTTCACTATGAATTCAGATTATGTGCTCTCTTTGGTGTATCTATTAAACCCAGGACCAATTACATTCATTTTAGTTAATTTCTAGCAAAACCAGTTCAGTGTCATAACATCAAATTATATTTGGCTATCAGGATTAACATACAAAAGGTGTCAGGAAAGAGCATTTTTGGACTTCTTTTTTCCTAGACTCACTCATCAAACCATTCACCATGCTATATGTTAAATGCTGAAATAATTGACCTGGATGAAAAGATGATGTGGGATTGATATAAAATATATTAAGACTTCTGTAGTGGAGGGGTAAAATACATACTTTTTTACATACTTTATTGATGGAACTCTTAGGTATGTCCTGACTCACTTCACTCAGAGTGTGAAGCTAGAGAGACTGAGAGTTGATACTGCAGGGGAATACTTCCAAAGAAATTTTCAGAACCTGATGTTTAGTAGTTAAAGGTAAACCAAAGTTCCTTAGGCTTTTAGCACAATGCTGTCCTCTGGTGGAATAATGTTGTGTTAAAAGAGCATTTTATACTGATCAGAAAGGTTTTAATTAGATGTGATCTATGCAGTGTATCTTGGTACTTGTATAGCAGTAACAAAGTAGAACAAAATTTGAGGATGCCTTCAATATCATCTATGATGTAATGTAATCTGTAACTAAAATGGATATTTCTTACTCTTACCATTCCAAGCCAATATTTTTCATAAGGTGAATCAGAAGTTCTCATTGAGTAGCAAGTTGTTCGGGGTTAATAGGATTTAATTCTGTGATTCTTTTAGAAGTCAATCTTCTTGCAAGTCAGAAATGTATCTAAATAGTTGTCACAGATTGCTCACGTTTTTCTTTTGGCTGGTTCTGTGCTTTTGTTTTCTGCTTTAAAGTGAACTTCTCCAGAATGTGGGATTTTTTATATTATTATTATTATTTTCTTTTTCTTTTTTTCTTTTTTTCTTTTTTTTTTTTTCACAAAACCAGTGATTAATGTGGATGCATCCTGTGGATGTTCAATCTGACAGTCTTGAATCTGTTACTTCCCTGCCATACTTGGAAGTATAAAGTAAATGCAGGGAAATGTTGGATAGACACATACACGCTGTGCTGAATAAAATGTTGTCTTTGGGAGTTTGAGGTTTGTGCAGAATGAACTTTCAGAATTTAAGTTGATGTAAAGATTAAATTGTAGAAGATTAAAATCAAAAGCTTTTGTTGTAGTAGAAGGAATAAGGTGGGAGGAAATTATTTGGTTACTTCAGTTTGTAGATTGCATGTTGACTAGATAGTCAAGATTTTGGCAGCCAAATAGTAGAATTGAAGAGGAACAGGAAGAACTGTCAGGCCTGACTTTGCTCAGACTGTCATAAAAAGGGAAAAATAAGTAATATAATTTCTGGAAATGAGATCCTGCTGGATTCAAGGGGATGTCCAGGGATTTAACCATGTGATTAACTCCTAAATTTCAATTTAATAATTTTCTCTTTTGCAGTTTTCATTCTCTGCTACAGATAAGGATATAAGTGTAACCTGGTACATTCCTTTGCTGCCAGCCTGTTCCTCAGAGCAGAGGATGTGGTGGTGGCTGTAAAATACCAACTTCGAGAGACACAGAAAGAATGCTGTCTCTAGAACACTGCTATTCTCTTGGTCTGACTTCACCAGCCATAGGGATGTGTTGTGCTAATATTAGTTTCTCTGAAGCAGATTGTAGATGTTCCAATAATTGATCGTAAGTAACAAATTTCATCTGTTATTTGAAGACCTGGTAGATTCTCACTGCAAATGTTATAAAGTTTTAGATACAAACATTGTTGTGGTTTATATCACATCATATATGGAGATTGCAGTTTGGAATAATGTGGAGAAGTATTGACATGAAGAAAATATGTAAATGAGAGTTTCTTAAAAATGTCTGTTTTCAAGTAGGAATGATGTAAATGTTCCAGACAACACATGACAGGAGTTTGTTTAAGAGAGGCTTTAAATCAGTTGTTTGAAGAATAAATAGAGTGGGAAAATACTACTTTCTGGAGAAGCATGGCTTAGTACATTGGAAACGTACGTTTAGTACGTTAGTGTCTGATATAGACTCTAGGTTAAACTAGTCTGCCTATTTCAGTGTGATGTCTAATTTGCTGATCATCTGTTTTCTAGAAACAAAAAGGCAACAAAAAGACTTGCCGTGCTGCCAGTAGCTGCTAAGTGTTGTGTGTACAGCATCCATTGTTGGGGAGATCTGCATGCTGCATAGGTAGAATTTTGTGGGTCTCTGCGTGGGAGGAAAAAAGCAAACCAACTGAAGCAGTGAAACTCAGGCTACAGAGTTAGCAAGCAAGTACTCTCAGAAATTAGCCTGCTGTCAGTGTTTAAATCATCAGATTGTTAAAAACACTTCAGAGTTTATGGATGAAACTTCAGAGAAAGGGAAGTTAAATGAGAAGGGCCTTTTTTTTTTTTCTTTTTTAAGCCAACCAAACCAATTTTGAAGAAGGTAACATGCCATCCTCAAAACATAGTTCAGCTATTAACAAAGATTCTGGAGATCATTTCTTCTAATATGCTGTTCTGCATAGAGTGATGCTTGCAGAATAGATAAGCGGTGAGGTGAATAAAAAATAGGTTCAGTATTCATATAAGCACCATGCTTAGACATGAGAAGCTATTAGTGCCTCAAGCTGTCCCTCAAGTAGGTGAAGAAATTAAAGGCAAAAGTGATAAAAAATTTTTGCTCACTGTTCCTCTAAGTATAATGATGCAATTGTTTGAACAAGTTGAGGAGATTCAAAAGAAATTGCTTATTGATGTGTTTCTGAATTACTTGTGGTAAAGCTTATGTTGGATGCGACAGAGTGGAGTAAAAAAAAAATGCAAAAAAGATGCAAAAAAAAAAATTCTGTAACTCACCAGTCCTCTGACAACTAGGCTTAAAAAAATAGGGATATGGCTAATGTGACTCTTTTGTTCTGGCAGTTTGCTCTAAACTTGCCTGTGCTTTTACCAAACTATGAAGAAGAAATCTTAAGTGATGCCAAAAGAAGGTGTTGATCCAAATCCTGTGTTGGTTGTAACACTGGTTTCTTTCGTGAAGGCCCTTAATTTACTGCTGCAATTGAAAGATGTTTGTGTTAGCCTTTGCAGCTTACAAGACAGTGTCACTTCTGCACTTAACCAGGCAACCCAGAGAGAACTGAAACCATACAGAGAAAATTGAAAACTTCTTGAAGCTATAAAGTGTTTCTCAGATACAGAGTGTGACTACTTTACATTGCAAAAAATGAGCTGAAGGGGGAAATAGAATGGAGAGAACTGATGAGGCGAAATTAAAAAAATCTGCGCAAAGGTTCTGATTTCTACACTACTTGAAATGTCTGACTACAGTGTTACTCAGAATTAAAATATTAGGAATTGTTGAATTAAATGCTTGAAAGCTAGTATGTTTTTGGCAGTGGTTGATTTGGTGGTTGTTTTTCTTTACTCTTGGTCAGCCCTTACACAATTTACCTTATGAAAGTGGCACAATTCCTGACTGAACAGTCAAAATACCAGTCAATAATAGGTGGTAAAGGTGTCTGTAGGAAGGTGCAGCCAAAGAGCTTTACTAACTTAACATGTTACTATTTCAGGTGCTTGAGTCTGCTTTACTTCAAGAATTCAAGATCCTAATTTTGGGAGAGTGGTGTCTTTTAAAGACACAAATGCATTAAAAATTGAGTCTCATGTCAGCTGCACATGTCAGATATGGTTGGCTCCTTTTATTGATAGGCAATTGCAACAAATCTTCCTTATAAAAAATAAGTGTATTTGTTGGTGTCTTAAAGCAGTTTTATTTGTTCACAGGTGTCAGCTGTGATGCATGTTTAAAAGGAAATTTTCGAGGTCGCCGGTACAAGTGTTTAATTTGCTACGATTACGATCTGTGTGCAACTTGTTATGAAAGTGGTGCAACAACAACAAGGCATACAACTGACCATCCAATGCAGTGCATACTAACAAGAGTAGATTTTGGTAAGTGATAATTTCAAACTCCAATAATGAATTGCTATATTGTGCCTGCAAACATAATGCTGATTTTCATGTTTCTAATTATTAGTCACTTCCCCCATTAGTGCTCTAAAAATAAGGGCCAAGTTGAGTTCTTGAGTTCTAATAAGCACACATACTTTCTTTGATAGAAGAACTGATTTTTTTTTTCTTAACTGCTGCATATGTATTTCTGATTTTGTTATTTTGGTCTGATTACAGCAGATTATCAGACTAATAAATATACTTAATAACAGCAACTAGAGTTAAAAGTGACAGTCTATAGGCAGAAAAAAAAATCCTGGTGAGATTTTGTAGGACGATCGTTCATTTGTGGGTTTTGTGAGACGGTAAGTACAGGAAAGGCAGTGATAGGCTACAGTGAGTGAGAGATTAGTGGTTAGGACTACCATGTAGTCTTTTTGGAATTCCTTTGTAGATCTCCTAATCCAAACATTATTTCTAACTAAAATAAAGCCTTGTCAATATTTAAAATAAATAATAATTGTTCTTGTGTCCTATCCAGTTTGTTGTTTCTGTTGCATCATAGTTAAAACAGGTTGTAACTTGTGAGAAATGCTTTTGTGACAATCCACTGCTCTACAATGTTGCTGATGCTGGACATGCATTTTGTATTGATGTCAAGCACATGGGACTACCATTTCTGTATTTTTTCGTAGTAGTTGCAGCTGTAATTTTCATTTTCTGAATCCTTTAAATATGATTTCTCAAAAGCTGAAGTCCTAACTTCTTTACCTTTGTGCTTAGAACAGAAGTAAAATTTTTACTTTATTGGTCTAAAGTTTAGAGAATAGCTATATATAGAAACATGCAGTTTCTTAAAACAACCTTTATATGAAGTTGTCTTCAATTTTCTTGGACTTCTCGGGGCTCCTCTTACCCTGAGACTACCTGGTCATGACCTTAGAAATCCAGATTGTGGGAGTCCGTGGTTTGAAAGGAAATAATTTAGTGCATTATCAAAAATACATGCCCCTATTTTAACTTACATGTTTCTTGTCAGGCTTTTCTTTTTTTCTCTGTGTACAGTATTGGGGATTGAGATCACTGTTTGAAATGCACAGTTGAAACTTCTTAACCTGTTAGCAACAGTTATTTTTGGGTATTAAACATGGGCTAAAAGGACAGCATTGCTGTAAGCACTAAATACAAATCATAAGGGTAAAGAAGACTGAAACATATTAACATTAAATGTCAAAGATTTCCATGTACTACAATGAGAACTTGTTCTAGGCTATACTTTTTTTTTTAGAAAATGCCTATAATCAGAAACTGAGAATGACTGAGAATTATGTTTTTTTTCTGGCAACGTGGATACTTCTCTTTTGAAAGTCTTTGATAAGTGTACCTTTGGCTTAGTGCCTTTTATGTGTGTGTATTACAGAGGCATGCAGGAAGAAGATTCATAGTAAAGTATTGAGATGGGTAATAGGATTTGAACGGCAGCTTCTATGTTGCTTGATGTTTATTTGCTAAAGGAGAATAAGAAATCAAGGTCTATAAATTTTGCATGGCTTGATATCGAAGCATGCTCCCACAGAACTAGTATCAGGAAGGAAAATACTGCAGCTCAGCTCTACAGTAAGACTTCTGGTTTGATTAACTCTGCAGAACAATAATATCACCAAATTGTGAGCCACAGCAAAGTCTGAAGGTACTGAATTACTACTGACCTTTAAGCTTATAGAGTGGAGAATGAATTGGGAAAATTGATAAATTACATATTCCTTAGAGTTCAGGAAGATCTGTGACATCATTCCTAAAATGTTTTGATTTTAGAGTTCCCCGTAGAATACACATAAAGCATGTACGTTACAGTATTGTACAGATGCTGTAAGAAACTGGTGACTTTTCAGTGGGCCTTGTGTGCCTAAGGAGATCATGTGACTTTGAGGAACATGCAGAAAATCAGGCGCTAAGCAGTGTTAAATTTAATTAGAAAATCAATAATAAATGGTAGAAGTAGCCTAAAATTACCTGATTCAGGGTTGTTAGGATAGTTGTGTTAGTGAATATTAAAAATCACCAAGGTTAGATATTAATAGTCTGAGATAGTCAGTCTGAGAAGAAAATAATCTCAAGGGTAAAATTGGCAACTAAGTGATATTGTTGTGGTTTATTCCCAGCCAGCAGCCAAGCCCCACACAGTTACTTGCTCCCTCCCCACCAGCAGAATCAAGGAGAGGATTGGAAGGGTAAAAGCTGAAAACTCATGTCTTGAGACAAAGACAGTTTAATAGGGAAAGCAAAAATCATACGCACAAGCAAAGCAAAACAAGGAATTGATTCAGTACTTCCCACAGGTAGGCAGGTGGTCAGACATCTCTGGAGAGCAGGGCCCCATCATGCCTAATGATGACCTGGAAAGACAAACCACATCACTCCAAATGTCCCCTCTTCTTCCCTCCTTCTTCCCCCCTTCATATACCTTCTATCCTGAGCATGGTGTCATATGGTCCAGAATCTCCCTTTGGTCAATTGGAGTGACCTCTCCTGGCTGTGCCTCCTCCCAGCCTCACATGCATCCCAACTTCCTTACTATTGTAGCAGTGCAAACAGCAGAAAAGACTTCGGCTCTGTGAAGGCCCTGCTCTGCAGTAACAAAACCATCTTGATAGTATCAGCCCTGTATACAACACAAATTCAAAAGATGATACCCTGTACTTCACACTGTGAAGAAAATTCTATCCTGAATGAAACCACCACAAGCACAGTGCTAATAAAGTCTTCAGTAGTTTCCTGGTGATGTGAGAAGTCAAATGAAAGGAGAATGTTTGTAATATATGCCAGTATGAGTAGGGAATTTTCTTAAGGAAGGAAGATGTTACTAGAAACACAAACTGGAAGGCTGTTAGTGTAACTAGGTGTGTGAATTGTAGTTTACTTGGCTATTGACAGACTTCAGTACTGTTATCTGTAGACAGGTTTGTTTCAAAGATATGAAAATAATTTAATAGCAGTAAACCTACAGTTTTTGCTTATGATATGGAGGAAAGTGAATAGCTAGTGAAGAATGAGTATTTTATCAAGGACAAGGAAACAGAGTGGGGAATCCTTCTGTTGCAAAACTGATGCAAGCACTTCAGAGGAAGTCACTGTCATTTTTCTGATTTTAAATGCTCACATGGGGATCAGTGAGTCATTAGCCCAAAATCCATCTGCTGCTAATGATAAGGAGCCTGTACTGTTAAATACCACCACCACTCTGGCTGGCACTGTCTAGATGTGGGTATCTGTGGAGTTCACTTAAGTGCTCTGGCTGAAGCTGCAACCAAGTTACTTGTGATGGACAACTGACAACATGGATGTTTCTTTCAGCATAGAAAAAGTCACATACTGTTTATCTCCCTGAAAGTTGCGATCAGTTTTTAGAGTACCTAGGTACTGTAATAATGTTGCAGAATATACTGCAAGAAGATAGACTTTTTTAGGTACTCTGAAAGAGCTTTTGTTGTCAGCTTGACACAATCTGATTTTTTTTTCCCTGAGATTCAGACTAGTATAGGAGCCAGTATGATAAGACTGAAAACAAGTTAAAAGCTCTAGTGTTTACTGGCTGTGCATGTTCACTCTTGCACCATCTGGTTGCCATATTTATTTTTCAGGAGTAAATAACTTACATATATTAATTTTGAAGCAAGTTGGGATCCAGAACAATGGCAGTGCCGTAAAAGATGCTTCAACACACACCAAGAGTGATATGCAGCTGTAAGAGGGACAGAGCTTAAAATAAAGTTTGAGGTCTCATAGGTGATGAGAAGTGGCCTTTAAAGCACAAATCCAATTAATTTCAGAGAGGTCAAAGACTGAAATTGTAGTAGACCTGTGTAAAGAGCAGGAATGTGCTTACCAGACAGCTACTGTACTTCTATGATCTTTGTAGATCAATTTGTCGGGACAATGGAGAAGTTCACAGCAAATTTCCTTTTCTTTTTCCTAAAAAAACCATTTTAAACTGTTAGGATGCTTTAGGGTCTAGGCATATAACTTGCCCATTACCACAGCATTTTAAAGTGGCTATGCTGACAAAGAAAGTAATACAGATTGTTAGTAGGATTCTCTGCCAAAATCCTATTGTGTTACTTTCATCAAAGTACAGAGCGTTCCTTGGTTCAGAAGTGCCTTCACTTTTCAGCTAAGGTGGTTGTGTGACAGAAGGTCTTGCCATATTTTGTGCCCAATTCCTAGGCAGAGGGAACTGATTAAATAATGGTGCTGTGATGAAGTGTAGTGTAGGATTGACTGGATTCACCAGAATTCAGCTTGAGACTTTTGTGGGTTTTTTGGTTTGGGTTTTTTAACAGAACAGGATCTGTGTGCTAAATGTGTGTCATGCTAAATCTGAGCATCATAATTTGTTTGCAACAGGACTCTGAGGGTAATATTGCAACAGCTTTGAGGGTAATATGGCTACTTGATAAGTGATACACGAACATACATACTTTGTTTTGTTAAGTGTTGTGTTGCCACCATTTGGTTTCTTTCTTCTTCAAACATTGAAGAAGGTTAAATGAATATGCTACAACTTGTCATACCAACATTTTTATCTGTATCACATTGAAATTACATTATTTATATGAAGAGAAGTGAAACTAAAATTTCATATTGCTGCGTACCCTTGTAATGAATTGTCTTAACAAAAAGTAGAAGCTGTTAGAAAATGTAGTCCGGAATCCACTTGTCTCTTCAAAAGAAAAATTTTTATCTAAGGAATTCTGCACCAATGCTTCTGGTTTGTAACTAACCTCCTACCAATTCCAAGAATGTGCTAGTTAGATTTTAATGTTGAGTATACATTTAAATTTTGTAGCTATAGATGGATAAAAAGGCAAAACTGCTGATAATTTTGGCTTCATTTTCACATGTAATTCAGATTGTTTCAGAGTTTCTTCCCCCACCAAGGAAAAGCTATGATGTGTAAACACACTTGTGCTTGAAAACTGACTTCATAAACTATTATTGAGTCTTCAGCAGACAGTGTTCTGATCTTTCTACTCCTTTGTATTCATCCACTAATTGATAAGGACTATGGGTCACGGATTTTATCCTAGAGGGATGTGACTGAATCTGTTTTTACTTTTTTACTAAATACTTCTACTTGTCTTCCTAGGCATCTTGAACAGCACAGGGCTTTAGAGGTCTAGAGGAGTGTGAAGAATTATGGACTCCTGCTTTTGTCTTTGAAATGAACCAAAATTTTAATATCTGAAAGATTTCTTTGTGGTCAGAAGACACAATTCTTCGATCATGGGCACATTGCATTCTAAACTGATAGACTTGTAAATGAAAACAGTAACACAATTGTAGGTTGCTTCATTTCTGCAGGCACAGAGGCATAGTGTTTTCATCTCTTCTCGTATTACCTCTCATTCTTAGTTAACTTCATTAGCAAAGGACCTCTTAATAATTAAGGACATCACTGTTCATAATTTCAGGATTTTTATGTGCTTGTAAAAACAAAACGGATGGAGAGATACCCATTCAGTACCTTCAGTGCTAAAATCAGACACAAAGTTTCATGAGACCACTTGATTACCAGCCTTATTTTTTTTAACTTAGATTTTAGTTTACAGCAAAACTTATCTGGTCATCTGTATTTCATATTAGAAAAGAAATTCTGATTGTAGGAGAGATTAAAGTTGAAGATGAAAAAAGAAGGGACTTATAAAACTTAAAAAGGAAAAATATCTAGATTTGCCAGCTTTAACTTCTGGGTTTTTTTAATAAAAACGCATTTTTTAATTCTTTTTCCAGAAGAAGGCATATTTGTTTGGCATTCTCATGTATGTTTGGTGTATATTATGAGAAGGATGTGGAAGGAGGTATGAGTGGGAGAACATGCCAGAGGTATAATTGGGATACTGCAAAGAACTCAAGATTTTTATTTTATTAGTGAATAAATGTTTTGTTTTGTAGCCTTTAAAAACAAGGAACAACACAGGATTTGACACAGGTTTTGGCAAACCTCTCCCCTTTGTGATAGAACTATGTGTACTGCTAAAATTCTTGGTATCTGTATTGAGCTACCAGTGTATCTAATAAAAAGATAACTCTGTGTGAATGCTTGTTTATTTAAAACTCTCTCCAGATGGGTTGTGGCCCTGGGCCTTTTGTTCAGCTGTGAAGGTGGAGTTGGTACTGCTGCCTTACTTGAAAATACATTCATCCATTCTCAGTTAGTTTCATAGGTAGAGGTTTTTAAGCAATCTGATATTTAAAAGGTTTTTTTGTTTGGTTGGTTTTTAGGTTTTTTTTTTTTAATGTTGATGTGAATGAGAAGCTTAGTCATGTTTCCTGTAAAATACAAAATACCTGCAGAGCATGAGAGAGAATAATGTTCTCTTTTTGATAAATTTTCATCTTAAGTTTGGGGAACTTCTACGTTAGCAGCTTAAAAGTGCGTTCTTTCCATCAGCAGTGCAGAAGTGCTCACATTCAACACACCTAAAAGTTGAAGCCAGTGTGTAACGGACAGCCAGATTATTTTCTCACTATTGAACTTGTATGCTCTATATTGGAGGCATTATCCAGAGTTCAGCTTCTGAAATTTTATCTTATGACTGAGAAATACCATAGTTGACCCTGTGTGTGGGATAAGAACAGTGAAAGTTTGGCTGTATCAGCAGCATCATGATGGAAGTCTTTTTCCTAGTAAATGTTAGAAAACTAAGTTATGTGTGCTAATGAAAATTAAATGTAGTCTCTGTTTTTTTTCATGAGTAACTGAACCCCTCCTGAATATAGCCAATTCAATGAAAAAACAGATTAATTTAGCAGTGATTACAGTGAAGTATGTTTATAAACAGAGGTTGATGTGAACAAAATTAACAGTGATACGGCTTTAAAGTAACCTCTATTTAATCTTTTCTGTTTCAGACTTGTACTATGGTGGAGAAGCCTTCTCTGTAGAGCAGCCACAGTCTTTTACTTGTCCTTATTGTGGGAAAATGGGTTATACGGAAACATCTCTTCAAGAACATGTTACTTCTGAGCATGCAGAAACATCAACAGAAGTGGTAAGAAACCTCAGAACTTGCATTCATGGTGGAAATATATTTTAAATAGTCTCATTTCTGAAAAAGTATCTTTCTGTTCTTTCTCGAAGCATGTATTCATTTAAATGCTTAGTCAGAGGGGAGAGTACCTCTCTATGATTTATGGGTATTATAATATAATGAGCTTGCATCCTTCTTTTAGAGTTTTTGTTTGTTGTCCTGATATAAAGGCTGCCATGTTTAGGAGATTGTTACACACTAAGAGAAAACTTAGAAAGTTCTCACAGTTATTCTGTCTAGCTGTGTCTCCCTTTTCATAATTAGTATGTAATTGTTCTGCAAGCTTACAGCTATGTTGGTCTTTTGTAACTGTAAGAAAGAGGAAGGCATGCAGACGGTTTGTTATGTTTTCTAATAGCTTTTTAAGTGAACCTGTTATTTTATGCAGTGGAATTCTATAATTGTTTTAAAACTATTCTTGTCTAAGCAGGGGGGTTTTCCCCATCCCTAACCATTAGAACATTAAATGGGGTTTAAAATGCACTTCTTAAACAAGTTTCAACAGAAATACTTTAATTGGAGATGTTAACTCCCTCTATCTTGATTGACCATGGGAGTAGGAGAACTTGAGTTGGCAGCTCAGCAGAATGACATGGAGCGTGCTGTTCTGTGGTAAACTGTTGTACCCTAGACTGCCAGGAAGAAAGTGGATTATTCATCACTAATGCATTGTGTGAAATTAGTTATAAATAGGTTCTCTATTCTAATCTTTTAGTTTTCTTAATTTTCAAAGAATTCTGGAATTCTTTGAAAATGAAGTGGAAGAAAATGAATGACTCTTCAAATCTAATAAGGAACTTGGGTGAAGGGGTGATATGGAAGGGCGTTTGTTCACCTTTTTGGAGACTCAAAGGTGTTACAATCTTTCTTCAAAATACAGGAAGCGTTTACTTCATAATCAGTTACACTGTGGTATATTATTTAATTCGGTGACACACTGCAAATTTTACAGTCTCTCTGAGTCCTTTTTTAAGCTTTGCAACTTTCAAACATAGCATCAACCATTGAAATTCTGCGTTTGGATGAGTTGACTTTGTTTGGTGGCTTGGTATTGCAATTCTGATTTGCACCACTTGATGTCAGTGATATGTTCCTAACACTGAGCATTCACAGGATTTTGAGATCTCGAGTTTTTAAATTTGACATGCTCTTGTTTGCAGTTGTGACTTCTAGAAACCCACACATAAAGTCTAAATTTGTGATTCTTGACAGCCGCTACTCTGGTGAATCCTGAAAGCGTTACATGTAAAAAAAAAAATCCCACAAAACTTTTATTTTTATGCATCAGTCTGCAACACTGCTTTATTATTATTCCAAACAATGATAAAGGACAGTATTTTAATCCTTGAATACAGTTGTTACTGTTTGTGCTAAGTTTTGAATCCGGCATTTGTGATAAATGTTTAGTGTGGATTCCCATAAAGTTGTTTGGGTACTGTACCCTTAATGGGACAGTGAAGGGTTACAAGACTAGTAAAGAGGAAAATATTATGGATTCTAAGTGTTTGTGATTATAGGCTTTTAGACAATTAGTTATGTTTAGATACTGAGCTTGTAATTGTTTGAGTATCTCCTTCCAAAAATATGTTTTAGTTTGAATGTGTATTGTTACGGATGTAAGGGAACTTTACAGAGACATAATAATTTCTATTTTAAAGGCTTTTTACCCCCAGTTTTTCAAAGAACAAGTAAAAAACTTTCTCATCTGTTAAATTTTGCCATTTTTGTATTCAGCATGATGCAGATAAGTTAACTTTCTGCTGATTTTTTTTCTCAGGTGTAGGCATTGGTAAGTACAACAGTGTTAGGTATCTGCAGGCAGGAATCACAGGCTGAATGAGGTTGATAGGGACCTCTGGAGCTGGGCCATGAGCAGCTGGTTACTCAAGACCGTGTCCAGACAGTTCTTTAATAGTGACTGCACAGCTAACTCTCTGGTTAACTTTTGCCAGTGCTCAGTGATCCTCACAGTGAAAAATGTTTCAGTGTTTCCTGATGTTTATGAGGAAGCTCCTGTGTTTGAGTTTGTACTCACTGTTTTTCCTCCTGTCACTGCATGGCTCCATCATCCTTTCAGGATGTCTTCAGGTATTCATGGACATTCCTAAGATCCACCCCCCATTACCCTACCCTTCTCCAGGCTGAACAGTTCCATCTTTCTCAGCCTTTCCTCCATTCCTTTCGTGCAACAGGCTGTCTCTTCAAAATAGATCTTAGAGGTCCAAGAACATTTTAAGGTTTTATGCAAAGCTGTTTATTACATAAATGCATATGTCTAAAGGTGAAAGAGTTCTAAATGAGCGGTCTTACAGTTGGTTATGAGCATAAAGTCTTAGAAAAATGAAACACCATAATAAACGGGAGTTTCAACACAGAATTTAACACAACATCCCAGCCTCAGGATAAAACAACCTCCAGCTTCTGTCCCCAAACAGCGCTCCCGGCAACAGGGTCACGGTGGCAGGAAGGGGTCCCGGGGTCCCAAACCCACACAGAGTCCCTGGCAGCCCCAGACAGAGTTCTGGGGCAAGCGCCGCAAAGGGAGAGGGAAGGGCCCTGATCCCAATCAACAAAGGCTACAATAGATGGTACCTTTAGAATCCCATTCAGCTCCCTGGCTGGGCTCCTTCCTCGGGCTGCAGAAGGTGGAGATTGGATCAATAGACCGGGTTGAACAATCGATACCTTCACTTCCAACCCAGAGGCTTTTTATCCATAAGTTACAAATGCATATTCATACCTTTATGTACACACTACCCAATCTAGGTGCAATTTTCTAAGTTCGTAAAACTATGAAAAACTACGAAAAGCAGTATAAAAAACCTACACATATAGCATATCTGTTAGTGCAAAAACTCTATCTTACTAAAGTAAAAATTCTATCTTATTGTGTGTAAAAATTATCTTAGTGTACATGAAAAACTTGATCTTACTTGTGTAAAATTTATATCTGAAGTTGTAAGCTGTACTCTGCTATATTTTTGTTATGTCTAAACTATATCACTGAGCCTGAAGCTTTGAACTTTCACACTAGCAATTAGGCTCTTAGAGTATGTTTTCTTAAAGTTCAAGCTCAAATCTGTACTCTATGTATGTGTGGCTTTATATATTCTAATTTTTCTAAAGGCTTTAATTCAACTCCTGTACTTTTCTCTCTGTGTGGAGAATCCATGGAAACACGGACTTCAACACTCTGTAACCTTTTACTGAGCTATTTTCAGGGTGTGCATGCGTGGAGCTGAGAACTGGGCACTGGTGCTGGCTGAAGGCAAAGGATCGGGACCCCTTGACCTGCTGGCAGCTCTCTGTTCAGTTTAGCCCAGAACACCACTGGCTTTCTTTGCTGCAAAAGCATACTGTTGCCCCATGGTCCACCAGGACCACAGGTCCTTTGCTCAAAGCTGTGTTCCATATGACTGGCTTCCAATGTGTGCTGGTTCCTGGGGCTATTCCTGTCCAGGTGCAAGAATTTGTACTTCCTCTTCATGAGGTTCCTGTTGTCCCATTTCTTCATTTTTTTTAAGGTCGCTCTAAATGGCAGCATAGCTCCCTAGCATATCAGTCACTCCTCCTAGTTTTGTGTAATCAGCAGAATTCCCACTGATAACCACCTCCTGAGCCCATCCACTGAGACAGTTTCACTCCACCTCACTTTCTGCTTATCCAGCCTGAGCATCCAATGAGAGACAGTGTCAGTGGTCTTACTTGAAGTCCAGGTAGGCAATTTCCCCTACTCTTCAGTCATCTACCAGGCCAGACACTTCAGCATTGAAGTTTATGAAACTGGTCAAGCATGTCTTCCCCTTTGTGAAGCCAGTGCTGACTACTATTGATTTTCTTGTCTTTGATAGTACCTAAAAATAGTTAACAGTAGCTTCCTCACTTTCCCAGGGACCAAAGCAAGATGACCAGCCTGTTGTTCCCTAGGTCTCCTCTTGCCTTTCTTTAAGATAGGAGTGAAATTTGCTTCACTCCAGTCCTCAGATACCTCATCCATCACCATGATTGCTCAGAGATGAGAGGAGGCTCACAATGGCATCTGCCAGTTCCCTCAGCACCTCTTGGTGCATCACACCCATCACAGCCTCTGGGTTTAAGTATTCCAGTTCATATAAGTATTCTGCACAGTAATCCTCTTCCAGCAGGGGAATGTCTTCACTACTCCAGACTCTACTACTGCACTCTGGAGACTGAAGTTGCTAAAGACCAGTCTTGCCAGTAATGACCATAGCAAAGGAGGTATTCAGTGCTTCAGTATCTTCTGTGTCGTGTGTAACCAGGCCTCACTTCTTTTGAGTGATGGGTCCACATTTTTCCTAGTTATCTTTTTATTTCCTATGCACTTATTGAAGCCTTGTTACCGTGGATATTACTTGCCTGATTCAGTTCCACTTGGGCTTTAGCTTTGCTTACATTGCCCTGTGATGCTCAGATGATGCTTATGGTAGGCTTTGCTATGGCTTACGCTAGGAGGGTAACCTCAGTATGTTTTCTTTTTGTGATTGAGTTTGTTCAGGAGTGTCTTGATCATCCATGTAGGCCTCCTGGCATTTTTGCCTAACTCCATATTCATTGGGATGGAGAACTCCCAAGTTTGGGGGGGAGTGGTCTTTCAATATTAACAGGCTTTCTTGGGGCCCGTTTACTCTCCAGGATCATACACCATGGGGCTCCTCCAAGCAAATGTTTTAAGAGGCCAAAGTTTGTTTTGCTGAACTCCAGGGCTGTGATTTTGTTTCTCATCTTCCCTGCCCTCAGGATCTTGAAGTGCACCATGTCAAGGTTACTGCAGCCAAGGCTTTCTTTGACCCTCACATCCCAGCTGAGTCCCTCCCTGTTGGTAATTGTGAAGTCCCATATAGCACCTCACGTGTTTTCTTGTCACTTGGAGGAGGAAGTTACCCTGAATGTACTCCAGGAACCTCTTGGATTACAGTCACGCTGGGTTGTCCTTTCAGTAGATACTGCAGTGGCTGAAGACCTCCATGAGGATCAGGTCCTGCAAGTCTGAGGCAGCTGCTCTGTGTCTCTAGAGGGCCTGATCTGTTTGTTCTTCGTGGTCAGGTGGCCTGTAGCAGACAACCCCTATAACATCACCTTTGCCTGTTCTCTTCCTGATTTCCAACATGTGAGATCTCCATCAGGTCATCATCCATCCAAACACTGCTCTTAATGCCCCTCAGCTGCACTCACACTCAAAAGGCAAGCCTCCCGTCCTGTTCCTGAAAGAGCCCTATTCCTCTTCTAAAGAACCAGTATTTCTTCACCCATATAGTGTCCAGGGACAATGGTTAGAGTTGTAAGGCAGAGGAATCTGGGAATAAGTATGATGCTTGTTTTTTTGGTGTTGAGGTTTCTGGTTAGTTGGACTAGTCCAGATAAAATGCAGTGTTTAGCTAAAAGTCTGCTAGCACTGCAAATAAAAAAAGATCTCAGAGACTTCATTAAATACCATCTCTTCATTCTTCATAACAGGAGATGCAGATTTTCTGCTGTTATGTTGCATTGCAGCAGCTTTCCCTCACCTTTGGGAAGGCAGTAACTAGGCTCATTGTACATGAAGTGTAAGCACTAGGTTGTTGATACTTCAGTGATAAAACTGGGGAGAGCTTTTTGTTGCACTAATGAAATAGACAATCTGAGGCAGTCTCAATGTCTCTGTCTATCCTCTAAGATCCCAGTGACTCTTGTTGAGGTTACAGAAATGCTGTCACTTGGTTGGTAAAGTGGTTACTTTGTATGTAAATAGAAAAGTAGTGGTAATACAAGCACAGTTCTAGAAACTGGCAGATATTCTGTTAGTGGGATTGACTTTGGCCTTTAGAGTCATCATTCAGGGTTGCGTGGTGATTTCTTAATACAAACACTTATAAATTCAAGAGAAAGTTCTGACAACATTTGCCTTTCGCCTGCACCGTTTGTTTGTGCATGCTATAATTAACAATGATTTTTAGCTGTGTCATACTTCATCAGTGACCCGGCAGTCTTTGTTGTGACTCTGTCAGAGCTTATGCTTAACTAAATTGTTGTTTGTGCATAACAGTGCTTGAGTAACTTTCCCTAGTCAAGAGTTCTTGAAAGTTTAGTTGATATTTAGAATTAGGGTTGGGATACTTTGATCCCTTCTTACTCAATATTCATTATAACCTTTTCTTAACTGATTTTTTTCTGAGGTCTGAGTATATTCACAAATTAATGCGCAGTTCATAACACCTTGGTCACATTAACAGAGAACTTTCTGGTGATTTCCTGCTTTCAGGAGTGGGTTGTTCTTCTTATGTTGGGTTTCTGCTTCCTCAGAGTAGCTTAAATGAAAGAAGATTGCTTTGAAAGTATTGTTTTCTTGGTATGGGAAGATTAAGCAGCTCTAATGAAGTTTAGGGAATTCATAACGATCTGTCCAATACACATCCATTTTTGTATCCTTACAGGGTAGCTATATGATATGTTGGCATAGCTGAGTATTCATTATATTGTGTGGTGCTATGTTATGCCCTGTAATGCACTCACTTGGCTTCTGTAGTGGTGAAAAATCTGTGAAGAGAAAAGCTGAAAATTGAAAATAAGAGGGAAGGAGTTGTAGGAAGAAGCTTTTAAAATTCCTAGTTTTCTTTTCAGAATTGGCCACTAAAATTAAAGTGGAATTAGATGCAGCAATTCCTATCAAAAGCAGCTGAGATTTTACAGTAAACTTATTTCAATTTGTTCTCACCTCCATGGGAGTACAACAGATGTGTGCTCTTTTATACACTTGTTCTTAATGCTCATGGTCTTCTGAGATCTACACTTAACAGCTTAAGTAGACGCATGAAAAATGAAAGATAAATGGAAGATGTTGTTTGTGGAGTCAAAGAACAAGTCATAATTACGAGAACAGTAGTAATGTTTGTCTGCTTAGTTAACTGTACTTCAGTTTAAAAAACCAAAACAAATACAACCTACCAACCAAAAAATGTGAAGTGGGGGGAAAAAAACCCCAAAACCAAAGCGACACCTCAGTACCTGCTGTCAAAATACTGTTGTGGAGAGGTGTATGGAGATCAGCTCTTCTCTGCCAAACCTGCACCGTCCGGGTGGGATCGTCTTAGCTTGATACTTACCAAACACAGGCAGTTTCATTCTGATTCCTCTGCTGGGATGGGTGTCAAGCAGGCAAATAGCATTCCATTTTAAGAACCACAGCTCTGGTTTTCATAGTATTCTGAAATTCATAAAGTAGAAGATGAATAGATTAATGTCTAGACTTCAGTAATTTTTCTGAAAGTATTGAATACGTTGATATCCAGGTGTTTGTGAATGCCAAAATGTGATTTTAAAGCATAAGAGCCAATGTCTAATGATGAACTTGTTACAGGTTGCTGTTTCTTGTAATATTTATAAAGTTGATTTTTTTTCCTTGCTTTGTTGTTTCAGATTTGTCCAATATGTGCAGCATTACCTGGTGGGGATCCGAATCACGTAACAGATGACTTTGCAGCTCATCTTACACTGGAACACAGAGCTCCTAGAGATTTAATATCCTTTCCAATTTGATGCAGAGAGGCTAGACTGTTCACCTAGTAGTCGTGATGAGTTGGTTTGATTTTTATAGTCAAAGGGTCACATTCTGGATTTCCTGGAACTTGGATTGCTAAGGATATGTATGTAAAAATAAAAAGGTTCATCTGCGAGTTTAAAAAATGTATGGTTGTCAGACTGTGCACAGACTTGTAGGTGTACTTGAGTGTTTTTTGCTCTAACAGAGAAAACATTTAAGGGATTTTGACAACTGAGGTTTTTTCTACTTGCACTGAGTTTTATCCTGCTTCATGATTACTCTTGGTGCTGTTTTATGTATCAAGATTCAGTGCTGTATATATTTATGACATAAAGGTGATTCAAGCATAGCTGCTTGTAACAAAAGATTGTAAACTTGCTTAGCTACTTTTAACACAATCTTTTAATGTAATTTTGTAGTGTTACTGCCATTTTGTAATACAACTCAGAAAACCTTCAGATTTTCTGGGAAATAGGATGTTGTTCTTCAGTTACCTTAACAGCCAGTTATGGACATTTATCTATGCTTGATGGCTGAAGTAGCTGGAACTGTTGGGATTTTTTTCATCTTTGTTATAGGAATATTTGTCTCCTTTTAATCTTTCTTTCCTCTCTAGGATTAACTGATAAAATATCTTTTGGTTTGGGCTTTTATTTAATGACATGCAAGCTATGTAGCATCCCTGCAGTAAGTAATCTCTGAATTATTCCTTTGTGTCTCATTTAAACAAACAGAAAAAAAAGACTGCATTTTAACTTTGACAGTAGCTTTTTTGTTCAGAGATTTTTAAAAAGGAGCAAAGAATAATGTAAGCTCAAGCAGTTGGGGAAAAAAAGTCCAAGCCCTATTAGAGTTAATCAGGACTAATAGAAGGAAACAGTATTTGAAGTGATGGCTTCACTTCAGTTATGATTGTTTATGATTCTATTTAAATTTGTTAGTATTAACTAACATGGTTTAAGGTCAGGACAGACTAAATGCGCAGGTTAATTACTTTGCAATAATTGGATCAATGTAAAAGAGTTTGAGTGTAGATTGGCTCTGTGAAAGATGAATTTTGAAAAAGTGGTACAAAAACCAGTACAAAGTCAGATGAAAGCACTTACCTGTATTTGCCATTCTCTGGGACAGGAGTAGAGCTCTTGGCACTTGGGAGAAGCAGAGTGCTGAGCACAGTGGCCCTGGCCATGAGAGCTTGATCCCAGGCATCCCTGTGGTCCTCAGTGGCCAGGAGTCATGCTGTCCTCCCTTTTCGGAGGAGATGGGGTAAGATTGATGAGGTGAGAATATCTTCCAGACCTCTGAATCTTTCCTGGCCTTTGGACAGCCCTGAAATGTTGCATGATAGCTGATGCAGATTGTTCCATTTTAGTTCTGCTCATTGTACCAACTGTGAGATTTTCATAGCACCTGCCTAATTAGGCTTTTTCTAACAAGAATTACATAACTACATAGCAGTGTGCCTGAGTTCTAACTGTGGGCTCCCAATGTTGGCTTAACTGTAAGTTAAACTTTAAATTTTTCCAGCTACAGCATGAAATTTATCTCCTACTGAAATGCACAAGATACTTGATTAGAATTCAGGCTACTGCTGCATTTTATCACCCCTAGCACCAGAGATGCCACTAGGTGACTTTACTTACGGAATGTTTGAGGCAGAAAAGACAATCTTCTTTCAAATACAGAGAAGATTTCAGTCATCTCAAAGTGGATCTGTTTTGGGAATTCAATGCCCATGATTAAAGATAATGCCTTTAGAATTTCCTTCTTGTACTCTATTGTATTGGTGTCCAGTGTTGCCAAATTTCCTAAACCTGGTAAGAAGTATCTTGAAATAACTGTTTGATATTGGACTCTACATCATATTTAGAAACAGGGATATCTAAGGCAGGGAAAAAAAAAAGAGAAGATTTCACTCAGGGTCTGGGAAGGAAGAAAGAAATAAGGAAATAAGAAAAGAAATAGGAAATAAGAACCATCACTCTGATACACCATTACATTGATGAACATGAAGTTGAAGCTGTACAGAACAATTCTCCATGCCCTGTGATTGCCTTCATGTACAAAAAGGGGATAGAGAATGAGGCTTGTACTTCTTCTAGAGTAAAACATATTTGGTTAATTTTGGGGTTTTTTTTCCTAAAGTTGTCCCAAAACACTGCATATGTTTCTTGCTACAAACCTTGTGCAGCTATTGCAAGGTGTGTCATTTATTCCTACAGTCTGTGGACAACTCTTTGAAACTCATTTTCTTTCTTTAGCAGGAAAATACCTGAAAATTCATTAAATACATCTTTTCAGCATTAATCATACAAATAGTTCTCAAATGACTCACGTTCAGTTTAAATGTTTGTCACAAGGTAAGGCTTTCAAAGTCTTTTCTTACTCTAGTATAGCTGATAAGACTCAAGTGCATGCTCACCTGGTATTTGAAGAGTAACATTTATCTCAAAACACTTTAAAAGCTGCAGTTGGGGAAGTTAGCCCAGAGACCTGTGTCTGCTTGAAAAATCCCCAGATGCTGTCCTGTTCTAACATGTTTAGTTATGAAAAGCTTGCCAAACTACATAGGGTCTGTAGTTCATCTAATTTAGCAACTCATCTCCAGCAGCATCCAAAATTGGCACACTCAGAGGTGCAAGATGCTCTGTACCAAGCGAAGTGTCTTCTGTGCTAGGGAGGTTTTCCTCTTACACTCTAGATGTTAAGTTTTACACTGTAGCATAACTAACTGTTAGTTAGCATAACTAACTGTTAGTTAGCATAACTAACAGTTTTGAAAGAAGCAAATGTTCTGTAAAGTCTTGCAATGGCCAAAACTCTCTCTTGCCATAGGAAGTGAAGTTATACCTTTCAATCTTAAGTTCTTGACCTCCATGACATCATGAAGTTCTGCCTCATAACTGTGATTTATGAAAAATACCTTGGATGCTACCTTTACACAGAAATTGAGACCATGTGAGTGGTAACCATACTATTATAAAAATAAAAAACACTGGAGATGGAGATCTAAGCTAAATTATAGTAATACTAAAATAAATTATTAAAGCTTATGCTATTTCATTTTTCACCAGTGAATCATGGTAGTGAGTTTTAAGAAGGAGCCTTATCTGGACTGTCTTGGAGGAAGTTACGTTCACAAATTCATGACAAAAATCATCTTTAAATTTGTTAATTACTTCAAAATTTATATGAGAGCCTATAAAAAAGGTTGCACAAAATAGAAGCATCTAATAGGGGAAAGCGGGAGAAAAAAGAGAAAATTAAAAGCATCGTCATACTGGAATTAGTAGTATTTCTTTGCCTGTAAGAAGACAGGTGAAACACAGGGGTGTGATAAATGTGCTGAACACTCCAGAAACCTAGTTTCCTCAGGACTGAAGTGGTGAAATTTCTTGGATAAAAGCATGAAGTACAGAAGTCAAAAGGAATTTGGTGATTATGATAGGAATTGCAGTAAACATTTTTATTATTTTTGATACTTAAAGTAAGAATTGAGAAAGGAGAACTGAAATCCCTGTCTCTATAGTAAGCTTGGCTGAACATGGATTTGTGTGGGTTTTCATAGAAAAATTTGATTTAAGAAAACGTTAACAGATCAGTAAGTCTGACCTGTAGCATAGCTGCAGTGTACCTTAGCTTTGCTTCAGAAGTTGAACCATTACTTTATGAATCAAGAACAGTGCACCTGAGTATTTGACCCATGAAATGTCCTTTAATGGTCGTTTAACACTGAATGCTAAACAGTTCTGTTTCCTTAACTCCTTGGCTACGATGAATCCAGTGGTGTTCGGCATGTACGTAGGATGTTCCACCCAGGCCGGGGTTTGGGAGGCCCCCGAGCTCGTAGATCAAACATGCACTTTACTACCAGTTCTCCTGGTGGGCTTTCGTCTTCTCAGAGTTCGTATTCTCCAAGCAATAGAGAAGCCATGGATCCTATAGCTGGTAAGAGCTGTAACCACAAATTTTATCCCAATGTCCTCTTTCCACAGAGGAAGGAGAATGCCAGATGACAGTAGTTGCCCTGCTCTGTGTTGCTATGCAGCTGCACATACAGGCACAGCATCCCACGGAGCGGGTGAAAAGGGAAAGGATGCTCTTGCTGTCAAAATCAGAAAATAATTAGGCTGTGTCTTTAGGATTCCCAGAAATAACTTGTTTGTTCAATTTTTTGTAACTTTTTTTACAAGGAAGGAAAAGTAGAGAATGAAGACAATTCTGAAAACAAGTACAGTTTTGTCCATGGGGAAATCTAAACATTTTAATGCCATGGTCTTTGACCATGCCCATACATCAAAACGGGGAACCTCAGAATGGCTGCCATGAAATCTGCCTTTACTTCGGGTGCAAAGGAGACACAGTGCTCAAACTGGAGCTTGCTTCTATCAGGCTGTGACTTCTTCAGGGGGAGATAGCCAGCCATCTGACTTAACGAGGCATTGCCCCTGGAAGGAGAGCTGTGGATCCTCTGCCTTCCTTAGTCATGGTGCCCTTTGCCCACCTTCTGATGGCTCTGATGCTCTGCTGGCCTGGTGTGACTTGATGTAACTCATTAAATTAGCTGTGAAGAAGTAGCCCCATTAAAAGAAAAGAACAAGTGAGGCACAGATGAGTTTGTTCAAAGAGGGAGGATGTTCTTGAAGCTTCCAGTGCAAGACATCTTTTCTTTTGTCAGGGCAGCTGCTTCAGCTCACTTAAAGTGTGAGGTGACTGCTCAGGTTTGTTTTCAGCCTTGCAGGATCTTCCTGCTTAGCAGCATTAAATGTGAGATAAAATGTCATTCTGCTACTCTTGTGGTGGAAGATGTCTCTCTGCATGTAGAGCACACTGAGCTGAGTGTCCATCTTGTTCCAGGACTGTTTTGAGTTCACACCTCTTTCCAAAATACTGCTTCCCTATTTTCCAAGCTTACAGTGAGAATAAGTATATCTAAGTCTTGCTTGTGAGTTTAACATATCTGCCTTTTTACTGGAGTAATAAATAGGGAAGACCACAGTGACATTTCTATTTAAAATTTATAGCATCAGTTACTTCTCTTAAACTTTTTTTCCTCCCTGTGGCATTCTCTAGTAACTAAAGTTTACTTAATTTTGGTGCTGGTGTCAGTGTTGGTGAAAATTACTCGATCTCTCTAGTTCATATTTTGCTTTGTTCCTTCAAAACCAGCTTGCTTTAGAATGTTTACATTTTGTTAATGCAGTGGAAGAAAAATTGTCATGACTGTATAATAACTTTGCAATGTAGAGGAGAGGGGCAGGAGCAGGATTATCCTCTGCTTCCTCTGCCAGCAACTGCAGCAGGTATCTGAGATAAGATGTACCTTCTGCACAGGGCGTAGAAGAGATTCTACAGTAATGCACTGAGCAGTAACTTGCTGCCAATATTCCTTTTAAAAAGAACTTTGTGAATAAAATTTGCAAGGGCATTCCATCTTTCTGAATTGGAACATTTAATAACAGGGGATTTTTAATTCCTAGACCTTCTCCATGTTTGTGGCAAAAATGAGAATTCATTCAGAAAGCTTTTGATGCAAAGCAGTGATTTAATATGTTTTCTTAACTAAATTCCTGTTACTGAATGTTTGAAGCAATGGTACAGTATTCCTCTCTCGGCTGCAGCACAGCTTCCCTCTGGGATAATTGGGAGGATGAAGCTTGTGTTTTGAGGGAACACTTGTTGAAAGACAGAAGAAAGTCAGCATCCAAAGCCAAAACAAAGAAATTTCTTAGTCAGTGGCTGTTGGGACTTGAAATTTCAGAGTGGCTGCAGAGGACATTTCTTTGAGCATTGTTGGGTTTTGATGTTAGTTGAAAAAAATAGAATTGATACACTGGAGGGTGTATTTATTCTGCTGTGTAATGTTCATTTAAGATCTTAAGTCATAGAAGCTTTCTCTTCTCTGGCAGAGCTTTTATCCCAGCTATCAGGTGTGAGGCGTTCTGCAGGAGGACAGCTCAACTCCTCTGGCCCTTCTGCTTCTCAATTACAGCAGCTGCAGATGCAACTGCAGTTGGAACGGCAACATGCACAGGCAGCGAGACAGCAACTGGAGACTGCACGCAATGCAACCAGGCGCACCAACACCATCAATGTCAACACCACTATGACACAATCTACAACAACAACCAACACATCTAACACAGAAAACAGTCAGCAGACTATCCAGAATTCCCAGTTCCTTCTGACAAGGTAATTTGTTCAACATATTTATTTGTATTTACCTCTTAAAGTTTCTGTTTACCTTAGTTCTAGTAGAGATACAAAGCTTGGTGAAGTTTATATGTTTGGAGTTAGGCACATGCCTAGGATGGCATTAATTAACAGAACACTTACCTAGTCTAGAAATTATACTTAGACCCAGGATTATTTAAAAGAGGATTCACCTCCTGTGTCATCCCAATTCTTCTAGAACACTGGCTACTGACCTGAAATGAAAATATTTTCCACATCTTACCTGCCACACCCTCTGCAAGCATACTTTTGTTTGTCTGGTATTTTGAAAGAGTGCAGTAATTTTAACAGCTTCTGTTCCTGAATTTGAGTCAAATGGATTTTTATCTAAGTTCAAAATAATACCATGTGACATCTTTCAGTCAGAAGTTTGCTTGAGAACTTTAATCAAAGCACCCACAAGTGTAAATTCCAGAGCTGGAGTGAGTAATTTCCTTGCTGCTATCAGGGCATGGAGAAGTGGAATTGCATTCAGTAATCCATGCGTAGGTTTTACATGTGCAATGGTGTGTTTTGTGGCCAACGTGAACTACAAAGGAGGCATATAATTGCATGTCCAGGAAATGGCACCAGCCCTCCCTAAAAGGCTCCTTGAATAGCAGGAAAGCTCATGAACAGTTTTTGGTGGTCTGCAAATGCTGTTGCAGCAGCAGAGAAGGAGTGGGTAGGGGAATGCATGCTTGCTGTACTGAAGTGCTGGTCGTGTTGAAGGGCGGGTAGGGCTGTCCTGAAGGAGCAGTATCTGAGCACACCTCAGCCTGTTGGTGGTGTCACCCGTGAAATGGGCTTTCAGCAACTCTGTCTTCTCTTCCCTTCCTGCTGCACAGGTTGAATGATCCAAAGATGTCAGAAGCAGAGCGTCAGTCGATGGAGAGTGAACGGGCAGACTGCAGCCTGTTTGTTCAGGAGCTTCTACTGTCCACCTTGATGCAGGAAGAAAGTTCCTCCTCAGATGAGGATGAGCGGGGGGAGATTGCAGATTTTGGTGCTATGGGCTGTGTAGATATTATGCCTTTAGATGTTGCTTTAGAAAACCTAAATTTAAAAGAGAGTAATAAAGGAAATGAGCCTCCTCCACCTCCTCTTTGATGACATCCCACTTTGCAGACAATGTCCTCTGTGCTGTATTTGCCAATGAAAGTGGACAACAACTATCTTGGGTTTGTTTTGGTGATTGTAATTTCAGGTCTGTCACTCTTGTTACATTGTGTACATTCAAAAGAAAGAGAGAAAAGATATATATGATAATCATTTCCACTTAACTAATTTTTACTTCTAGCAGGTAAATGTAGGTTGCAGTGCAGAGCAGATGGCTCTGTGTCCTGTACCTTGACATGCAAAAGGCTCTCCTAATACTCCACATTCAAACTGAAGAGGAAAAAAAATGAAAAATCTCTAATGAAGCTGCTGTGTGTATTTATGAATATTACTGAATAAAAACTGCTTGGATGGTTTACCTTAACTACTGCATGACGTTTTTTGCAGCGTGCATGAGTTTTAGTAACCTTGTCATTTAAAAACTTAAATACAAGGAGCAAAACTAAAAATCACAAAGCTTTCCCATTATTCCAAGGTTAGGTGATGAAAAAGGTTAGCGCTGAGTAGCAGTTTGTGGCCACAAAGTAGCTTTTCAATAATATGTGACAGAATGACATCTTGATGTGCTGTTCCTGCACAGGATGAAAACTCTGCAGAGAGATACATTGTCGTGACCAGGGTGTGGCGTTTTGCTGAACGTGACCATTATGTTGCCCTGTCAGCCCTCACCGCAATGTGGAGTTAAATTTCATTTTATGCATCTGTAGGAGACACAACAGTAAGGCCACTGCTGGAAGCTACTGCAAGGGGCTTTTGTGTGCCCTAAAATCAAAATGATGTTCACTTTTGTTTAAAGTTTTTCTTTGTTGTGGTTGTTAAAATTTTTTAATTGTTAAATATGTTTTATTCAGGTGTAGACAATTCATATATTCACTGTGTTTCTTAAAAAAAAAGTTAACCTGGATCCTACTGTCTTAGTTTAAAAGCCTTTCACAGCCTCAATCATATTTTGAGTTATTTATGTATTTGCTTCATAGTTTGCAGAGACCTGACAGTATCAGGAGAGCTTGAGAATTTGGATTCCCAGACTGTCAGTATATTACAAGAAATTCTTAATGCTAACTTTAGCACCTTTTATTTATTGTTTCTTTTGGTTATTTTTGCTGATATAAAAAAGTTGGAAAAAAGCCTTTTAGTTGAATCATGCCACTTACATGCCTATACTGTTAATCCTACTGGTTTGGGAAAAAAAAGAGTATGGTGTTCTTGTGCATAGAAATTTATAATAGCCCTAAAGCAAGGACAGAAGGGGTATGTTTGGTCTTGGGTTTGGTTTTCTTTCTTTTTTTTCCTTTTTTTTTTTTTTTTTTTTCTTTATTTGGGGGTTTGTTTGGTTGGTTTTTGTTGTTATTTGGGGGTTTTTTCTGGTTGGTTGCTTGGGGGTTTTTGGTGGGTTTTTTTGAATGTAAAGTTAGATTATAAAAACAAAAGTGCACACAGCTTCTGATGAAAATTTAAACTAGGCTTATGTCATAATGATGTCTTTCCAGATCTCTCACCTCACCCCCTCTCTCTTTCTCTGTATCCTCTCATCTCAGCAGCATTGTAGAGTAAATGTAATGACTTGGATACCACATGGTGTTCTCAGCAGAACTGTGACATGTATGCTAATACAAAATAACAGCAGGAAAAAAACAACCCCATAGACTGAAGTTTAAGTTCCTTCCTCTTTTTTTTTTTTTTTTTCTTTTTTTTTTTAAGAATCAAATCTTGATTGTTTTCATATAGAGCAACATTAGCTTTGGTTGGGCTTTTTCTCTTTTTTTTTTTTTTTTTTTTAGTCTCTGCAACAGAAAACTTTACATGCAGCCTCTGGTTACCCTGAGAGTTACCCCCAGTAGGGGACTTTTTTATTGATTGTTGAAGACTTTCAAAAATTTTTCAAGCTGTAGTTTTTCAAACACATCTTCTGCACATTACAATAAGACACACGGTTCAATAAAGCATTTTCAAGACTGTTGTTCAGTTGATTCTCTTTGGTTTTAATACTTTTCCAGACAGTTTTGTTCCAGAAATTTCTGCATCTGCCTTTAATTCTAACTGTATCTTCCAACACAAAATCAGTTTGTGTAGACATCCTGGGTGGTTTATATAAATATGTTTTAAAACCAAATGCTTTGGCAGGTGATGAAGTATGTAATCCTAAGCTCTTCACAGGTAGGTGAATTGAAGGCTGCATAGACCACGATGCATTTAAAGCAGGCTCTTCTCAGTGTGCTGTTGTTTTGTATTGGTTAAGGCTGGTCTCTGGTATTGCCCAAATTGCAGACACCACCTCACTTGCTTGGAAGGGCAGGCAAACCTGTGCTACAAAACACATTTGTTTTGAGACTGAATACATGTTGCCTTGGATTTAAAAGTATCTGTGGACGTCATGTTAATTTGTACAAATCTTCAGTAGTTTGGGAGGTGGTTTGACCTTTTTTTTTAATTTTAAGTCTTAAAAAAACATGAAATGGCTACTAGGAAAGTATTCTGGTGGTCTGTCAAGTTCTGTTTGCAGGAAAGTGTTTTTCCTTCTCAGAGTAAGCTTTGCTAAGGTAGTATTTTTGGGGTATTTCCAAAACATTTATTTTTAGGGTGCTTTGAGCTGCAGTGACTACAGCCTCCATCAGGTTTGAAGGGGAATCCCAGAGGGTGTTAATTGCCTTTTCCATGTGAGAGAGGAGAAAAAAAAATCACAAAACAACAGTAAAAAACCCACCCCAAGACCACATGCCAACACTCAACATGGACAACCCCCTTCCCTGAACAGCAGCCTTTGTGCTCTGCACTTCCACAGTTCGGGAGTACAGGGACACCAGTACTGTGACTGGATGGTTAAGGTCATGTAAAGATGCACTTCCAAAGGTATCAGCAAAAGCAGTTTTATAACAAATTTGTGGAAGCCCGACTAAGTTCTACAGCAAGGTTTGCTGTGTTACCACTAAAGCACACAAAGGAGAACTAGATTAGAATCAATCTGGAGTGACACACAACAGAGACTGGGGATGCAAAAGGGTGAGTATGGAGAATATAAGGGTGCAGAGAGGGAAGGGAGACCCTCCCACTGACTCACAGGGTTCACAATGGACCCCCTGCCAAATCTACCGTCAGAATTACTCAGTGCTTTATGTCTAAAGGATTTGGCAGCTCTGAATCACTGACTGATTTAACTCTTACAGAATGATTCTGTTAGATTTACCATAACTGCAACAGTAACTTAATTTTGAACCTAAGATGGCAACATTGATGCTACCCTTGATATAAAGTGTTGAAGTCAGAATTCACACATTCACAGACACCGACACATACATTCAAATATTCCCGTGTGTGCTCATATGTACAAAGCACCTGTTTAAAGCTCCCCGAGTCCGGTGAAATGCACACATTGGATGCCTTAGCACCTCTCAGTGGGCAAAGGCTTCAGCCTCCAGGAGGGAGGCCAGCCCAGGCCCCTCTGTCAGTTCTTGATGAAGCTCCTTTGAGTTCTCAGACTTGTGGGTTGATGAGCACTGAGAGGCACATCCTGCTCCAAGGGAGGTGCTGGCACAGCCTCTGGGGGCGTGGGACATCAAAGGGCCTCCCGTGGGACCCCGTTTGTAGGGTGGTGAGATGCTCAGCTTTAGACTTCAATCAGTTTCCAACCTGGGCTCAATACCAGGTCAGTAATTCTTCTCAAAAGTCCAGTAACAATATTACTTCACTCCAGCTGTGATTCAGACAAAAATAAGTTTCCAAGGCTATTCAGTACAAAACAGAAGTTTGTTAGGCAACACATTCCTGGAAACAGGGAGTGTTACTGATAACCTCAAGGAACCTTTGTACATGCAGGGGGAGCATGTGCCCCACCACAGGTGGGTCCAAGCTGATGTGCTGTTTGTGCTTTGTGTAGTGTGTGTGCCATGTGTGCTGTGTGTGCTGTGCCGTGTGTGCTGTGTGCTTTTGTGTGTTGTGTGTGCTGTCCCTCGTGTCTGTATGTGCTGTGCTATATGTGCTGTATGATGTGCTGTGTGTGCCATGCTGCGTGTGCTGTACCACGTGTGCTCTGTGTGCTGTGTGTGCTGTATGATGTGCTATGTGTGCTATGCTCAGTGTGCTGTGCTCTGTGTGCTGTGTGTGCCGTGCCATGTGCTCTGTGTGTGCTGTGCCGTGTGCGCCGTCGGGCGGAAGCCCCGCACGGCTGACGGTGCTCCCGGGCCTGCTCCGTCCTTTCCTGCGCGGTCAGAGCGCAGAGTGCCCGGTTCCGCTCTGGCGAGGGCTGCCAGACAGGCGTTGTTGGGGGTGGGGCAGACAGAGAATGCAGCCATTCCACTGTTTTGTATGTTAAAGTGCTTGGGAAAACAGTATAAACAGTGGATTTGAATATCCCTGGAAAGTTTCTAGAATATCTGCAACTTCTGCTCTGCTTTAATAAGAACTCTGGATTGGTTTTTTGGAACCTTTTTTTAGTTTGTCTCGAAGACAAAGGCTCTTGCACAGGATGATGTGATAAACAGAGAAAATGCATCCACCCCATGTTTTACTTGACTGCCTTGATCAACTCCCTGGCACTGGGGTCTGGGGGAGTTTCCATTCTCTGCCCTTCGCTCAGGCTGGGTTTACATCTTGGCACAGAGTCATGCTCCATTAAGTTTGTGGACAGCACAGTTTGGTGCAAACATCCAGCTGTGCGCACAGCTGCAGCTCTGAGACACTTGTCTGCTTTGCTACATGGGTACCTTGGTGTTCTGAGGCTGTTTAATTGTTTTAGTTCCTAAGGAAGAGGAAAGGATCTTGAGACAGGCCCATGGGCACAAGGATTTATTTGCAGTGTTTACTTAATGTGCACAGGATAGAGGTGCTCAGAAGTTATTTGTGGACAAAGAGTAGGAAAGTGGAACTGCAGGGGGGAACTGTGCAGCTTCTGGAGTGTGCTTCCACCACACTTTTTAACTCAGCACTGGCTGTCACCTCCTGCAGCATCTAATGCAATAAACACACTTGTGGGACAGTGGTGAAAGCAGGGCCCTGCAGCCGCAGGGCGTGGAGGAGAGGCATCACCGGCAGAGAACCTGCAGAGCCGCGTTCTCCCTGCTGGGGCAGCCTGTGCACCGCAGCGTGAAGCAGGGGCCAGGGGCACAATTCCACAGCAGAGAGCAGGGCATGGAGGCAAGAACGAGGGATACCAGTGTGGGTCTCAGCACACTGCGGGGTGGGAGAGCTGGGACAGAAAAAAGATGTATAGCAAAAGTTAGGAAAAGTTAGCAGTGAGGGAAACAATAGGACAGGGAATGATGATCAAATGATGCCTTAAGTCTTAGCTTTCATGTGTTCCAGATCTGGTGCTCCCTAGGGGTGTAGTTCTGAGCCTCATTAAGTGCTAGTAAACTCTCTCCACAGAGTAGGTGGACAAAACAAATCCTTTCCTGCTGAAGACTGAGGACAACAACTTTCAGGTCCAAAAGCATAAACAACAGTGGCCCGAAGTGACAAACAAGAAGGATGGGACTTCACAACCTGGAGCTGTAATTGGACAATTAAACCCCAAAATGCAAATGGACCAAAACTTACAAAAGTGTGAGACCTCGTAACCGGGCATCCACTTTTTGTGACTATTCTAAGTCCACCTTGGCTGTAGCCCTGGTCAAACTCTTGTCATGCCCGAAGTTTACCCTAAAGGCCTTTCAATAAATACCCACTTTATTCTCTTAGCTCTATCCAGTCTCTGTTTCAGGTCAGCCTTCCCAAGGCATCAAGAGGCAGGAAATGCTAGTCATGCTGAAGATGGAGTGACAGGTGGGACTGAGGAGGGCAGAGGGCCAAAAGCAGCTACAAGTGAGTCTCTGGCAGCTTTCCTGCTTCCACCATTCCCTGCCTGTGATGCAGGAGGAAGCTGGCCACCTCTGGGGCTCTCCTGCCCTTCCCATACAGCAAACACTTCACCCAGCCCACCCTCAGCCTTACCAGCTCTCCAGCCACCATCAGGCTGGCAGCACTGCCACCAGGGCACCCTCCCCTTCCTGATCCTTTTACAGAGCAGCCCCTGAAAGGTTGTGCAGGGTCTTTGCACATCATTCTTAACCCCAGCACAACAGACAATACTCATGGGCACAAATGCTCTCTCTCACAAAGACCAGCATTTGCCCATTCCGAGACCAACCCAGGCCTCCTTTCCCAGACACCAGAGCTGCTTATCAGTGCAGGATGGAAGGACAGCTGTTTCTTTCCACATTAGCAACGTCTGTTTCCCTCACCTTTCCCTCACATCTGTTGTGAAGCTTCCACTGGCAAGGGAAAGCTTTTTTACTTCAGCCATTCAGCCTTGATCCTTGGAGAAGCAAACCACAGAGTGCGCCTCAAGCCGCTGGATGGGATGTGTCCCAGCAGAAATGAGGATATTGTGCTTTCTGATGCACTGGTGCTGCCCACGTGCCACTCACCCTCCTTTGCATGGCCTTGGGAAATGCTGTTCACAAGCAAGTACCAAATAAAGGAGAGACAAGCTTTTACATTTTATAGAATAGCGTTTATTTACAACTTGTTTAACAACTGTACACTCTTCTATCACCTTGGAAGCATTAGTGTATTTGTCTGGGAAAAAATATTAAACTTTTTGATTCCAATTATCATTAATGAGGTTTTTTTTTTGTCTATATACAGGTATGTATATTAATATTGCTACCATAACAATCTGGTAGTTACACAATTTGTAGATGAACTGAAATGGGAAATTAATGTTTTGACACTCTAATAATTCATTCTTTTACAGAAAATATATCACTGGCAACTTCACAAACAGTTATTATTTTGATAATTGATCAACATTTAATTCAGGACTGTCAAACAAGCTGCTATTAAGAAGGTTAAGAGAGTTTTCTATGCAGCACAAATGAAGTTAGTTATATCAGAGACATGCTGGAGATCAGCTCTGAGTTGAGAGCTCACAACCACTTCATGACAAAGACGTCAGGCTAATCTAATTAAAGTAGCCAGCTCCTTGACTGGCTACACCTGACATCTCTCTGTTGCATTAGTAAACTCAAACAACTTTTGTCAAGCTAAACACACTTACATACAAATGTCATCAAGGCTCAAGAACAACTGATACTTAGTCTCTAATCTGCACAGACCACTTGGAGAAATGAGGTACTGCTCGGCATCACTTTGGGACACCTGTGGAGGCAGGTGCACAAAAAAGCAATCCCCTCCTGCCCAGCACAGTGCCCTGATTTCAGGGATCTGCACCCAGCCTGGCTTGGGGCAGGGTGTGGTCCCAGCCGAAGCAGCACTTGCAAATGAAAAACATACCATGCCTTCAACACCCAACTAAAAAAAGTTTTACTAGTAACACTTGCCCTGACACATAACAAGGGATCAATGGCTAGGACCTGGAAAGACACAAATCCTTCAGCTCTCTGCTGACTCAGTCTGATGAAATGCTGCTGCCTCTGCTGCACGAGTACTCGACTCATTATCACCAAATCCCAGATCCCGGCTGCAGGTCACGTCAGACTTCACTGTCCCTGGCCCTGGTGAACCAGGAAGACATATATCCCCATGTGAAGCCTTTACGGACAGCTGTCAGCCAGAGCACTGGTAGCCACTTGATACAGTATCCAGAAGGGAAAACACCACAGTTCTCACTGGGATCCTAGTTTCATCCTTCACTCTGCTGCCTGGCCTGCTTGCCCACTGCTAGCTGCCCATCCCTTTGCCAGGCAGTGCAGACCACCCCGCGCTGGCAGGGCACACCTCTGTCCTTTTTCCATGTCATTCTACACAAGGCCACAGACACTGTGGGATCAGGATCCCTGAGGACTGGACACAAGTGGGCGTCTCTGCGCATGAGGTGTGGCTCTGTCAGAGCCCACCTCACAGGCCAGGGACGAGGCAGGCACTGTGTGTGACCAGAGAGATTGCAGAGACAAGTGGACACAACGCTTCTTCAGCGTGGGGTGCCCCCATGGCAAACAGGGATGGAGGCTCTTCTACCACCCAAATAAGCAAAAACCATTCCTGGAGGCAGCAGAGTTCATATCAGTATGTCTGCCAGGAATACGACCCAGGTGAACAAGAACGGGGTTTCTCTGTGACTGGATTTAAACCAAACCACTTAAGGTACTCGGCATTCAGACTTTTCAGTTTTTCCAGCAAATCCTACAGCTTGAAAGCCCCTTTCCCTGTTTTGTTACGTACTAACTCCTATACAATAAACCTCTTAACTTACAACACTACAGCACTCCCTCGTCTTCTGAATCTTGCCAGTACTGGATGCCCAATACAAAACAAAGATACAGTAGTACAAATGTGCAGATACTTAGGAATATTAAATAAGCAGCTTTTTAAATTAATATAGGCAGTACAAAGCATTTTGAGTTACACTGTCTACATATGGCAAATCTTATAGCTAAACTTCAAAATACAAAGAAACAGCCAAGCTAGTGCAATTGGAAATTAAATAGCTAAGACTGTGACAGGAGAAAGGAAAAAAAGAGAAGGAAAAAACCAGTACAGGTGAAAGATAAATGATCCAAATTATAAACTGGCAAGGACAGTCTGCATAATACTGAAAGTGTAAATGACTTTCATACTTATCTCCATTCATGGTCTTTCCTCAGATTGTTTTAACAATTGTACACAGATTGGAAAAAAGAGTTTCTGAAAGAAACCAATAACACAGCTCAAATGTAGAGAGAAAAATACAACAGCCATAAACTACTGTGTATATACATATTAAGGAAACAGGCAGTGCCTGTGAACAAAATACCACCCGGTAGTTTGCCTGGCTCGGAGATTATCAGATGAAACTTGCTTGGTTTTCTAAGGAAGATGGGATCGCCAAGCAGCAATTCATTAGTCATTTCTCCTGGTAAAACACCTCCTTGGCTTTACTTTATTTGTTTAAAGATTCAGAGTGGATCCTTTAAGGGTGCAGGTGCTTTGAAATTTTAACAGTAACCAAAAGGCCTTTTTTACGAACTCTTTAAGACTAGATTTTTATAGTTCAGTATACGAAAATGTTGCAGGAAGTCTGTGTGTTAATACTGTTAATCAGAATTAAATAAAGTGGACAGGCAGAAGTAAGATGGAGAGCTGACAGTGCTCTGTCAGTTTGCAGAACGCCTCCTGTTGACTTGTGAATACAGGATTTCCTCTCTTCTAGCCTCATAGGAGACTTTTTGTGAAGAGAAAGAGTAAGTGGAAGTGGGAAATGGGGAAGCCATTCCCCAGGATGGTAAGCTTCTCTGCAAGTAGATCCCCCTTTGAAATCAGATGGCCATGAGTCTTAAGTGTAGAACTGGTTAAGTTTTGGTTATGCAGTCTGGACAGAAAAGCAAGTCATGCACTGAACAGTCCCTGTTATAATAATGCTGCAGGTCATGCAACCACATCACTGCAAATAAAAGAATAAAGAAGAAAGTTAAAAAGCAGATAACATATTACTGTTGAAAAAAACCAACAAAACAGAGAACAGAACATGTCTTTTTTAAAAGCAGTTTAGTAAGGCCACCTCTACTTAAAGTTGTGCAAATTCACAGGGAAAATACCTTTGCCAAGCAACCGTTCAAATTACCAGGAAGGTTACAGGCTTATAATTGGAAAAAGCAAAAAAATAGCCTTGGTCAATATCTAAATTCAGCTGTAATTAAACTTTACACACTTCTGAGTAAAATTCTTCAGGGCACCATTCTTAACTAAAATAGCTGGAAGGTAAGTTTACACAGCATGAGTCTCAGGCATTCCTGCTGTCTGTGAGTAGAACTGTTAAAGCAAGATAAAGTGAAAGGTGCCCAACCAATTCTGTTTACATGCTAAAAGACCTAAAAGACAATCAGAGTCATGACAACTGTCTTGAGCTCTGAGCACCATTGAAGGCATTTAAATTTCATCAGAGCTCATCCTGTGCATCAGACTCAGCATCACTGCCCCACTGCATTGGCAAATTCTATCCCTTGCACGCAAACAAAGGTTTGAATTGCCAGAAAATGATACACGTTCTTGTTAAAGTAAACTGAGTCAGGAGTCACTCAGCAGTCACTCTACAATTGCTGAGGAAGGGAATCTAAGTTTGGAAGAGAACTGGAGAGGTTGGCACAGTTCTCCATTGTCACTGATGCACCCCTTTTCGTGGCCAGTGTAACTGGAACACCTTACTGACACAGCTACGGTGCTTCCATTTTGCTCAAGTAACACAGATGTCCCTAGACAGCACTGGCACAGCACTAAATGGGCATTTTTGTTTTCATATTGCAAAGAGCAAATTGGCTTCACCAGAATGAAATTAGAGCCTCTTTCCCCACTTCCCTCTCCCTTGTATTGCACTGGTCAAAAATGATTCTAAGAATGCTTCTTGTGATGGGACACTCCAGATTAAATACATTAAAAGAGTATTTATGCCACAAGTCCTGTAGCTTGTGCATCCTTCTTCTTTTCCTTCTCATTAATCCACTCAGAATACTAACCATAATTGAAAAACAAATAGAAACACAAAGACACATATCAAATGGAATAACAAATTTAACACATTCAACACATTCAAAGACCTCGAGGGCGCGTATTTTGAGCAATCATTGTCTTTTAAGCTTGCTTGGCACTGCTTGGTGCATAAAGTTACACAGTTCAGGATTAATATGAAGATCACTGTAGCTATTCTATAAAAAATAAAAAGTTCAAGCTACATAAGCATGTACCTATTCTATTGTGTATAAATGAATATAATCTATTCCTTTAGTCTCACCTGGCTATTATTTAGCCCAAACTTATTTAGTAGCACTTCAAGTGTCCTTCAAGTGTACATTGCACATACACAGAAGTGATACTACAGGCTTCTCTTCGAGTCAACAGTACTTTCGAGAGGTCTTGTAAACTCAGGACACTGTATTATATTTCAAGGATGTAAAAATTCATCTGTTAGTGTCCTTTCCTGACTAGAAATTCTCATGTTCTAAAAATAGTTGTCTGTCAATTTCTCTATTTTAAAGCCACCTGTTGAGACAGCAACACATAGAAGAAAACAGAGATGCAAGATGTGAGTGTAAGTTCACTGAGCGTAACCTGTCACTGCATCTGCAGCATCTTTAGAGACAGTTTATGCAGCAGACAGTGTGTCTAGGGAGGAGTGACAAAGAGAATACAAAGCAGATAATAAATTTTAAAAATTGTATCCTTATAATGTAATGCTTGTAATTATTCCAAGACTTTATTGATACTGCTAAACAAAAGCTTTAAAATCTCTCTCAAAACCACTGATGCCTCTAGGAAATAAGTTTACTCTCCAGCTTACTAACCTTTTGTGACTGTGAACAATAACCACTGCTTTACAACCTTTTAAATTATATAACTAATGTTGTCTTCAAATCCACATCAAAAGTCTGATTTGTCTGAAAATCTCATTACAACTATTTTATAACTCCATAAATACTATACCACTGGGGATTTTCTCTTAAAATTCTATCCACTTTCATGATCAGGCTAACAACATGAGAACGCTAACAGTAACAACTGGACTTTATGTTAGCTCTCTTCCTTTCAAGTTAGGTATAATCATTGGTGATTTGATTTCCATTTCCAGAATAAGCTACTCTATACCTGCGGAAATACTTGCTTTTGCAGTGTTTCACATCTGTGCCATGCTACAGTAGTTAGCAGTTCTTCAAAGTGCTGACAAATGTCTGCTTTTTTAACAACTAAAACAACCACGTTCCTCCTGCAATCCCTTCATCGGATCACAAAGGACCCCTCTAATGCAAAGCAATGAATAAAGTCAGCTCCAGAAAGGAAAAGCTGCCCAACTGACCTGTATTTCCCTCTACTTGCAGTATTTTTCATGTTGTATAGATCAGTCTCTGAGATCCATAGCAGCAAGACAGCCGCAAGAAATTTTATTTGACAAAAGGATTTGTTTTCAGTCTGGAAATGACACAATATGCAAAGGGGACTGAAGGATACGCAATTTTCCAAATGACTTTACATGCACAGCAAGCAGCAGCAGAGCAAATTCCTGATATGCCACCAGAGCCAACTAATGCAGAAATATACTCCAGGATAGTCCTTCTCTACCTTGGTAAGGCCCAAAGATGAGGCAGAACGAGTTCCTACTGCTCCACTGACTGCCATCTGACACCACAACAATCTGCTCTGGAAGCTGTCTTGGCTCACTGTCAGGTGCTCCTTCAATGCCCCATGGGACGATGTGATTTGTCAAGTTTCCCAGAGACCCCCAATCAACATTCATCAATTGCCTGATTCAGTGAGCTAATGCATTTTTAAAATGAACTTTATGTCCCAATATTTTAATGAATACACAAAATCAAAGAAAATCAGAGGGTACAATGGAGCTAAGAGTAGAATCAAAATTCACAGAGTTTTACTGTACCAGATGCAAGAAGTCTGAGGTTGCAGTGGCTGATAAATGACAGCTTCTGTCTTATACATGGGTAAAACCTCTAACAGTTATTTAATTAAAATTAAATTTAATTGAAAAGATAAAAACCTAGCTCAATAATCTCAGGTTCTTCTTCATTTATTTTCAAATTAATACAAAAATGCAAAATGGCAAAAGAATGCTCTTCTGATTTTTGTACTGACCAGCTGCTTGCATCTGCCTCCTTCATTTTCAAACCAATGAAATCACACCTTATTTTGAGTTATAGGCTGCAGGATCACTGACAAACTTCTGCTACTTTTGTGGATTTCCAGAAGGAAGAAAGACCACAGGAGTAAGGCAATCGAGTCAGCCATGCCAGGATATGTTCTTGATTCCTAAAGAGTGACAAACTGGAGGCATGGGTAGGATCCTACCTAGAATATGATATTTGCTCCAAAAAACCTCACTACTTGGAGGTATATCCTCATAAATCCTTCTAGCAATTTATTTATGCAATGCCAGGTGAGGAAAATGCCTGCTAAATTTGGTTAGGACATACTGAAGTTTATCAATAAAATCTTACAGCAAAACACAGCATCCATATTCTACCTAAAACACATGTGCAAAAACCCATAAGAAGTCAGTATTGCATAGCTGACTGAGTGCAAAAATACCTCCCTCATCAATCCTTGCAAAAAGTCAGTATGTTGGGCAAAAATAAAAAAAACTCTGTACAGTAAGTAAAATTGAAATACTGTTTTACCTCATAAGAAAAAGGAAAGTTAGCCACATTCAGGACAGTCTTCCTCCAAATCACTAACAAGAAAATCAAGTGGTGACATTAAAATATCTTACAATCTTCCAAATCTACAGAAAATGTCAACACATCAGGACAATTAAACCCACTCAAATCATTCAGGAAGCTGTTAAGTGTATAGTCTCATATACTAGAGAAGACAGGAAAAGCAAAAGCTACTTGCACATGTCGAAATACCAAGGACTTTAAAATTGGCAAAAAGCTTCTAAATTTTCTTGACAGCTTACACATAGCACTTACTATTTGAGATCATAATAAAGCAGTAATAGGAATATTCACTGTTAATTCTTTCATACACATATAAAAATGCCAGTGCTCCTTACAGAACAGAGCCACAAAAAACTTTCAAAAGTATTACTGCTAGTGTGATTGACACTTGAACAGGCCATTTGATCATTTCCAATCAGAATGGAAGGCATCTTGTAGCCATTATATATTTACTTCATATTGCAATACACAAAGTTGTACATTCCACACATGTATCTACCTTGGCACTGTGAATGGAACACACAACCTTTAAATTAGACTACTTCAGTTTTCACGGCACTTAGAAAATACATGTTATGATCCCAGTGGTTATGTGTTGCTATCAAGAACACAGGGAACTTGAAATTTTTTTCTGTAATGTCTGATCAGATATGCTAAGAACTCAACTCTCCACAGAAGCACATGAACTGGACCGAATACATCCTTTTAGGTAAGAAACTAAGCTTCAGCTCTAAACAATGAAAATATTTATCCATTTATTGGATAAATAAATGTTCTCTTTTATTGGCATGAATTAAAATCTGTCAGAAAGATTGTTCTGGGCAGATCCTCAGCACAATGCCCAGAAAAGTACTCTAATAAACTCCTCAGCTGTTTTATTTCTGACGTGGAGAATCTTCTGTCTTTAAGCTCAGTTGTAGAGGTTTTTTTCTGGGATGTATCGGGAAAGATGTAACACTGGCTTAGTAATTATCATTACAATTTTGAGGTAAATAGTAATTTCTTGCCTCAGGGGAAAAAGAGTATTCCTAAAAAATAGTTCTCAGGACTATCTAACATATTGAGAGAATTCTGTTCCATAGGCTGGAGCTTTTACCTATATTCTTTTCTTACTCAAGGTAAGACAAATAGGGAGCATACACTGGTAGCTCCCCTATATATGTGTTTATTCCCTGGAGTTACAGTCTGCGCTCCGTCTTTTTCTTAATACACACTGCTTACAAAGATATGTAACAAGCAAGCAAAATAATGAAGCTGAACCCTTCGAATAAAAAGCTGGTTTTGTGAAAGAGAAGATTTAATTATGTTCACCACTTGCATTCATCCACACACAAAGATTGAGAATGGATGTATGCAGCAAATTAAAGTAGTAAAGCACTGAAGAACAAAGAATTTAACTCCTCTTAACTAATAATAGAAGACATCGCAAATGACTTACTAGAACCAGACAGCAACTGAGTATATTTCTGTAACAGTGCGGTACATTTTAAGGTTTTATATTCAACATGAATTCTGGTAAATACCAGAATTTCTGCAAGTTTGTAAATTCTCAAAGAGAAAATGATTGTTCACTTGCTTAACAATTATTATGAGCAACAGCAAAGCTTAGATTCAATATGAGTCGTGTTGCTCTTTGATGCTATATAATGATGCTATTTTTGAAGAGAACTACAGAAAACACTTCAGTGTCTTATCTTCAAGGGAAAAGGAAAGACAGAATCACAAAGAAGAAGAGAAAAGCCAACAATCATCCAGAAACAAAAGAAGCTATGAGAGACTGGAAAGTAAAAGCATAAGACAAGACTTCTAATCACCGTCTGTTCATTTCCTAACTCTCAGGGCCATTAGCCTGTCATCAAAACTTTGGAGGCAAAACAGTAAAACAAATATTAACATAACAAAAGGAATTACTTTTATTCTAGTGTGCTGATTGTGTTCAAGTACTTTTAGACCTGCACCTAATTAACTGCAGCAAGTAATTAAATTACTAGCCAAAATTATGAGATAAAACTTCTCATTAAGGTTCCATCCCTTTCTTTCACAAATAGCCCTTGGCAGTTTAGTAACAGAAAAAGTTAGCTAGATTAAAATGAGGAGCCCTGAAGCTTTAGGTATTCTTAGGTTCTTGTTCTGGTTAATACAAAATGCTGTAACTTCAAACAGGAACATCAAATTCCCTCAGAACAGTCTTGCTCCTGCTGACGTACAGCATGTGGTAAACAGCTCTTCAAGTTATTAAAATTGATTGCACAAGGTCAGTAAAAGATATCCCACATAAATTGTAATCGTCTAGATCATTACACATAGTATTTTGTATACAGATTATTTTGTATCTCAGTAAGAGACAGCAGATTGAGTATATCACCTCACTGAGATACAGAAATTATCCACAACTTCATTTGCATTGTTGTCTTTCTGCATACAAGAAACCTGCAATGTCTCATCTAATTTTTGCAAGCATAGCCCATACCAGTCATACAGTGCATAAGTACAGAAAATTTTTAGAAAACCATTTTTTCCCAAAACTGTTATGTAGAATTCAGCATCTGTTTTCTGGGGTGTGGGGGCAGTGTAACTGGAATTAAAAAAATTTTTCAGAAACACACTGAATGCATTTCTTAGCCCAGATGATGGGCTAAAGGATGAGGATAAAACTAGTACTTAAAATGTCATTCACCTGTTTATTACCCTTTAATCTAGGTGAGCTTGTATTAATTGTCCATTGCTCATTCTACCCAAATTTTGAATTAAAACAGACGTTCAGATGGTTGATAAATGCTATCTTTTCCCTAAATATTTTCTCTAAAGGGATTTATGCAAAAATAAATGTCTCCACTTATAAGTGCAATGAAATGAAGTCAAAGAGTAAATTTATAAACCGACTGCATGTGCATTATAGTCCAAGGAGTCTCTAAATAAAAACCTAAATTTAAAACCAGTCTCTAAATTTAAAATTGAATCACAACAAGATGTATGAATATTAAACTTCCAGCCAACACTCAGGTTCTCTGTGTCCATCAATTCTTTGACAAAAATGACAGGGAATGCATAGAACTGGTCAGGGAAAATGCACAACTTTGTAGGAACAGAACCTAAATAGGAGGAGCCTCCATCCACTTATCAACAAGAAAGTGTTACAACAATTAATCAGCTGTACACTAAAAAGGCAGTACAACAAATCACAGCCAGTTTCCAACAAACTCAGCAATAAACTCACCTGAAGGCACTGGTACCATTAGTAAGGCAACTGATACAATTATACCCTGAATCAATATATTAAAAGCAAGCCTTTTAGTAGGGGATAACAACTGGAATACATTAACAATATTAACTGGGGCCTTGATCCGTTATGTATTGTTCATCCATAATCAGAGAATTTTAAAACAAATGTCCTTTTAAAATGGATGACAAAGTAGCAGATTAGCACATGCAAAATAATTCTCCACCTTTTCAGAATATGTATTTAAGCTAACACTTGACAAAGAGTGGAATAAACCATTTGAAAATATTCATCTCTACCAGCAAAAGAGCTAAACACCAGTTGATAAAGAAAAAAATGGGAAAAGATCATCCTGCTTCCCTAAATGCCAAGCAAACTTTGCACTTAGGAGATTAAAAAACCCCCTCCATCTTTCTTTTTTGCATTGTTGAGTTTTTTAGTATGAAATACATTTCACAATAAAATTATAATCCAACTTTGCATGTCTGTTATGAGATTTCAGCATTTTTCTGAAGCAACAGGATAGGAGATGAAATAAAAAGCTGATTCCCTTTGAACAAAAACAGTCTTATAAAGCATAACAACCCTTACAGGCACCAATGTGCCAGCTGTGATAAGAAATCTACATTGTCATATGGTCCACGTGAGGTTTTTCGTAAGAGACCAGGTTTCATACAAATAAGACTGTTGTTATACAACACTCTTCTAGATGTTTGCAAAATTTTGGCACATTCAGAAAATACAGAGAGAAATGAACTCCAAAAAATATAAGCAAAGGGCATTACAGAGTAATGAGAAAGCATAATAAAACCCTTTCCTGAACTGTAAAATAATAGCAGTAACGAGAGAAAGAGAAAGGATGCTGGTTTATTTTTCTTGAATGTTGTCACTTGCAATAGAAGTGGCCTGGATCACAGGGCAGCTTGCTTTCTAAGTGCAAGGCTTCTCTACCTTGCTGTTGCTGGCTGGACATGACCAGGGTAAGATCTCCTTGTGCTCGTGGCTTGCCTTTGTCTAGCCAAGAAGGACTGTCCTGAGCCTGTACTAGCCAGTCTGTCCTCTGCTGCTTTTTTATGCAGAGTCATCCCCTATGGACAAAGAGAAATTCTCAGTGAATATCAATACAAAACACCAAACAACTTTATTCATTTGCATTTTGTTCATTATTTCTGTCTTCACACTGACTAAACTGTTTCCAATTAAATACACAAAGCATCATCTTTTCAAGGACACAGGTAAGATATTCTTCCTAATGCTTTGTGTGGAACTCTTCCCCTTCACTGCAGTTGTCCTCCAGGTTTAGAGCAAACACCTAAGAATTCAATCTATGCTTCTCATGGTAACTGGACAGTTCTTTCCAAAAGGGTTCCCCCCAATTCCTGGCTCCTTTCAGCATGTTGACCTAGAAAAGTACTTTTCTTCTGAAATAAGTTTAGGTATCCTCTGAGGAAATACCAGCTCATATGTCAGAAGCGTGTCTTGGGAAACACCATGTTCTCACCAGGCAAAACCACAATGAAATTAAGAAAGCTGTGGTGGATTGTGCAGGGTATAAAAGCAGAGGGTAAAAAAAGAATAATACAGACAAAGCTATCAATGATCATCTTAGTGTTTATGAAAGGTCACTGAACTTTGAGTCTTACCTCAGGCTTGTCTTCTATTTGTTAGTGAGACTAATGCTATAGAATTGGCCAAAGACACTGGTCACTTGAAAATACCTTCAATACGTAAACAATTCAAACACACTGCTTGAGTTTAGACTTGCTGTTCATGAAGAGAATACATAGAGATAATTTAAGATTCTAAAAAGTATTTGCCTCTGTGTTTGTGTGTTGGAAAATGCTTTTCAAATTAAAATACTGTAAATGAATGAATGCTGTTATAAACATCCCAGAATCAAACAGTATTAATAGTGTCTTTCCCTTTTTTTTCTTTTCAATTAGAAGGTTTGTGAGATTCTTACCATGTTGTACCAGGCACTAACGATAAACTTCTCCTCCATTTCTCTTTGACTTTTTGTTTTCTCATATTCTTTCTATAAAACAAAAAATCCATATATTTAAAATCAAAATATAATAGAAGTATTAGTCTCTAACTAAAAAACGAGTTTTTACCACAAAACACAAGGATTACTACCTCCAGGGAATGAAACATTCTGTCCCGCTCCTGCAACTGATTTTTCAGTGCCTGAATCTCAGGAGCAGCACCCTGGTTCTGTTTAGGATCTAATGTGCGGATGACCTGCAAGAGAAAACCAGTTTGCTTTTTATTAAATATGGCAAAAGTAATCTTGTAAAGGAATTAAAGCCATTTAAGTCAGGTTAAGAAATAATAATTTAAAAAGTAACTTTAAAATGTAGCTTAAAAAAGTAACTTAAAAAAACCTTAAAATATGTCTACCTCTCTTATTAACTGTGACATATTAGAGCATCTGAACAGGGCCCTCTTTCACAGGAGCAGGAAACAAAACTACTGACAAGAAAGTGTGATACCTAAAAGGTTCAGTACCCCAGACTCATATTGCAGTTCCTAACCCAGGCTGCATTGCCTTGGGCCAATGGTGACAGAAACAGCTTCTGTAAGATTTCTCTCTTAATAGATATCATTTTCCTGCCTGACAATTTCTCCTGCATGAGGAAGGACTGCTTCTATCCTTATGGATATTTGCCATTATTCACCTACCTGCAGTATCAGGTGCTGTGACTTCTAGGTAGCTCTGTTAAGCCAAAAAGCACTCTGTGGCACATGCATAATTATTATGCTATTAAAAAGATGAAGACACAGCTGGTACACTTGTATGTGTCATCCAAGAGTGCTACCAAACAGAGCTAAATCAAGAACAAAACCAGCAAAATGCCTTAGTTATTAAGCCTTTCATAGAAAATGGCTTGAAACTTTTTAACAACCTCTGGCTATACAGAAATAGACTTCTCATCTTTTATCTTTCTACCTATTTGAGTTGTGTCCAGATATGAAATAAAACAATGCTTTAAATTTCAGTGAGACCCTTTTACTGTATGGTAAACATATGAACCCTATTAGGAGTGGCTGAGGGAGATGGGTGTGTTTAGCCTGGAGAAAACGATGGTTCTGGGAGCTCTTACCACTCTTTCCTTGAAAAAAGGTTGCAGCCAGGTGGGGGTTGTGGCCTCTTCTCCTAGGCAACCAGTGACAGGATAAGACAACATGGCCTCAAGCTGTGCCAGGGAAGGTTTAGGTTGGATTGTTAAGCATAGGAATGGGTTGCCTAGGGAGGTCGTGTAGTCACCATCCCTGGAGATGTTCAAGGTACTGGATGTGGCACCTAGCACCATGGTCTAGTTAACACAGCTGTGATCAGTCAAAAGCTGACTTGATGATCTTGGAGATCTTCTCCAAACTAAATATTCTATGATTCTACTCTATAAAAGCATATTATTTTAATAAGAATATACTCATTAGACCTGGATACACCTTCCATAGCGTAAGACTATAATGATTCCACAAAAAAAAAACCCCTGCATCAAAACACATCAATAACAACAAAAAGGAAAACAAACCCACAACACCAAACCAAACACAAATAAAATGAAAGTTGATGAAAAGATGATGAAAACCTAACTAATTAATGCTACTGTTGTATCAAATACTCTTTAATAATACAGTACATACAAATAAACAAATCTTACTGAAAAGGGAAAAGCTGTCTTTCAGTGGAATGTACTCTAAGACACATCAACCAATATAAAATGGCGGGGCAGTGAGACAGAGAAAATTTTTTAGACTTCCTGAAGACATTTCACAAGAAATAATTCAGGAAACTCCACAGTAGTAAAAGAAGAAAGCATAAAGTTTTGCCAAATTAGGAACTTACTTACAGATTCCAATGTAATAATATACATTTAAAGACACTGATATGCTTTTAAGAAATTCAAAGTAGTGAAGTATAGTGCCAAAATATTGCTGTTTCAAAGCTAGTAGTATAACCATATTCCCAATACTTAAATATTAGTCACCTTCTTGACAGAAGCATATATCAAGCAATACAGGCAAAAGAGAATGCTGAACATCATCAGAGAAATCTAACAACTACTGAAGGTGATACAGTCAAAAAGATCACTTTACTGCAAAAAAGCATCAATAAAAGAGTCTCAAAAATGGGGCAATCTTCTGCAGAATTAATCCATATTAAATACTGAAATGATGAGATGATAATCAATAGAGCTTCCTTCTCTTTAACTTACTAGTGTGTATACAGATCCCTCCTTCATTTTTATTCCCACAGAGTGGACACGTAATACAGTCTCTGTCAGACAGGGATAATTAACATGGAACACATCTACTTACACTTTTGGCCTTTTCCAAATACTTTTTGTATCGTTCCTCCATTTGCTTCATTTCTTCCTCCTTTTTCCGTAGAGCTTCTTGTAATTCCTCAATTTTAAGTGCTTTATATCAGGAGATGCACACATTGGAAAACAACATCATTATATTATGCATATTTTCACGTTTTACAACAGGCACTTAAGGCACAGCTAAAATACATTCAGTTAAGAAAAACTGACATAAGAAACCTGGTGTGGCAGATATCACAGATTCAATTACTGTACAGCTCAGAAACACATTAAAAATATGTACTCCTATAAAATCTCATAAAATAGATCTTTGGGGACAAAATTTGGCTTTTTAAGACTACAACAAATAAAGAGAAATGAAATCATAAAGCAATCATGTCACTGAACACATTTAGAAAATGGGTTTACTAATGACTTAATGCTACTATATTATCTTGGCATGTAATACAGGCAAATGTGATTTTTTTCTTATTTTATATAAGATGAATAATTCCTAAGAGGCACAACTACTGCTTAAACCTACTAAACTGTAACAAGAATATACTAAATTTAATTTCCCCCTCATGTTTCCTTAAGCAGCAATCAAGATCAATAGGACAATTTAATTGCACAGATTTTTCCGGTGTTGGTGTAAGAATATGTCAAGCCACTATTACTTCTACACTTTCTACAGAACTTCTCAGATCTCAGAAAACAAAATTATATTTTTTCTATTTTTTTCCTCCATCTCACTACAAATAAGAATTTTATCACAAATCAGAAAGCCATTGGTTACAATCTTTTGCCTTATTCTAAGATAACTAGTCTTATGAAAAATCTGGACTAACTCCCTCATTACTTCTCTGGAAAAAATGTAGCAACAATGTGCTAAAAACCAACTAGATGCTTGGTTCTGCATACCCTTTGAACAGTATGACACATATATCTTACATTCTCTTTGACCAGTAATGGAATGTTTGTCCAAATTGCAACACATTTTTGAAAATACACTGAAGGAAAATACATTGGAAGTAAAAATGAGTTAGTGACAACAGCAAGGATCTTCTAAAATAGGGTCTTATGAGACATGACAGTTCTGGACAGCTGAGGTTCAACAGCAGTGAGCTGGTTTCTATGGCAAATGATATTGGGCTTTGGGACTAGATGATCTTCAAGATCCATTCTAACCTCTTAGCATTCTACGATTTCTTACTATGGTGTTTCTACCATGTTTCTAAATGCATTTCAAGTGTTAAAAACATCTTTTTGGCCACCCTGGTTTCCAGAGACATTAAGAACATACATGTCACTTCCATTTAAAATGTACATTTTGCTTACCTGACGCCTCCTTTAGGTATTATAATTAAAGATGTTGCACATGAAATAATTTACAAAGAAAAGAAATTAACTGCACAGGTAACTCACAACTGTTGTTGCATCTTGGTTCCAAATCTTCAATAATAGCTCGTTTCTTCTGTAGCTCATTGTTAGCTTCATGGAGCTTCTCGCTGTTACAAACCACAGAAGCACACATTGTTTCACCAGTAGTATTACTGTGCTTGAAATGAGTTCTAAGCCATACAGAAAATCCTCAGAGAGAGATTATTTCTAAGGTCATGCTTGATACTTTTTTTTCTGTGGAGCATGAGGACAAGTGACAATATTACCACAGAAATATTCGTTAGATAAGATGAAAAACATAATTCTCTATGGAGAACTGCAACAGCAAACAGTTTCTTTGTCAGTAACCGTACTTAATTTAGAACTTAGAGTTAACTGTACAATGAGGGCCTGAAATGAATATTCATAACAGATATTACATTGAGAAAAGAATGGCTAAACCCAAAGGCAACAGAAATTTCTTTTTGCAGGGCTGTCAAAAAGTAAATACTCTTAGGGAAGTAAAAGATGTACAAAAATAGCACAATAAAATGATAGCACTCCCTAAAGTATTATCCTCTATGCCATAGTGTATATCAAAGAGTAAACAAATTCGTTTTGTTTACATTAACATGCTTCCCTCAGAAGAAAATTACTTAGTCCTCTTGAGCAAAGATTTGCACAATGTTAAGCAAAGTTTTCTACCCAACACAAAATGATGGTTCCCTCATCATGCTTACTTTCACAGTGGTTTTCTATGGGAAAAAAATAGAATCTGAACAGCAGATTCCCAAATATTCCTGTGTTATCTAATCTCTCTTAGTTGTACATTTTCCAGATTTATGATTAATGACTGTCTGCCTTCCTCATTATATAGAAAAACACATCATTTCAAACTGCAAACACAATAGGCAAATAAAAAATACTTACAGATGTTCTTCAAGTTTCTTTTTCAGAAGAACTGACTAAAATAGAAAATTAAATGTTTTATTTTAATGTATTATGAAGCTTTAACATATTTTAAAAATTATTTTAAAACATGCAATTTTGACATTCTAACCAAAATCCAACTTTTTTTACTTCAATTTTAGACCACAACTATAAAGCCTCTGCGGTAGCAACGTTTCTCATTATAGATGTGTGACTTCAGTAAAATTAGAACCCTGTAGAACTTTACAAATATTTTCCCAGGAACTAGACCAATAAAAGCAAGATCCATAAATAACAGAATTCTAAGGCAGTTGTTCTGATTTGTTCAGTACTTTGTATTGGAAAGTGCAGCAAAATTTGCAAGAGCTGTCCTCTTTTTGCAAAAACCAGTATTGCATGGCAACTTGCATGAAGACATGTAGCAAATTAGTGGAAGTAAATTCCCATCCCCACAGAAACTAGGAGTATTTCTAACTGCAGTGTACCAAAAATGTCACCTTTTTGGTGTTTCTTATCGTTACTGATTAAAGACACATAAAAATCACTGTACAACTTACAGTGTTCCACTTTCTGGTTAAATCACATTTAGATAAGCTCTTTGAATAAAAACTTTGAAGTAATTTTTAATTTTTAAACTCACTTCATACATAGTGAATATCTTTCCAAAGGAAAAAAAAAAACCAAACTCAAATGACTATGAACTGAAAGTAGTGTTAAGTAAATAGAAAGCCATACTCACAATAGCCTTGAGCAGAAGCCCATGCCAAGAAACAGAGATGACATTAGTATAAAGCAAAACAGCAGCCAACAGAAGAAACTATTTAGAAAGTCATGAACAGAAAAAGTTAAAGCTATGTATTTTTTACGCATGTGCAATTTCTTCCTGTGTTCTCATGAGCAATTTCATCTTGTAACATTTTCTAAAACATGTCATTAAACCCAAAAATAAAAATAATAAAGAAGCACATTTACAAGTTGTTGTGTTTAAATCAGAATTCCAAAGGAAAACAATTTCTATTTTGGAAAGTAATTTTAAAACAAAAATCATACAACTAAGAAAACCAAGGAAAATAGCCAGTCTGTTGGGCTACAACCAAAATTAAGAGATGCAGGTGTTTTTGTGGTGTGATGCTGGATTGTGTTATTGCCACATTGATTAAATATAAAGCAAATGTAGAATATTTAAATCTGCAACTGCCTTTTTAGTTTGTATTTACACAGTATAAATCACATGGGAGGGTTAGCATGTGACTGATGGTCCAAAACACCATCAGAATATAAGATAAAATTATCAACAAAACAATTTCATTGGTTTTCCTCCAATGCTCTTTCAACAAAGTTTTAGTCACCTTGCTAACAGAAAAAAATACTGTATGCACTCAGAAAGCTTTTTAGTTTGGTTATACTTCAAAATATTGTCTTGGATCACATTCCTGGGGCATGTTTTGTCATTATTACAGAGGAGATTTTCTTATTGCATGACAAGAAAGGTGGGGAGCCATAAAAACAAATCAATATGGCTCTACTGACTTCACTGTAAGAAATTTGCAGTAACTAAGGATCTGCAGGTTTTGACCATTTGGCTTTTTTCTTTTCCAGTCCTCTGACAACTGCAGCAACACCACCTCTTCTGTAACAAAAAATATGTGTATGCTTCTATCAGTCACAAATCATTTGAACTGTCCCCATCACTTATCATTTAAGGAACTACCAGCTGGCTGGGACAAGAAAGGGAAAAAGTTGGAAGTGGTGCCCATTTCCCTAGGGTAACAAAATACAAATTGAACTCAGCTGCCTTTTTTTTTTTTTTTTTTTTTTTTTTTTTTTTTTTTTTTTAATATCCTTGTATTACACTTGGGTTTACCTTGAAACAGACACAACTACTAGTCAACACTGATTCCACTTGTGTATTATTTATATAGTACCTGCACTGTTGAGGGAGTAACCTCTCTCCCAACTAGACAGATTATGTTTTCACAAGCAAGAAACTAATTGTGATAAAAGCCCAGACAATTAAAAGAAGCAGAAATTAGTTTACCCACATTAATTGACCCAAGACACACGATTAGGAAAGAGAATAAAACACTCAATGTGCCATTCTAGGCAACCCAAGATCCTGTATATACTTGGCAGATAAATTCAAACAGATCCCTCTAAAAATGGGCAAATATTATTTCTGGGATTTCTGCAGTATCAGTAAGCTTTAAAGACTCATACAAATCTAAAATGTAATTACTACAATTATTGTTCTCTCATAGGAAGATGAGTCTCCTGAACACTACAGAAATAAAAGCCTTTTTGCTTTAAGTTCCTTTCATGGTTAAACAAGCCAAAGGAAAAAGTCTGTCCCCTTTTTTAGGGCAAAATTTGGTTTCATTTTAGATGTTAATGTGGCAGATGGCTAGGTTCTGGCCTGAAGTTAAGCTAACTTAGCAGGGTGTGGGAAACTATGGGTCATCACTTCAGAAGACTGCTGAATGAGATCAGTAACACTGTAAGGTGATCAAAGTCACTAAACAGCACCATGATGGATGGTCAGATTTCAAGAATGTTGAGAGTAACGGTTTGGGTTGGAAGGGACTTTTAAAGGTCACATAGTCCAACCCCCTGCAACAAGCAGGGACACCCTCAACTAGATCAGGTTGCTCAGTCCCCTGTCCAACCTGGCCTTGAATATTCCATGGATGGAGCATCCACAACTTCCCTGGGCAACTTGTTCCACTGTCTCACCAAATGAAAAAGTGGCTGAACTTTATGGGTAACTGAAGAGGTAACAGAGTTCTGGGGACCTTTTAGGGAGGTGTTGTATCAGTAACAGCATGTAAGGCCAAGACTGCATATGTTGCATTACGGAAAACATTAGGCGTGTGATGGATTTAACAAGTGGGGCAGAAATAACTAAAGGCAGGGTGTTTTTATAGGAAAGGAGTAGGGCAGAGAACAGAACAAGGATGATAAAAGACAGTGATAAGACATGCAAATGATGTAGCCAAAGCTGTTCAGATAACTGTTGAGTAGCCCCACATGACTCCTGCATTCCGGAGGACAATAAATGAAGCCTTTCTGAGCAGAGCAGACAAATCTGAGTTGATTCTGCAGTCTGAAAGATGGGGGTAAGGAGGCTGCTGCCTTGCTAGCAGGGAACACTCAGGTTGGACTAATCATGCATCCCAACAGAATGTGTCAGCGCTCAATGGCACAGAGCTGCCTTCCATTGCACTTCAATACAAAATCAAACCTGCTTGCCCTTGTGGACTTTGGCACATAGCATGTAACACTGCAAGGACACTTGCCTGGGTGATTGCATTACCTCTCCATCTTTTTGGGCACATCTAAAAAACCTTTCAGCTTTAAAACCAAACAAAATTTATAAGAAAAAAACCCAAAACAAACAAACACACAAACAAAAAAAGACAACAAAAAGCAAACCTGGACTCTCAGCATATTCTTTTGGACTGAATTAAAACGAAGTGTCAATTTTCTGGATTGAGCATGTTTACAGTGTAAGTACATAAAAATAAGAATTTCAGTGCACTGTTGCAGAAAAATAGCAAAAAACAGAGGAAATCAGCTGAAAATTATGTACTGGTGAACTGTATGCCGTGTCTCTCTTATTGCTTCTTCATATGTTTCTGAAGAATCACTCTTTTTGTACAGCTATCCTAAAGATAACTCAGGTGGTCTCAGCACAACTTTGAGGTCTACTTGAGCAGCTGGGTTTAACTTCTGAGATTTGCTCTGCTTTACAAGGGAGATTACATGAAGGAAACATGATGTCAGAAGTTCTTGCATCCTCAACACTTGGCTACATTCCCTCTTTTTCTTAAGAGTAAATGAAATCCTACAGATCAAACTCAACAAAACAGGCCATGGGATCAGTGCCTATGAATCACCACTGCTATGGTCAGACCAACACAGAATCCGTAAGTGCAGACACACCCTAAATTACTGCCACAACCAGAGCCTCAAAAGGGACACAATTAAAACTGCAGTAAATAAAGCTGAATACAATTTGACAGGGATCATTTACAATACTCAGTATCTGAGAATAATTTTTTCATATTCTTGTTCACCCTGAGAAGATTTTGGCCAATAATCAAGACAATAAAGAACATCTCAGAACAGACCTATTTTAACAAGCATTCTAAAACACATTCTAAGTTATTCGGGAACATAATCTTGTTGGAAATCAACTAGGTGCTTAACAGTCATATAGTTTATTCTGAAAATCAAATGGGTAAATTAAATTTAACACAGTCTTAAATGAACATAAGCATCTAGTAAAAAAACCTTTCACTATTTCATACAAATTAGTTAAAACAAACCCGCAAAAATAGAAAGCAGCACACTACAGTTTGTTGCCAATTAGCAACATGATACACTGAGATTGTGAGCATACACTACCCATATACAGTCCAAAAAATTGCTGCTTTCAAGAGAGTTCTAGAGCTTTTTTTGAAATACAGGAGTTAATAAACAATTTTTGAGTGGAAGACTGAAAGTTGTTTTCCACACTAACTCAGTTACACTGTGTATTCTCACATTTAAAATAAAGTTAACTCTGTCTACAGAAACAGAAAATGCTGCATTGTGTTGAGGGCCTAATTACATGATTTTTTTCAGTTTTGGTCTGCCTGGCTGTTTTCATTCAACAATACATTTATATGAAGAATTACAGACCTTCCAGTGGCTGGAAAGGCCTTAACTTTCATTAAGAAAACTAAACTCAAAACAACTTCAGATGCTTTATTAATGGAGAATCAACATTTCTTCTATTCCCTACAAAGCCCTCTGTTCTAATTACATAATTTTAATGCTGAGTTTTCTATTGCAACAGACAGTTATTAAAATAAAACATGTGTGACCACCTTTTCTACATACAATGGTTTTCTATTCTAAACATTTGTCTTACATCCTAGTTAGAGAAGCACAATTTACTGCTAAGACCATACAAGTAAATACATAAAACTTTCAGAAATCTGTTTGTATAATGCTTTTACTCTTTTTTTTTTTTATAAAAACATAAAAGTTTCAGAAATGGTAACTACTCGAATGTAAGTTCGATGTACATTTCTACTTACATCTTCAGCTTTTGAACCTTGATCCTGCAAAGATTTTTGTAGTTCTTCAACCTGGGACTGTACTTCCAGAAGTCTCTGATTTACCAATCTAGGAAAGAGACAATACTTGTTTAAAAAACCAAACTGCAAGAGGAAGTCTCAGATTTTTAGTGCCCAGTGCTTTTCGATCTTCTACACAAAAGAACGCAATACTGTAAATTACTCACAAAAAAGTTACAGCAGTTCCAGAGGTTATAGCATCCAGGTGTTCATCGAGAACATTCTCATATTCCTCAAGGACAACATAATTGCATGCAAAAAATTAATTCTATAGAAATTAATTCTATATACATGAAAGAAGACCTTTTAACAGTCAGTTTTACTGTGTGAGAGCCACTAGCTTATGCTTTTACACTGTTACAGAACCCTATAAACCTCTAGGTTGGAAGGATGTCCACAGGTTGCCTAGATCCAACTTGCTTCTTAAAGCAGGTGCACTTACAGCAGACTGCTGGGAACCACATCCAGTACCAGGTTTAAACACTTGTGAGGACGGAGGTCTAGCGGCCTCTTTGGGCTTGTCTTTGAGAGCTCAAATCCATATTCCATATTTTGTCTGTTGCCTCTTGTCCTTCCACTCATCATCTCTTGAGAACAGCCCAAATCTGTCTCCTTTCTACCTTCCCATCAGACAGATGCAGTTCACAGTACACTCTCCTCTATGTCACCTTTTCCTTGGCCTGGACAAACCCCAGTTCTCAGTTTAATTCCACTTAGCACATATTCCAGTGTCTCTCACCTCAGCAGTATTCTGCTGCACTTCTACACATCCACATCTCTGTGGGGATCCAAAATTACATGCTCTGTCCAGATGTGACATCATAACTACTGATAAAAGGTGAACAATCATTTTCCCAGACTGACTGTCTGCACCTCAGTAAGGACAGTCCAGATCACAGTCAACTGCAAGGTCCCCAGATAACACAACCTCATTTGCCCCTCACTAGGACCCCAGGGCTTTTGCAGCAGAGCTGCTCCACAGCCAGGGACAGGGGTCCAATCAGTTCATTTCTCTGGACTCTTGAGCTCCTCTGAATAACACCTTTCCCTTCCAGAACATCCCAAAATGGTACTATTCTCAAACTTGCTAAGACTGTAGCCCCTCTCATGAGTGAAGTTGTTAATAAAAGTGATGAACCGTGCTGATACTGAGGAACTGGTTGCCAGTTGTGTTTCATTTCACTGACAATACTACTTTAGGCTCAGCTGTCTGATCACTGTCCAACCAATTTTTTTGCTCTCTTTACTGTTCACTTACTTGGTTTATATATAGCCATTCTGAACATAAGGATACCATGGGACACTTTATCAAAGGCTTTGCTAAAGCTAAGTACTGTCCTCTGTTTCACCTTTCTTCACACGTGCAGTCATTTCATTGTCAAGACAACTAGATTCGTTTGGCATGATTTGCTCTGAATAAATTCATGTTAACATTTGCCTATTACTTTCCTGTCCCTCGTGTGGCTGGAAATCAATTCCAGATGGACTTGCTTTGTGAAATTTCCAGAAAGTGAGCTGTGGCTGACCAATCTCTGTAGTTCCTCATGCTCTTTTTCTTACCCTTCTTGAAGGTGAGTGCAGTATTTACTTTTTTTCAGGCTTCAGGCACCTCCCCCAGTTGAAGGGGAAGACAGGGGAAGATGAGATAGAGAACAAAGTCAGAGCTCTGATAGAAATCAGCCTCACATCACTATCACCCAAATACTGTGGCATGCTCTGATGTACTCTGATCCCACAGACATCTGTATGCTGACTGGCTCAATCCAGCAGGATCAGCTAGAGAAGGCTGCTGAGGAACACGTCCTGTTAAGTTTTAATATCTACAAGGATGGAGACAATCTCTCTGGGCAACACAGTCCAGTGTTCAGCAACCCTCACAGTGAAAAAAACACATGTTCTTACATTTAGATAAAATTTAATGTGTTTCAAACTCCATCCACAGCCTCTTGCCCTGTTGCTGACTATTACTGCGAAGAGTCTATTTCCACCTTCTTTAGACCCTCCCACCACACACTTTGGTAAGATACATTGGGAAGATCTAACCTAAGCCTTCTCTTTTCCAGGCTACATAGTCTCTATCCCTCAAACTTTACTCATGCAAAAGACTCTGCAGTCCTGTAATCACATCCTTGTGGCCTTTCACAGAATCGATTCCATTAAATCCATGTCTTTCTTCTCCTTGGGATGTCTGTAGGAAAGTCAGCTGAAGCAGAGGACAGAATTTATTACCTATTTTCTGTCTCCAGTTCATTCTTCCGTAAGTTTGCATCATCAAGAAGGCTCTGCAGCAAGGCAATCTTCTCATTGTCAGAACCTTCTTGGTTCAATTTTAACATCTTGTTCTCATGCTGAAGGCGGATGAGTTTCTCCCTAAACACATAGAACACAATTTTGTAAAAAAAAGAATGCCAATATCTGTAACAAAGGAAACACAGTTTACCACAGGAAGCAAAATAGTAACATAAATAACATCTTTTTAAGGGAGATACTGCAACACCAAGCAGCATGTCTTCAAACCCCCAAATACAACCCCAGTTGCAGAAGTTCTAATGGCAGAACACAGAACACAAGGAAATTACCTCAGTGCCGCCATAAGAACTCAGAGTAGAGCTCAACAGATTTATAAGGAGAACAGAGAATGCAAAACTTAATACCAAGTATGAAGAAAGACTGTAATCTCAGCTGTCACTGAACTACTGCGTAAATCTGAGCAAGTCACTTCAACTCTCGGTCTGTTTACACAGAATCACAGAATCATTTAGGTTGAAAAGACTCCTAAGACCATCAAGATCCAACACAAACCCAGCACTGCCAAGTCCACCACAGAACCATGTCCCTTAAGCATCACGTCTACAGATCTTTTGAACACCACCAGATGTTGATGACTCAATCACTTCCCTGGGTGCAAAGCTTGACAACCTCTTCTGGTGAAGAAATGATTCCTAATACCCAAGCTAAACCTCCCCAGCACAGCTTCAGGAAAAAAGACCAACCCCCACCTCGTTACAACTTCCTTTCAGTTGCAGAGAATAAGGTCACCCAGAGCCTCCTTTCTCAGGATAAACAACCTCCTGCTCCTCCTAGGACTTAACCCTCCCAGGCCCTCCTCCAGATCTACTGTCCTTCTCCAGACATGCTCCAGCCCCTCAATGTCCTCTTGTAGTGAGACAGTGCAAAACTCAAGGTGTGGCCTCACCAGTGCAAAGTACAGGGGAAAATCCTTGCCCTGGTCCTGCTGGCCACTCTAATGCTGATACAGGCCAGGATGCCACTGGCCTCCTTGGCTACCTGGGCATTCAATGATTGAGGTTCAGCTGCTGTCAACCAACACCACCAAATCCACACCAGAACAACAGGTGCTATCTACAGGGACCTGGACAAACTGAAGAAGTGGGGCCATGAAAACTTCATGAGGTTCAACAAGGCCAAGTGTAAGGTCCTGCACTTGGCCTATGGCAACCCCCAGTATCAGCAGAGGCTGGGGACGAACAGATGGAGAGCAGCCCTGGGAGAAGGGCTTGGGGGTGCTGGGGGATGAGGCTGGACATGACCCAGCCATGGGCACTCCCAGCCCAGAAAGCCAAACGTGTCCTGGCTGCATCCAGAGCAGCGTGGGCAGCAGGGGAGGGAGGGGATTCTGCCCCTCTGCTGTGCTGAGACCCAACCTGGAACCCTGCATCCAACCCTGGGGTCCCAGCACAGGAAGCCTGTCAACTAATTGAAGTCCAGAGGAAGCCGGTAGGGTGATCACAGGG